>NC_139763.1:29155856-29500856 GCF_965231275.1 Zosterops lateralis
AGAGGAAGTTGTACTTTTGTAACTGTACTGCTGTACTTTTCAACTCTACCACATAAGCCAAACTCAGGAATTTATGTGAGCACAGGTGAGACACATTATGTGTTATGTGCTCACATGGCCTGAATTTCATTGTCGAGTATTTCTTCTCTCAACACCCTTTTAGGAGAGAAAAATAGCACTTTTTCCTAATTCAGAAGAAAGAAGTGTCTTCCAAGGATCAGATCTGAGGGCAGCCATGCTTTCTTTCTGCCCTTTTGCCCTGTGTTTACTAATGCAAATGTAGGGTGGATCTGCAGCTTACTAAAGGAAATAGCAAACAGCTCTGGGTCCAAGGCATGCTCACAGAGAAAGCTGGCAGGAGAAGCAGTATGGGCATGGCTGTGGAAGTGCTGTAGGCACTCAGGCAGAGCAGCCTGCCTTCCTCACAGGTCTTCCTCTGCCCTCTCTACAAGTGAAGTTCCCACTGCCTCCCAGTGCTCTGTGTGCTGCTGGACAAGCCAGCCCCTTCCCTACATTTTTTGCTGGATATCCAAGTGTTAGAAAACTCTTCCTTGCAAATAAGGAGCCTGTGTTCCTGGAAACCCTTCTGGATAAAAGAGAGAGTCAGCATCATTGTGGACACACTCTTCAGGGACAGATAGATGGACAGTGCTCAGTCATGTAAGGCATTTACATTGTAGCAACCCAGCCAGGACTCACTGGACTTTATGGTTAGACATAAGGGAAAAAGCAAGAGCACTAGCACTGCTTCATAATGTGAGTTCTGACTCCTCTCTAATGATTCATAAAAATTACTTATCTTCCAGCAAGAGACACTTCAAGAAAAGCCATTATTATTAGTCTTTCTTTCGTTTTACTCACAACATTTGAATTTCATTCACATTAAGACAGCAACTCCACTAGACAGCCATGTGAATAAAAAACTTGGCAGGGACAAATACAGTCCATATGCCTATCGGGCTGACAGTGGATGGTATATTTTTTCAGCTCTATGTGAAATGGTAGACATGAAATTCACATCAACAACCAAATGATCACTTTAATCCTATTATTTAAAGGGCCTGAGCATTTATAGGGTTCAAAGTAAGCACAGGCCTAAGAGGATCAACAGCAAGGACTCTACTTCAAAGTGCACAATCTAAGCTCATGTACTCAATCATAATATATGTCTGAGCCTACATCTCAGACCCTCTCAGTTTATCAGTAGTATATGCAAGCAGTAGTTGGGAAGAAAAATTATTGTTTCCATACAGAAGGATCTGTCTTCAAAACAGGACATCCCCAGTCATGGTGAGACTGGAGAGGGTGACTGTTTCTACTTATATAAAAATATTGTGAGTCTGAAGTAATTTGGGAAGGGATTTGCAACTGTATGCTTCTTTTGAATATTAGGCAAGTTGAAGGGTTTGGGGGAATGATAGGGCCAACAGATTACCTTGAGGTCAGTCCTTGAGGAAGAGATGGCTGTAACAGAAGAGGCTAAATGATCTTTTTTTTTTTTTTTTTGCTCCTGTGTTCATTGTGAGGAACTTGGAGGGCTTCCTGCAGCAGAATGCTTCCTTATGGGTATTGTCAGAGGATCTATTTCAAGCAGAAATGTCTGTAGAAGAGGTATGGAGCAAATAAACAAAATGAATAGGAAGAAAATGTTAGAACCAGATGGTGTTCATCCAAAGATTTAAAGGGACTAAGGGATGAACTAGCTGAAATAATAATAATCCATGGCCTCTTATTTAAAACAGACTTAGAACTGAGCACCTGAATGTATCCAATACAGCATCAGCCTTTTTAAATGCTTGCAATAGAAAATGGGAGAAATAGAGCCTAGTAAGACTGACAAATTTAGGAGAAATCACTACTCAGGGTAGAGAAACTGAGTAAATTGGGAGAAATTCAGTACAGTTTGGTAAGGAGAAATCATCTTCTACAAATCCATCAAGTTCCTGTGAGATAACAAACAGCATGGAGATACAGGAGATTGTTGGTTGACAGCATCTGCCTATTTGTCCTTTTCCATGTATTCACTAAGGGCCCTCACCACAAAACCTTAAAAACACTTAACCAGTGTTAACCAGGAAAGATATTTGCATGTCTCACATAAAATCAGTTGAAAAATAGGTTTTACAGCAAAGAGATTAATAGGAGATTATTAGTGGAAATTTTTCTAAGACTGAGAAGCTGGATGAGAAAAGGCTCTTAAGCAACAGGATGAGTGGGCACTAGAACAGCATCTCAAACTGAATGTAGATGAGCATAGAACAGTGAACATGAGGGGAAAATGTAACTTTAGCTATAAAGTAATGGTTCTGAAATGTCTAGCTGGGTGTGAAATTTAGAGGTTATCTAGGTTTACAAGAAAAAATCAAAACAACAGAATACAAGCAGCTAAAATGCAAACTGAATATTAAAAGTTTTGGCCACATTACCTGCAAAACTAAATTATCATATTGAAAAAGTTTGAGGAAAAAATTATAAAACACGAGAAGTAGCTTTCATACAGGCTGAACAGGTTGACTGGGACTCCCTGGCCTAGGAGAGATGGCTGAGGGGAGATATGATAAAGATTGACAAAGACATGAACAGCCTGTACCATATGAATAAAGATCAGTTTCTCATTATATCTCCAAAGGTAAGACCTAGGAGGCCTCAGATGAAATTAGTAGATAATACGTTCAAAAATGACATGAGGAAGATGGTTCTTCAGCAACACAGAGCAGAGCTACCTGTTACTGGAAACTGTAAATTTCCTTTCAGGCAATCAGGAGGGAACTGCAAGTTCATGAAAGTGATATTCAGTATGGATACTGCCTCCAGGTCGAGAAATCCCCAAGCCAAAAGTTGCTGGAGGCTGGCAGAGTATTACGAAGAGATATCATTACATTCTCTTCTCACTTTCTTCCCAAGACATTTCCCAAGAGCAGCATAACAACTTGGAGGAACCCTGCTTTCTGTGATTCTCATACTGCTATGGTGTGATCTGAATAACTGCAAATGACAAGTTCTGCCTGACACTATTCATCCTTTACAGGCATGACTGTTAGACTGAAAATTTTAGTCTAAACCAACCTTCCTTCCTTCCTTCCTTCCTTCCTTCCTTCCTTCCTTCCTTCCTTCCTGCCTTCCTGCCTTCCTGCCTTCCTGCCTTCCTGCCTTCCTGCCTTCCTGCCTTCCTCTTTGGAGGCTGTGGAGTCCTAATCCTTAAGGGCAAATTAGACAAAGATCTGCCAGGAATGACTTAGATATTGTCACTTCTGCCTTGGAAATTAGTTCGCTAAGTTCTTAAGATATCTGCCAACTGCTCAGTTTCACAAAACAAACCATGCTTTTTCTTTGCTCCCTTTGCTCTCAGAACCAGTCTTAAAGGTGCAGAACTTAATATCCAGCACTAACGGGACAGACAACTGGGGATACAAGCATCATAAAGTCACTCTAGGACAGATATCTTTGCTCAGAAGCTCCTCAAGCCTCTGGCTGGCTGATAAAGTGAAATGGTAGTCTCAAATATTGCTCTTGGTTGTTTCCAGAGGGTGATAACAGCTATCAGGAGTGCAGGCAGAAAAAGTGCTAAGGGGAGCAGAAGCAAATTATACACACAGAAGTAAGGTTTTGGAGAAGAAGCAGTGAGGCAGTGGGAGGGGGAAAGACTGTGGAAAGGGGATTTTGACTTTTTCCTCAGAGAAAATGCTGACTGTGCTGCTGGGAAGACCACAGGGAATGGGAGCTATTTTTTACAGAATAGCAAGCACATCTATGGTGCTGTCAGAAACACAGAGTGATTAGTTTCTTGGAACAATCACAGTGTGTTTGTTTCATGCATCTGGAACAGGGAATGATAAATCATGATTACACTAAAATTAATAAATCCTAAATTAGGGGGTAGTATTTGCCAGCTCAGAAGACCAGCAATTACTGCAACCTCTCTAGTAATTTGACATCCCAGATTCCATCTGCAAGGGTAGGAAACCCAAAAGGCTCTTCCCATCTGTCATATTCAGGCCCCACATGGCAGTCAACTTGAATCCAGTAGAAAGGAGAGAAGCAAGAATTCCTTTGCATAGGTTCCTGCACTATTATCATTTAGAGTCATATGAAGACCCCTCACCTGCTGTTGGGAGTTGTCTCTCTATCCTAAAGCACTTCCAAAGACATGCCACCAAGATCTCTACCCTTGGTTACAGATGAACAAACTATGGAACTGAGGGGTTTAGAGAACACTTAGAAGACAAAGAAGTGTGAAGATGGCAAAGACCAAAATGTTTCACTCTAATTTTCTTAAAAGTAAAGGCACCATCCGTTCTTTTGTGAGGGGAAAGAATGAGAAAGAATGCTAGGGAAAGTAGGGAAAAGCCTGTACCCCATAAGAATTGTTTTCTTCCACTCTCTTTGTTTTAATCTTCATTATTTTTTCACACAGTTCACAGCCTGGTGAGGGCTGTTCACGGTGCCTCACATGGTAGAGGCAGCTACTACTTGGGGAGTTGTTTAATGGGTTGCCTTTATCCTGCGATGGCCTGAATGGCTTTTGTTTAACCCAGGAGGTCCTGGGATAGATTTCTGACAATGCTGCTTGTTTAGTGAAGAATCTATCAGTTCTGTAACGTGGTGCCTCAGCTTTCCAAGCTTTTGGAAACTCATCTGTCTACAAGAGGGATTTTCCTTTGGAGATACCGTTCCTTTAAGCCCTGGGTTGATCCTTGAAGCTTTCTTTGGTGTTCTGTCTGCTTTTTTGTCAGCACTGCTACACTTCTCCTCTGTGATCAAATTGTTTTCCTCAGCACACCAGTGATAAAAGCTGTTTGTCTGCTCACCTAGGAGAAGGGAAAACAGCAGAAAAAAGGACATAGCTGTCTTTCTGCCTGGGTCCCCCATTGAAAGCCCTCTCTTACATCTGTTGTCCATAGAGAGAAGGGCATGGGAACAATTACACAGAAAGAGACAGAGCACATTTTGACAGGTGTCGCACTGCCATATTTACTTTGGGATATCTCTTTCAGGAGATAGATTTCTCTGAATGAAATTGGGGCTAACTGCATCAAAAGTTCTGACTAACTTAAAAAAATTAATGAGATCTTTGTCCAAACTGGCCATAATGGTCTAAAATGCTTTTTGTCTCTATCCCAGACCATGCTATCACAGAGACACACTTGTATTTGAGTCTCAATTATCTCTCTTATCATGTAGCATCACATTATCCTTCTAAAGATAACTTTTCCTATGAAAAACAGAAGTTTTTTGATGCTACTGAACCATGGCACCTTTCTCTAAATTATAGAAGAAAAATGTTTAACATGCATGTGAAAACTATTCAAACATATTAAGAAAGTAAATATGAAAATATTTTTTTTTACAGATTAGATTAGAGTTTCTAAACCACTAATGTTTCCACATTGATTTAGGCTGTTTAGCCTAAACAATAATAAAAATCTTGCATCATCCCAAAGCAGACAGACTTTCTCTATCTGCCTTGGCTGGAGTGGTTTTAATGAATTGTTCAAAGATGTCCATAATTCCCTCATCAGAATCTGTGAAACACTGATATTTCTTACCTGATGTGTCTTTCTTCTTGAGCTTTGAGTCTCCTAAGGGAAGAAAGGAAGATCAGAATATTGTAAAAAGCCTTGTGACTTGGAAACTGAATTGGGAAAGAAAATACACACTGAATATATATTTTTATCCTTTGCAAACTCCTTATAATCTTAGAGAAAATGCACATCTGTAAGTATTTTATGAGAATGAAATTTCAGGAAGATTTGATATTGCCTAGCTGTTATTTTAGTTTTAATGAACTAAAATGCAACATCTGCACTAGTCTACACTCCTTCCTAAATAGTAGTGCCAAAAATAGCAGCTCTCCAAAATGCACCCTCTCATATTCAATTGAAGCTTGTGTTACACAGGTTCAAGTATCAAAAAGGGGATTAGTTGAATTCTGATAATGTAACTTAACAGTTTCCGGGAGTAAGGAATCAGCCAGTAGCTTAGCCATTTTCAAACCTAAAAGTGTATATTTTCCCCTTCCCTGGTCTCTCAGAGACATTATATTTCTCTGTGTCTCAAACTGGGGGAAATGAAAATAGTCCACTTCCAGCTGTCTCTTTCCACTACTTTTCTTTGTTCATTCTTTTCAGCCAGAAAAGAAGATAAGTGCTGAAATTATAGTTATTCCAGTATCAGCCCAGTAGCTGAAGTGAGACTTATGAAAGCTTAGTAAAATCTTTGTGAAGTCCTGCTATGAAAATGGTATTGTTTCCACCTTTTTCCCCATATAGAGGTACAACATTCTATGCATAGAATTAACCTGTTAAACACTCAGACCACTGAAGAACAAACAATATATGTAATGTAAATGCTATATACATGAAGAAAATATAAACCATAGGATAAGCTTCTGAATCACTGTACTGTACTTGGATTTCCATTCTTGGTTTAGGCCCCCTATTAGAAGCACTGCCCCCATTTTCATTGCATTGACTCCTCTGAAGCCTTGAAGATGACTGATCTCTGCTGAGTTCTTCTGAGAACCAATGAAGTAAAAAAAAATAAAGATTATATATATTGAAAAAGAAGAAGTGGGTTACATAACAAATTTGTTAGTGAAAGGGCCTCTGCCATTTTCTCCCCCATCTCTCTGAAAATTAATGATATTTGTGGGTATTCCACCCACCTACACCTGCTGGATTTGATTCTGGTGGGAAAGGGGCTGGGGAGGGCTGCCAATCACTGCTGAATATTTGCTCGCCAGATAAATGTGGAGTGAGTGGTCCTGAAGGACGGTAAAAGGTCTGACATTCCTTGTACCTTCCCTAGTAGTGTTTGATGGAAGGCATACACCTCATCATGGGATGAGGGAAGGCAACCTGCCTGGCAACCTTCCTCACCCCTTTCACAGCTCCACACAGTCTTGGGGTGGCTGCTGAGTGTCAAGTCCCATAGTGGGCCCACAAATCAATGGGGTTTAAATCAGCAGAGCCTCTTCTGCCTTCAAGGAGTCAGAGGTGTTATATCAAATTAGACAAAAATTACCTTATCTTCCTTAAGTTAACCCAGACCTGCAACAGATAAACTAATCATTTCAGCTGGAGCCAGTATATATTTAAACTTATACTTGTGGGAAACACTTGTCTTGTATGACCACAGGGACCATCAAAAAATCTCTGTCAGACTTGCTGCAGTAGCTGTCAATGGACAAATGGGGAAATAAAAATATCATGGAAATTGAAAAATGAATTACACATTCAGAATATTTAGTTCATTTAGAAAAGTTTGAAATCAAATAACCCAATTCTAATCACCTTCAAGGCTGGTTTCTTTTTTTATGTACACTACCAAATCAGAGCTGAGGTAAGAACAGTAACTAAGATGGAAATAAATTATTATTGTTGTCACTGTGCAATAGTTTAACCTAAAAGAGAGGAACTATTACTCCTATTATATTTATGCTCTAGCTAGTCCTTTGTATATTTCCTAGTAACCTTCACATGAGTTTGGCTGTCCTGAGCTTTTTACGGACAATGAAGCTAATGAACAGAAAGATTAAATGTCCTGTCCAAGGGCATTTAAGGAATGTCACTCAGGAAGTCACTCATGGAAGTCATACACTTGGGGAAACCCAACCAGTAGCTTTCCCAAGATATAGGTGCAACTCCAAAGTAGCGCATGGGTTTGATGAAAATTTTGTACTCTCTGGTCTAATTCATTTTACAGTGCCACTGCAAATTCAAAACAAGAGTCAGGGACTCCCCATGTGGCTGGGGAGTGCAGCAGCTTTGATTTAAATTATTTAATTGCCATGGCGTTCTTAATCCTGTATGCCTGTTGTCAGTCCTCCAGGGCTTGTGATGCTTGTGTTTTGAAAATTCAACAGCAGAGGCTGGATCAACTGACAAACAGATCATTGATGGTCATCAAAATAACTCACACCTGCAAAGTAGAGTTGACTCCTGATTGAAGAACTAGGAATGGCCCTTCCCCACAATTTTATTCTGTGCTTTTCTGGATTTGGAGTAGCACTGAGTAGCACTGAAATAGATATTTCACTCCTATTTCAAATCTGACTATATTAGGTGCATAAGAGGACAGCAAGTACAGGGCAAGGTTCTGGCAGAAGTTTGTTTTGCAGGAGAAACCCTTATCTAATCCATGTGCATATCTACACCACCGCTCAGGCACGTGCCAGAACCCAGTACCCAAAACTGGACTACCTGGCATCTCCTGGATGCAAACAACAACAAGACTCCCTCGGGATAATGGGCTTTACATATTTATCCTTCTGGTCTTCCTTAAGGTGGAAAGCATTCATATTAAAGCACTTCCCTTTGGGAAAGCACCAGTCATTACTGAAGAATTACCCTGAAATGCCTCCCCAGCCTACCCCTCAAGCTGAAGAGAGCAGATATCTCCCATGTGCTTCTCATCCAAATTCTTCCCTCTGGGAGGTTTCCCAGGACCCTCACTGTTTCGATTAGCAGAATGTGTTTCTGCTAGAATCGTTGATAAATTAAATTGGATTTTGTAGCAGAAAAAGCAGTTCCTGATTCTAGTAGGATTAATAGCTTCCCCTCTTCTTTCCATGTGCCCACTGGCAAGGCTCTTGACTGGGTACTGAGCATGTGCTGAGACAATCTATTCCTTTGGCTTTCTCTTACAAAAAAGATGGTTGGTTTTGGTTTCGCAGATTTCCCCTGCTTTTGTTCGTTTTCCTCCTGATTATGGGGAAGCTTGGCAAGAAAGAAGGGTGGAGAGAAACTGGACTGGGGTCTGAATGCTTATAAAGAAATGCCTGCACACCTGGTCTTTGTAAAAATGTGCACCTCTGCGCAAAGGAGAAGCGAGACAGGTTGTTTCACTCTTCTTTGGCAAGACACTCAGCAGGCAAAAGGACCAAAGCAAATAAAGCCTCATGCCCATTTTAACCAAGGACTTTATTCTCTCAGCCAGGTGAAGAGCCCTACAAATGTTTTGGCTTGAGTTGCTGTAAACCTCTCCTTCTGTAAAGAGCAGGCTCTCAGATTTAGCAAAGCCGTGTTATTAATAAGCATCAAGGGTTTAGAGAAACAAAGGCTGGAGGAGGGGAGAGGGAGCCTTATTTTAGGAAGGGGGCCAAGAAAGACAAGATGTTTAGGAGGGGGAAGTATTGACACCCTTGGAATAGAGAAAGTGTCGAATGCCAGCTGCAGAGCGCCTCAAAGAATGAGAGTCTCCGATGCTTTTGTCTCCTTATATGGTAAAATGATAGCGAGGGGTTTCACTAGGCTGGGGAAGGCAGCAGCCTCTTTCCACATAACACTGACTGCAGAGCTGGAATCGGCAGAGCCGCTCTTTGCAGGGGTAGAAAGCCCCAGCTGGCTGTACAGCTCTCCTCTGCACGGGCCAGTGTGCTCTTCGCACATTTGTTAATGGATGTGACCCCCTGTCCCCGGTCCAGGAGGTGGCATTAACTGCCCGCTACTGCTCTGTAAGTAAATATCCCTTTTTTCCCCTTCCCTCCCACTACCCACAGAACATATCTTTGGAGGTGTCGCTTTAAACAAAGGGTGCAGAGAGGAGGAGAGGGTTGTTTAATATCCCAGTGTGTTGTTGGGGAAGGATGCGAGGAGAGGGATTGCTGGTTCCCCTTTCTTCTGAGTGCACGGGGAGGGGTGTGAAGAGGACAAAAAGACAAATTTCTTATCACAGCAATTACGGCTGCACGTCCGTCGGTAAAGTGACACATCAGCCAGCTGATGAGGCGCTGGGTCTTTTCATGTGTAACTATTTTTAATGACTGTATTGTGCTGCGTGTGTAATCCACTGGGGAGGTGATAAAAACTAGAAGATGGGGTCTTAGATTCCTTACACCTCCGTGCACTCCTGCTGCCGAGCTCAACAAAGGAGCATTTTTGTACTGTAGCTAGAGCAGATGCACATGAAACAAAGGTAGCCTCTCCTCTTTCCAGGCAATGTAGACAGATTATGTATGGGAAAAACGGGGAGCCATCAGCATCGTATTGCTTCTTTTTATGTGGAGAGAATAAATTAGAATACAAATCCCAATTAATAGCTCTGCATTCCTTCTTTTTGTGCTTCTCTCTGTGTGCATGGGTGTGCAGTCACAATAACCCAGCACTTACTGTATGCTAACGTGGATTTCTCTGTGTACATAATAAAGGAAATACTAACTTTCATTCTCTGCATTAATGGCTGTTCCAAACTTTTTACTCCCCCCAAGGTATACATCTTTTATTTAGTTGACCAAATACCTGCATATTTCAGCTTTGGTGTGCACAGAGAGACACACAGCTTTGCTGAGTACACAAGACACTGTTATAAAAATATATACCAGCAAATCTGTCAGTCTGTGATTGCCATTCCCTTGACTCCAATCTAGAAGTATATTAACTAAGATTGCTAATTGACATTGGGATTCCCAGGGTCAGTAGCCGTAACATTTATTGATGGCTATGCATATTTACATGTTGTCTGTAATAGGAATTGTTCTAAAAGAGACCAACATAAGGCTGTGTTATTAGATATACAAATGCAATAGATATCCAAATGTGAAAGAATGCTACAATTAAGGTTGTCTCTGGGTTTCTGCTGTGAACCCTATTTTCAGCAGTTCATAAATTTATAGGACTCCCAGCTTTCTGGCCAAAATCTTCTATGCCTTTTATCAGCCAGATGATAAACTTTGAACATGATTGCTTCAGGCATTTGGATATGCAAGACCAAAAAAAAAAGTCTGTATTCGTATATTTTACAAAAATTTATGTCTGTTTTGTGCACCTGTAGACATAACTGAGAAAAGATAGATTCTAAAGGTTGCTTTTTCAATAGAATCTTACCAATTCTTGGTCACATATGGAAAATTTTTTTTAAAGGATAGGAGTTGCTGTGTTGAAAACTCAGTCAGTTCCTGACACACCATAGCATTACTTTCAAAATCTGACCAGAACACCAATAAAACTGTCTTTTACCTTAGCCATAGCGTAAAATGATCTCTGGCTTGTGAACCAACAAGTGGTTGAGGTAAGAGGGGCAACAGAAAAGACATAAAATGGTGTTGCTGAGGAATCAAATTCGTAGAAGTTCCCTGGGGTTCCCACCTGACATCGCCATCTAACTAGCACACCTGAGGCTAGGAGGTGTGGACCAGTTCTTGTGGTCTTTTGAAAAAGCCCAGGATGGCAAAAGTGCTGGGATAAAATATAGTTAATTTTGGTTGTCATCATTCTGCAAATGCGCTCCCATGGAAATCAGCAGTGTTACATATGCAAGAACCAAATAGTCACCTCCAGGTGGTTTGGATTTGCAGGAAAATATTACTAGTTTTTGTGAAATCACTGTTATCTCACAGCAGCAGCTATATTGTGTCAGATATTATTTGTCCATGTGAAGTTCCTACCATGTAGAGCATGTAATGGTGATTCCCAACTGAAGAACTCAGGTATAAATAATGATCTGTTTCCCACTTCTTAGGGAAGTCTAGGGATAGTACTTTCCATGAAATCACATCTTTCTTGTCCATACAAACATCAGCTCTCCCAAGGCACACCTTGCATTAGAAAAGTGATCAGACAACTCCTTTGATCACACACAACACAACCCAGTCTGCCAGGATTCCATCATGCTTTGAACATCAGAAACCAAATAAACCAAAACCAAACCAACCAAAAAAAAACCCCACCCAAAACAAAACAAACAGAAAACCCAAAACATTGATGACAAAGTACAACTCCTATAATTGTAAGGGTTAATGTCAGTTTCTGCTGCACTGCACTCAGATTCAAGCTTTCATCCCAAAAGGGATGAGGAGGGCTGCACCTATATTCCTGGCTCAGTTCTCCAGGGCATTGAGCTCTGAGCCTCAGAGCCAAGCAATTTATTACCTGCTGATGTCCTCACCTCTCTGCCTTGCCTCATCTCACAGGGGTCAGGATATTCAGAATTAAAGGAAGGCCAGATAAGTGTTAGCACCATCAACCACAAGCAATGCCTGTTGCTGCTGGCCGGCATGCTCACAGCCTTTCAAGCTCCCCATCAGCCAGGAACATTCAGGTCTAAGTCTCATTCATATTTCTCGTATGGGTAAATCTGTTCTGAGAATCTCTGGACAAACTCTGAATGGTGTAGTGTTGTAGGCAATCATCTTTCTTCACTTGGGCACTGCTTCAGAGACTGGGGAAATCTCATAATTTGCATTTTTAGACTGATTAATTCTAATGGTGCAGTTTTAATATTTGATTTACATATGCACAGTTATTTGTGATGCAGATTCACCCCAAGTGAGAGTGTGAGATGGCAGGGTAATGACAGGTTTCATGAAAATAAATCTTGGATACATTGACAGCCACTGAAGCATTAACATTTCAACAATATTAATTAGCTATATATAGACAGAATTTGATTATAAACTACTAGAGCCTTCTCCTAAGGATGAACAGCAAAATACTCATGCCAGGTGAAAAAGTTACTTTTGTTCCTTTTCACGTACCCTTTATATTATATTGGATCTTATCAACTAGGATGCTGAATGGTTACTGTACATATAATAATATGCCCTAAGAGGTGGGCATAACACTGACATAAGCATATTCACCACTCCCTTACACAGGAAATTTTTGAATCTAGAATTTTAAATATATCAACCACTGCAGAGAAAGGTCTAAGGTATCACTCTGATGGTGTGAGTTAGTTCTGGACTCTCAGCAAGCATAAGTGTAAGGGCTCAAAACCCACCACTATTTCTTCACTTCATCTTGTATAATAAAAGCAGGAAATTGCATAAAGCCATGAGATACCTGCAAGCATTTGCACAGATGTATTTTGTCATTGCTTTGAAGCACCCTTGAGATTTAGAGAAGTGTCTTCAGAGACCAGGATCTCAACTTCGATGAATTCCAGCTCTCCATGGTGGATTCAATACCTTCCTTCTTCAGTTGGAAATAATCTTGCCCATAAAAAGATTGGCTATGTCCATGTAACCAGGCTCTCTGCGTCCTTGTTCTTTCTTCTTTGCCCCTCATACGCCACAGGTACTATGGCTCAACCTTAGTAGATGCTCTCTTTGTTTTCTGTGTCCAGTCTCCACCCCCAGAACTGGGCCTAACCTGCATGGGCTTCATGCAGGTGCAATCAATCTGGTTTGCTAGGATGTGCCCAGCTGAATGGGTGCCCCAAGGTTTATGTAACCTCCTTTGTCATGTTTTGGAAGGCCACAGGCATGGCAGCTGAGCAGAGAAGTTTGGATACCTCACAGCCCTGAGGCATTCACTGCCACAGCACTTTTATACAGCAGCTGTAACACCTGCATTAATTGATCCCCCAAACCAGGTGTGCCAATTATCTTAGACACAAGGGGGCTTTGTGGTCTTACCTCTGTAAACAAAACCAGAGCTGTGCTGCTAGAGGCCAGAACAAATAACAAAGCTTTGTTCTTCCACAGAATCATCCCAACTTTTCTTATATTCTTTTTTAAAAAAGGAAACACGGGCTATTTGGGACACTGTTCTGTTTTTGTGCCCTGGGTAGTAGTATGCAGGATTTCAAAAATACAGAAAAATTTGAAACATCACTGCATGGTAGCACATGGCATTTCTGGGTATTTTTATCTTGAAGTCTAATTTCTCTGAGATTATTAGTGTTCTTATCAATAAGAGAAAGCAATCCTTTTCTGGAAAGCCAAACTTTGTTGGAGTTTAGTGTCTGCAGACATTTAGCTTATACACTACTTTTGCAGGATAGTGCCAGAAATAATAATAAGGTTTATTAATCTTATAGTGTTTTTTCCTCTATCATTTTCTGTTATCTGCCTAAATGCTTTTATTAGAAATATAAATTTTTATGCTTAAGCAGGATCAAGTACTTGACCTTTCCTTTGAGCAAGCATTTGCTTATTTTGCAAGAGAAAGAAGGAGGACAGCAATTTCAAAAGACTTTAAAATAGAAAAAAAGTGCAAGCCTTTCCACTTGAACTGTGCTCCTCCTTGCTGTGGCAGATTTAAGTCATGCTCCATGTTATTTCAATACGCTTCTTTTGTAACTGAACTCTGGGCAGGGATATATGGGTTAGACCACAGACCCTCCAGTCATTTCAGTATCAGCCCAAGATAACCATAGAGCAAAGTCTGTGGGGTACACTTTCAAAGTGTCAGTGCTCAGTTCTTCTGTGGCATTTGTAGATATTACCTCTAGTTCCTGCTCTACCACTGCTGGAGTGGCTCTAGACTGGAGCAGATTTTTATTGAGTGCCAAACACATTAAACCACACAGAAACCACAAGTGGAGATTCCTTCTCCACTGCTATAACTGGGATTACTTTAGCCAGATGTATGAGGAACCTTGCCACACATAGAAACATTTTCTATTTTTTTTTTCATTATTTATATTCTGCTAAGGAATACAATCTTGATCACCACACTATCCACATTCCTGTTCATGATAGACTGACGTGCAATCCAGACAGAAACCAGGCATGCTTTGGTTAATGCAGTCTGTCTGGTCAGAAAATTGCTCTAAAGAGATTAAAAAAACTCTAAAAAAGAGATCAGAATATTATACCATATGCAAAATAAGTCAGCCATTTCCAAGGAAGGTGAGTCCTTGGGAAAATCCAAATGTAATTTTGAAGAATATTCTAAGGTAACTTTATTTAAAATGTTTTTCTTTCTTTAAATAGCTTTTAAAATTCAGCATCTAAAGGCACGATGACTGGGATATTTTACTTTGGGTCAATTTTTTATGGCTTTTTGTTGTTATTATTACTATTATTTTCAAATATTAAATCAAAATTTCCTGGCTTCTGATTAAGAGCTTCTAGGACATCTGAAAATATCTACTCTGAGCTTAAGAAACAGCAATGAGCACCTCTGTAACTAAGAACTTTTAATATCCCAACCTTGATCCAGACACTGGTAAAGCACTGGGTTTGTTAACAGGCTGTTCTGGGAGAGAAATGATATATCGTAATGGTCTTGTTTTCTTGAAGACAGGGTGCCAAATTCTTTTTGTTGTGCTTACTTCAGGATTTTTCTTCCATAGTAGCAGCAAGAGAAAAAGGCTTCTGCTTTATTCTCAGCTTAAAAATTTAAAAGAAAAGGACTGCAGCCACATCTGCCCAAACATCCCTGTCTCATTTACAAGCTAAGAATAAACCCCAGACCACTTGTCTCTCATAGCCTCGTTAGCCTTTGCATCGGCCACCTTTAGTGTAAGGCAGCAAATGTCCTTCTGTGGCCCATGGAGGGAGACCTGCCTTTTGTACATCAGCTGGCTTGGCTCCCCATGGCCAGGAGCTGCTGCTGAAGGGTTGCAGCTCCGAGCAGCTCAAAGCATCAACACTTGTCCTATGGCCAGCAACACCCACAAGCACTCAGGTTCCCTTTGCTCCATTGGGACAGTGTTTGTGGGCACTCAGTGAAGAGGGTAAGATACGCCTGGACAGCCAAATAAAGAAGGCTACAAGCCCTTAATGTGTTTTCATAAATCTAAACACACAAGAGTGCTTTGGGTAGCCGTGGTGTACATCTACACCAGCTAACTTTCTCACAATGGAGTTCAGGTGAATTCTGACCATACATAACTTTCCCCCACTCCCTACCTCTCATCAGTACTACAAGAAAATGGTAATTTATTATTTTTTTAATGTAAATTAAAAAGAAATAAAATTAGGTTTCCCTCTTTTCCCCATGCATGGCCTTATGGTCTGGTTTGGAAAGATGCTTAGGTCTTCCAAGTGTTTTCCTGTTGTTGCAATAAGATGATGGATAATGAATGTGGTAAGAGCAGCTAAGCTACAGGAAAAGAATCACCTCTTGCCAGAAAGACCAGCATAGTTTGAACTGTCATTTCATGGTTGTAAATAAATCTTTTCATTTTAGTTTTTGGAGCATTAACATAAATTGTTTCCAGATATTCTAGACCTGCATGGCTCATGTCATTGCAGTTTCCAGACACAAATCTTCCTTCCTCAGGGGAAGAGAAATAAACAGATAGAAAATTCTCCACGTGTGAAAAATAGTCAGGTGGGAAAAATGTCTGTACATCTTGAAGGCAGTTTTTGTTTCCTGTGCAGGTGGCTAACACAACATACTGACCCAGGGGCACAGGTAGAGAGAGCCCTAGCACTACTGACCTAAGTCAACAGCAAATCCTCCTTTGGCATCTATAGGGGCTTAATTCTGTGTCCCCAGATGCTGTTACAACAAGAGATCAGAACTTCACTGAATAAACTAAATAACCCCTACATGTTTTAGATAGTTTTCCTTGGCCTCTTTCTCTCACTTGTGCGTGTGCATCTGCACCTCTCAGTGTTCAACACTCCCTAAGAAGAATTGAAATAAGAGATGGACAAAACAGTATTTTTTGGGCTTGCAGACATAGCTGCAGAAGCAGGCAAGGTCTGCTTTTTCAGTAGTCAACAGTGTCATGGGATGGGGGAACACTGGATAATTTATTAATGACGTGATGAGCCCTAATATTTATGTGGTAATATGACAACTTTAGGAATTGCCAATAAAATGAGACTGAGCCAACAGGGAATGAAGAAGAAAGAAGCATAGATTTTGAGTCAGTCTACTAACTTCTTGGTAATTTTCCTGCCAATTCTTACTTCCTGTGAGACACAGTGTGGGTAGTACTAACATTTGGCATAAGTGTAGCTTCTCTTTTGGGCATGCAACAGAAAGCTCTTTCCCTTTTGGAAACTTGTTATGTCTGATGCTGTTGGAGGAAGACTGAATGGCAGAAATAATCAATTTCTCCATCATGATTATGTCGAGAGCAATCTGAAAAACCATAAGTAGAGAATAACTACAGTGATAAAATCCAAAGACTTTCTACCACAAAGAGTAATATGTATAAATTATGATGAGCCTCTGTCCCGCAATGCTTTACAGTCAACAAGTATCAAATAGAAGAGGAAGATATAGATCAATGGCAAGGAGTTTGAATTGCAATTTGTGTCCATCCTGTTTTGGTTTTTTTTTCCCTTAAAGTCTAAAACAGTGCATAAAGCCTGCCCTAAGCTAAACATAAAGGGGTTTTATATAACAGGAATTAATGGACTGGCAAAGTAAGGGACCATGTGTACAAAGTGACCAGCAAAAATATTTCTCAGTATGATTTTTACATTTCTTGATTGTAAGACAACAGTGAAATGACTTGTTTGAAATTCTTTCTAGTATTTAATAGATAAGACCCATTATTACCTCACATTTAATTCTCTCTGGGGCAGAAAAAACCCTGTACGATATGCTCAAAATACCACATAGTAGGTCATGAGATTCAGTCCAAGGCCTGGATTTAAGCAGCCTGGAATTTTGGGATGCTCCACACTTAATTCCAGCTTACTGAATGAAACCACATGAACCTGAATTCCTAACTTTAAGAGATATTGGATCCAAAATTGGTCCCAGATCCAATAAAAGATTCACATAACTAAAGCCAAAATGCAGATCTTGTCTTTCAGTTTCCCAAATCTCTAGAGTTGTTCCTCAAATCTCATCCAGAGCTGCCTCTGCAGCATCTTTATAGAGCAGAATGCATCCCTAAACTTGTTTGAAATGTAGAAATGAGGACTGCCTCTCCCTGCTCAGGGTGAGGGGAACAATCCCCTGGGACAACCTTAGAGCACATTTAACAAAACTAGATCCCTTTCAAGATAGCAGGGCAGGAATTCCTGAAATAGTAGCAGCAATAACTGCTGAATTATTTTGAATTGTTGAATTATTATATTATTATATAAATTATTAAATGCATATATTACACAACACTTACCTCTGCTTCTGTGAAATGCACCCAGAAGACAATACAGCACTCAAGAGGGAAAGTCCTGTGACCAAGAGACAGGAACATCCACCTTCCAGTCACAATGCACTTCTGTATTTCACATTTAGCAGCTTTGGAATGAAATGGTATAAACCTGTTAAGGAATCACAGTCTATAGTTTTTGCTTTTACACCTCATGACTGCAGAGAATTTTTTCACTCTTCAGTATCACATATCTACTTTTAAATCAGGGCTAGAAAGAAGTAATTCTGAAGAAGGGTGAGAAGTACAAGTTCATAAGTGGTTTCCGCTCACATTTTAACTTAGTAATAATGCACATTAAATGGGTACCAAAATCCTATAATTTTGGAAAAAATACCTAGTATAGTCTGGTAAAAAGTACAGATTTCTGTCCTAAATACTGACTATTTGAACAAAAGCTGTCACTCCTCTCAGACTCTCATGTGTCTACACTTACAACTCAGTGTACTTTGGTCTGACTCCATTCTTTTTGCTGACATTACTCCAGAAGGAATTTAAGTCCTGACTAGTTCTTTCTTGGGAATGTCCAAACCTATTACATAGGTTAGGGCTGTAAACAGGCTCAAAACAGAGAGGAAAATCCATGATCATCTTTTAAATGTTCTGGTAAAGACTGCAGGTGTACTTCAAGAGAAGACTAACTTGCTGGAAGCAATTGTTAAGGAAATGTCTCTTTGTATTGTCCCTGTTCTCCTGCCTTATACTTCCATTGGTAGCTGCTGCTGTTGAAAATGGGCTAGAGGGGAGCTTTGGGTAGTCACTGCACTTCTCTCTCCAGCACTTCTTATCAGTCTTATCTAAGTCTTCTTATCAGCCCTGTGATCCTCTCTACACCTTAAAGACAAAGAACACCCTACATACTCCCAGTTCCCCTCTGGGATAAGAAAGTTAATTAGTTCTTAGACCATCTTTAAGGCCAAAGCAGTCACACTGCTAGTCCTGGGTTGGCAGAAGCATAATGACCAGCTGCCAGCATTTGTGCTTCCTCCAAGCACATTTTATGGTTTGTTAGTTTGCCTCTCCTCTTCAGTAGTTACTTGGAATTCATAAGACTTTCCAGCAGTTGAACTACCACTTGCCTACTTCACACATGTAAAAGCACTCACCTCTTAGCCTGTGCTAGTCTCCACAAAATTCAAAATTCAACAGTGGATTGACTTTAAAAAAAAAAAAAAAAAAAAAAAAAAAAAAAAAAAAAAGCTTTCTAGTAATCAAAATAAAGTTTGCCCATTCAGACAGTACTAAAACCTTAATCACATCCCAGCTAGATAGAATGAAAGATAATAACAAAAAATGAAATCCTGGAGGAGAACTCAGGATTTCAGAATGCCCTATGGGTGGCTCCCACTGCCAGAGGGAGAGGACAAACTCCAGGAATCAGCGACCTGTGCCAAGAACACTAAGCAAGTAACATTTTGTTTAAAACTGAGAGCTGAAGTTGGCAAAAGGACTGCAGCTGCTGTAAATGTCACATGTGCATGAAAGACAGAGGTAGCCACTTAAGCTATTAGTACTCAGAACATTTAAGGATTTATAGATCAGATGTGGCTTAAAGAGGAGATGCAGCCTGGCAGGCAGTGAAGATCATGCAGTCCAGGTGGCGTGGAAATTGGGAAATTCCCTCTCCTAAGCAGGCAGCTATGCCCTGCTCCAGCTGTAACCTCCAAACAGATTCAGGTGGAACACATGCTGCAAGCCTCAGGTTAAGAAAGAAGGTGATGATTGTAATGAAATGCAAAATAAATTATCCCAGGCAATAATAAATATTCATCAAAGGATTTGTGTCATCTTTACTCGTGTGTGCATCCAGAAAAGGATAGAGATGTAACAAAACCTGAGGAGCAAACATCAATTGTCCCTAATTCAGACAAGCTGAAACATCATATACAGTTTCTTCTATTTGCTTTTTCCCTTCCATAATCATTGTTTGACATTTGTCTGAGCCATGACATCTGGGAGCCAACTCCCATCTGTGTCCTAATACACTACAGCTGTTGGATAACTCCTTCAGTTGCATCAGAGGAGAATCAGATACACAGTCACAGATCCTACACCTCCTGTGCCCATAGTCCCATGCCTAAGCAGTCCCATGCATAAGCAGAGATGGAGGGTTGGTGTCTGCCTGTGGAGGAATGATTGCCAGACACTGGCTTACTGAGACTGCAGAGAAAGAAGGCTCAGAAGCACATAACTGTGGTGCCTGATAGGCTGTGAATGACTAAAGTCTGCTAGCAATGTAAGCCTCTTGCCTTATGCAGGAGATGTTGCTTCTGGAAATTAGCTGGCTCATCCTCTTAATGGACTGGACTCCCTCCATCCACTAGAGAAAGACCTTCTTGTTGCAGACCTATAGGTCAAATTCCATTTACAGAATCCTTCATACTCAGAGTTTACTCCTCCCTCTCATCTCTAACTCTAGGTCTGGCCAAAAATGGATCAAGAGATGGCTAATTAAATGGGTTGCACTGAAAAATTCATAGCCCAGCTTCTTTCTATTGTGTTCATTTATTTGACTGAAAGTTGGATTAAAACTGAGGTACAATGTGATAAACAAGAATTGATAAACCTTTCCTGGGGGATTGGGTCGTGTAGCTCAGTCTGACATGTGTCTGTTCCTGTCTTTGTGGCAGGATAGCTGGACTCCAGACACCATGACTGAACGCTTCGACTGCCACTACTGCAAAGAATCTCTATTTGGTATGAAGTACATCCTGAAGGAGGACAGCCCCTACTGTGTGAAATGTTATGAAAATCTTTATTCCAACACCTGTGAGGAATGTAAAAATCCTATTGGTGCTGACTGCAAGGTATGTTGGATTTGTGTCTTGCTACAGAGATCATGACAGAGCAACCTGGATATACACAGCTGTGAGATCTGGAAGGATCCAGCCTAACAGCTACACAGGGGTTTCATTTGATGGGACAGCATGTTTTCTGAACCTCTCTATCTGTTTTATGTTATTTCACTTGGCAAACCTTTCTTTACCAGGCATGGTAATAGAAATGCAGTCCTGTAAATCACAGAAGGATCTGATGCTGTGATGTAAGAAATTCTCTTAAATTCATTGGGAAAGCCTTTCCTCAGGGCCAGCTGGAATCTGAAAGGGTGAAAGCAGCTGGTTGTATCTACCTTTGGATCAGAGGGAGCTAAGCCACTGGTGGCTTTGCAGTGACCACACTTTTGTGGTCATGAAGCGACAAGACATGGTCAAGCCAAGGTGCTAATTTGGAGGCCACAGAAATCTAGCTGATGCTGACCCAAGCAATAAATCAGATAGAGTTAGAAAAATTAGCCTTTTAAATACAGAAAGATGATAGTAGAAAGATTAGCCTTTTAGATACAGAAAGATGATAGTGGAGTCTAATTAAAGAATGGGATGGACAGAACAGAGGCCTTGCTTGCTTGAGTTATGCACTGCTATAACATGTGGAAACACCTGTCTGGTACAAATTAGTTGTGACTATCTGTATTTCTTTTAAATTAATTAAAACAACTGAAGTTCATGCCAGTTTCAACCTGACCAAATGAAGACAAAGGAGCCATCCAGTGAAGTGTCTGTTATACAGCTACCAACAGACTTCATCAGATATACATCCTCCTTGTATAAAATTGACCTGTTCAGAGTTGGGCAAGATTTTTGCTGACAGAGATTGCAGTAGTACTGCAATTTGTATTGTATGGCCATAGGATTCTCCCCTGACCTGAAGATATCTGATTTTTGATTCCCTTCTGCTGACCTGTACCTCTAGAAAGACAAACTAATTCCCTTTAGTGATACTACCACTCAATTGCAAGTTCAGAGATGTAAAAATATGTGCTTACTCAGACTGGAAAAAACAAATGTATCATATCTTTCAAATTGATCTACAACACCCTATTGGCAAATCAGTAGGAAAGTCCCTTTCAGAAGCCTTAAAAAGGTAAAAATGTTTCACCACCAAGATAGGGAACTGGCAATAATCTGTAAAAAGGTATAAAATTGCCAGCTTTCCTACAGCTCATAAATATTCAGGTTAGAGATGAGATGCAGCTGGCCTGGCCTGACCTGAAAAAGCAAAATATTCCTGCCTCCTTCCAGAATGTGCTTTTGTTTTAAGGTCTCTTTCTAATCCCCTGAGAAGATATTTCCATGTGCTGATAGTCAAGAATTTAAAAACTTGGACCAGCTTCAACAAATCTCAGTCAAAGTATTCAGGAATTAATCAGGCTGAACTTTTCAACCCAGTTTTATGTATTTAGGGAGTGTGGGTGTTATCCAATATACTGCTTTTCTTTACTTTTAACTGAGACACACTCTAATATCAGATGTATAAAAAAATAAAGTCCCAACTGTCTGCAATCTAAGAATATTTAATCTATGTAAAGAAGCAGAACTATATGTGGAAAACACAGCTAAGAGATAGTAAATAAAGATTTCTTAAAGAGCTATAAAGCATGCCAGAAACAAATGTGTTCTTTTTAGTTTCTGTGACTGCTGTTTGTGCCTGTCCATTCTTTATGGTGTAGCTTTTGAAGCTGTTGACCAATTTTAAGCAAATTCTGACAGATGGATAATAGTTGAAACTTAAATTCCTGCAAGTTTTCTGAAAAAAACCCCAAGTCTGGGTAGAAAAAGAGATCCTGTCAATGTTCTTACTGAGAAAAACAACTAGAGTAGTTTTTCAATGACAGTAATAGACACTAGAGAACACGTTTGAGAGAGCCCTTATGAGTACCTCAGCCACAAGATGAGTTTCAGATGAAGTGTGTGCACTATACGACTGAGAATAATTCAGCCATGAAACAGTTTCAAAATAATCAGGCTTCTCCTCAATAAACTGTAGGGGCACATAGGTATATAAATACATAAGAAACACACACAGGCATATATATATATATATATATATATATATATATATATATATGCATTTTTACATAAATCTTTTTACACATTGCATTTACTTTTTGACCTGAACAAAGAAGATAGATAGTGCTATGTTTGGGAATAAAACCTGTGTGTTTACTGTATGTATGAAATGGACTCCAATTTGTTTGGATGCTCGACATAATCTAAAAATGTAAAATTTGGAATAAAAAATCTAATGGAGTGACAGTGTCATGAGAAAAGGTCACATCCAAGCCTCTGCATCTGGCAGTGGTGTCCACACTTACATACACATTACAGCCTGGAAAGTCCCACATAGTTATCATGTCAGATTTTCCTTTGCAAGTCCCTTCTTGGCCACCATTCTTTCTCCACACTGAGAAAAGCCGCGCCAAGAACCAGATGTTCTTAATTTCCTTCTTTCTCACCCTCCCAATTACAATCAAATCTCCGATAAGTGGCAGGGTAACAACAAAGTGAAACCATGGGTGCTGAGAAGAGGACACTTGTAACACTCAAATTCTGACAGCACTGAACTCCGAGAGGATGAAATTGATGCTGGATTTTCACATTGTGTTTTAGCTATAGCACAGAGACCCCACAAGACAACAATGCTGTAGAGAAACTTACCTCAAATTCAAGTCATGGCAGAATTTTCTTCACTATCTTTCTAGTTTCTAGGATAGTTTATGGGTAACTGTGAACACAACTGAGTAATAACTAATTTGTTCTTTATTGTAAAAGAACAAGTCTTTTCCACCAAAAAATCCCAGAATGACAACATATGTCTGAACGACAGCTCTGGGCATAGGCCATTTCACTAACTGTAAACAGCTCTAGTTGATGCTTACAAAAATTTCACAGACAAATTAAAAACTTAATTTACTAAGGGGTAGGTGGCACCAGCAAGCAGTATGAAAACACGATGCCATTTCTCTCATACCTATTACACATTACACATCATCCATATGCCAATGGATTATAGGAGAAATTTACTTTTTCTAGAAAAATTGGCATTTTATTGGTTAAGTCCCTGGTGAATGCACACCACACCTACAGTTTCATGCTTATTTCTGGAAATCCATACATCTTGTACCCATTTTCTTAACTGCTGAATGATTACTTTTGGTTGACTTTGGCTTTTTTAATACTTTTCTTGCAGATCCTATGGTATAGAAACCATTGCAAACACAGGAAATACCTGCAGTAATCCTATGTTTAATTCAGTCCACAAGTTGGCCTTGGCAGGCAGAAGGGGCTGAAAACTCTCTCTGTGAAATGTGAAAATTAAATTATGAGTGGATTGTGAGATACAGCTACTGTGTCAGCACACAGGTCAAAAATGGCTCAAAAGGGTCATTCTCACACATAAACAAAACAAAAAAATAAAACCTCCAGTAATGAGGATCAGGGAAGGAAAAAAATAATTTATTTTCTCATTTTAAATATTTAAACCCTGTCCCAACATGCAACACTTTTTCAGCTCATTACTGAATCTCAGCCTAGTTGTTGTAAACTGAAATGGTAAAAGAGGTGGATACTTTAATATTTTTTCATACATGTAAGAGGCTCAGTACAGCACAATATTGCTTGTTTTTACCTTTTCTCAACATACTTTTATAGGTATATGCCAGTCTAACATACTTAAATGTTCTGCTACAGGGTATGTGTAGCTAAAATCTGTATGGCATTTAGTTGGAGTAGCCCATTTCCTACATTCAACCTTCTGAAAAGACTATTGTCTTTTCAAAAAAGCCATAAGCAACATCTACAGTTACTGTTCTGGTAATAAACTCTCTAAACTCCTTCTTTGTACTGGGTTCTGCTGAAAGCCCATTCAAGAGAAATGGTACTGTATAATGGCTTCAGTTTGCTTAGACTTCAAAAGCCTGAGGAGAAGACAATAAAAATGCAGAGTATGAGGAGTCCAAGCTTAACCCAGTTAACTGGTGACCTTAGTCTAAGAGAGTCTTCTGGGTTTTTTTGAAAAACCACTCTTTACTAAGTAACATGCAGTTCCACCCTAGAGGCCAAGTAAACCATACTGGAGCAAAACTATACTATGGAGAAGCTGTAGAACTTGATCTTGCCAAACAGTTATCTTGTCAAAGTTTTCATTGTGGGTGTCATAATGAAAATAAGTGAAAATAAACTTGTATATCACTTGTACTTCTGCTGGAACAGATTTATTTGGGCTACAATCAGCTAGAATAAACTAGAATTCACATGCCTAGACTAAATCTGATGTTCTTTCAGCCTAACAGAGGAGCAGCCTGACATTCAGAAAGCTTTAAGTCAGTTTTTGCACGTTTTCCCAATGTAGAATTTGTTCCAGATTGATACATCCACAGTTTATGGAAAGCTAAAGGCTCCAGTAATATATACAACATGCTGAAATAGACCAAACCTCCTTTTCAGTGATCTAAGAACACTCATGATGCATAAATGGCTTCCTCAGTACCTTGAACTTCCTTGCTATCAGATGTGACAGATTCAGAGAGAGAAAGCAATATCCATTTCATCAGTCTAATATTCTGCTGTCAAAGCCAGATATCTTAGACTCTCTACATTCAATGACAATAGTTGTTAAAGTAATCCAGAGTAGCTAAAGATTATTCAATCCACTTTTTACCTTGGGTACTTTTTGTTGTAGTTCTGCTTCATTACTTCATCCAGATGAAATATCTGCTACTGTCACCCATCTACTGCCTATAAAATCTTGCCATCATAACTGACTCTGAGATCAAATCTTTCATCATTGACACCTAATCTTTGTCTTCATTACTCCTCTTCTAAAAGGCATGCACATTCTTCAAGGCATAATTTCATTGATAAAATAAGCATACATCAGCACATGAATTTTGAATATTAAAAAATAGCTTGCTGAAAATTGCAAAAACAGGAGATGACAGCTGGTGAGCAAAAAATGATCAAATGCATCATGTTACAAGAGAAAGAAAATCAGATCTGTTGTTCTACTTTCTAAAAGGCAAATTTCAGTTCTTTTGGAAAGCATTGTATATAGTTTTTTTCTGTTGAAAATATAATATGAGACCAGATTTAGGCTATTTGACTTCACCTAAAGAGAAGAAAAAATATGTAAGTAATTTCCAAAGAAGATTGGTTTGAATTTGCTATTAGAAAAAATTAAAATTTTACAGTCAGAAATTTGTGTCATTTCAAAAGGATTTAGCTGAAATGAATTGATGAGCTGAATAAACAATGGTCTGAAAGCTGTAAAGTAGAAGTCTTAGATATTTTATCACAGAGTGCAATCTCAGAGATGAAAGACACATTGGGTATCAATTGTTACTCACATTGATTCAAAAAATTTAGGTGAGTAGAACAGATGTCCAAACAGAAATGCTTAATTATATGGTCAAATTCTGACAGAAATTACTAGAGTTTAACAAGCTACCACATATCAGCTGAGCTAGATGAAACTATTTCAGTGTTTCCTGCTAGTTGTTTATGAGAATATGGCTCCCAAAAACACAATGTTATTTTAGTTAACCTAAATTTGTGGTATCTTTTGTTTACCCTGGGTTAAGATTGCACATTTGAATTTACATTTGACTGTATTGACTGACATAGTACAGCTTATGCCAGATCAGATATGAACCCTTTGTGATGATTCACACAAATGAAAATCAGGAATTCATTATTGTAGCACTTGCTCTTTTCCTTCAGTTCATCCAATTAGGTTAGTGCCTGCAATAAATATGCAGTAGATCTTGAGCTAGAAACTGAGAACTTATTTCAGCTGAGTTTTTATACTCCCTATTCAGGACAATTCTAGCCTTTCACACTTCCAACCCAAACCAGAGCCTTGGTATTTTGGGGTAAACACCATTTCTTGTAATCATCCAAACTCTATTTTGTTTGAAGTCCAAAGACACTGTTCAAGTGTTACATGAACAGGCCACCTTAATTTAAATTTTAAAAAGCACAATCCACCCTTTTAGGTCACAATTTTGAGCTTTTAATTAATAAAAGGAACCACTGTGAAGAGTATTTTAAATACTAACATGCCCACACTAATCCCTTGACCTGTACTCTGGATCACTGGATCCAGGTACGATGCGGTCTTGTATCCTTCAGTACAATCCATATCTGAAAAATAGGTAAAACAAACCACAAATGTCAGTAAAGATTTGTTGTGGTGAAAAAAACCCCAAAGATATCAGAGTCATTCCACTCTTGGTGCAAATCTGTTGAAAAAATACCAGAATGCAATTAGGAAAAAATATTTCTGTTTAGGAGTAAATAGCTATGAAATGAACTAGAAATCAGCAATAGTTAAGGCAAATAGGGGAAGTCTACCATACCTATCAGGTTAACAAGTTTTAATGCAGCTCAAAAGTGGGGGTTTATTTTCAAACAAAATACCTAAGTGAATTTAGCTGCTCCTCTGTCACATACAAAAAGTGTTACCTTGAACTGAAAAAGGGTTGATGGTTGATAGTTGTCTTGAGCTGCTCTTGATTATCCCAGCAAAATAAGGTCACCTTTGTCAGAACATTTTGTTTTCTTCAAATAAGCCCCAGCTCCTGGCTGGAGTTCAGATTTGGATATGTTTGCATTCTCTGAGCTTCCAGTTGTGCAAACCATTCATTCCACTTTGTGGTTTTGGATTTCCACAGGATCTGTCTTACAAGGACCGCCATTGGCATGAAACCTGCTTCCACTGCTTCCAGTGCAAGAATTCTTTGGTGGACAAACCTTTTGCTGCAAAAGAGGAACATCTACTTTGTACTGACTGCTACTCCAACGAATACTCTTCCAAATGTAATGAGTGCAAGAAGACTATTATGCCAGGTTAGGATGCTCACTTTTTGGACTATATATCAAGCCCAAACTCAGGAAATTTGTGAGAAATATTTCTCCTTGACTATCTCTACTAAGTCATGCTAACTGTAAAAAAATGGTGAGGGTACATTCTAGGCCACTTCTGTGACCAGAACATTTAAAGTTCATAATGGCTCATGGAAGAACTTCCTTTCACTTGAAACCTTTTGTCTAATTAGCTAAATTTGGCTCTCTCAGACAGATGAAAAATTGGTCAAAGTGCCTCTGAGGTCCTTCTTGAGCACAACAATATCAAGAAAGAGGGAAGAGCTATTTTCTTTTTCAACATGAAACATGAAGTTATAGTAATATGTTGCTAAAACCTGATCTTCTCACATGAATACTATAGCATTCTATGATGATTTGAGGGCTTTAAAATTGAAGTGCTATCAATGCAGAAATAAAATATTAAAAGGCAAATTGAAGAATTCTCATATGACACACTCCATAATGATTACTCGTTACTTTGTCAGCTAGTTCTGACATTGGTCATCTCAGATAAAAAGAGAAAACCACAACATTTTGATCCTAGGTGTAAAAATGAAGGCTTGATGATGAAATAGGACAACAATATTTAGAAGCAGGTGACCTTATCTATTCATGACTGAGTTTAGGCATATCCTATTATTCCATGTGCACATAGAATTATTAATTCCACGTAATTAAAACTGACATGCTTTGGAATGGTCAGTTCTTGTTTTAAAGCTGGAACTACATGACACACAAAGTCCACTCACATCTCAGAAAGCGAGTTGTATCCTGGGCTGCATCCAAAGCAGCATGAGCAGCAGGCCAAGGGAGGTAATCCTGCCCCATAACTTTGCTCTTGAGTATTCCCACCTGAAATGCTGCATCCAGCTCTGGGAACCCCAACACAAGAGGAACATGGAAGAACATGAGAGGAGGTCTAGAGGAGGTCCACAAAGAGGGCTGGAGCACTTTGCTTATAAAGACAAGTTGAGAGAGTTGGGATTGTTCACCCTAAAGAAGAGAAGGCTCTGGGGAAACCTGATTGCAGCCTTTCAGTACTGAAAGGGGACCCTTAACAAAGATGAGGACAAACCTTTCAGCAGGGCCTGTTGCAATAGAACAAAGTGTAACAGTTTTAAAGTAAAAGAGGGTTGATTTAGATTAGATATAAGGAATAAGTTTTCTACAATGAGGGGGTAAGGTAAAACACTGGAACAAATTGCCCAGAGAGGTGGTGGATTTCCCATGCCTGGAAAAATTCAAGGTCAGTTTGGATGGAGCAATCTCATTAAATTGAAGATGTCCCTGCTTACTGAGAGGGCTTGGACTAGATGATCTTTAAAGGTTCCTTTCAACCAAAACTATTCTATGAGTCTATGATTCTATAATTTTATGTGTATATATTTTTAATACTGTTCATTGGATTCATTGCCACTGTCAGTGATTTACTGAAAGGATCTCTTTTTGTCTATTATGCCAGCTTTTCATTGATATGTAGTAATGGAGGCTGGATTCAGTGACCAGAATCCCTTCTTCTCCTATAACCCAAAAGAGAAGAAAACAATTTTTGTAAGCTTTACAACTACTCACTGGTCTCTAGCTGCTTACCCAAAATAGCTGGGACGTCACCATACTGGAAGAGCAGTACACTCAGCATGTTTTTCCTACTTACACAGCACACCATGGTAGTACAGGAGCTACAGCAGAGGAGCATGGTCACCAGTAGAAGCATAATTCATTTTGAAAGAACCAGCAAGTGATTGGATAGGCTTTGTGGAGATTGTTAATGCTAAACTTGACCTTTGCTTTGAGCTACTAAATGTAAAATGTAGATTTAATGAAGCCTTATCATGACATGCCCATTTAAGTGATTACAAGCTTGGTCTTTCAGTCGTTTTGCAAACTAAACTCATGCTGACTTCAGTCTAGCAGCTAACAAAACAGAGCTCTCCTTGTTTTGAATTTCAGTGACAACAACTGAGAGAGCAGAGCTGAAAATGTGAAAATAAAATTCTAGACTATTAAAAAGATTATCCACATCTCCTTTTTCCAGAATATTATTCCTTCAAGGGCTGATTTATTTGCTTCTTGACATGACATAGGAAGTTACCAGCATAGAGAGAGTAAAATTTGTAGAAGGTGATTATTAATAAAATGGAAGAATGTAAGCATCAGAAAGAAAGGTAATTGACATTTCAGTTACTACTGATGCAAGTCAATTAAAAAAAAAAAAACAAAAAAAAAAAAACCAGCAAACAAATCCTGAAGTATGCCTCTCAGCAGAATTTAATGAGATCATAAAAGAAGAAAAATATGCAACTAGTAAATAAAGATTAATTAATTCTTGAGAAGGGGAAAAATGGTAAAACTTCACCCTGCAGTAATGGCGGTGCGCAGAATTGGCACCAAAGGCATTAGTGTCGTTCTTCATCATTAGCCAACTTGATCAGCTTGTCAGTCTTCCAAATATTTGACTTTGTGTTTGCTATTACAGGCTCCAAGAGTGATGCAGAACTGTAGGAACAACATTTGTTTGTTTATCCTTCTGGCCAGTATCAAATATTCTGACTCAAACTGGTACATAGGAAATCAACTTGTGCAAAGAAATTTATCCATATAATAGGGCATCTTCAATTTCCTGGAAGGGCTCAGAGTCCACCTGCCATACCGTGGAGTGAATCTGCAAAGAACACTATCTGAACCCTAAAACTTTGTTCTAGGGAAGTGCATTTATTTCCTAACTACCATACCACTTTCTGCTTTTTAAGAAAGGATTTTTTAAATTCCACATTTCAACCATATTTTGAATTCATCTGAACACAGAGAGCTTATTTTTTTACTGAAAGGTTCAAGAGAGAAAAAAACATTTAGGATAACTGTTGCTGAGCTGGAAACAATTTCAAAACTATAATACACCTCAATGAGACAAAAAAAAAGGCCCCCAAGCAGATATGAAATAATCCATTGTCTCAGGCAGTGACTATATTTCATTGGAAAAGGGAGGCAAGATGCTTGTCAGGAATTGCTTGCCCCATCCCTGCAGTGTTCAAAGCCAGGCTGGATCAGGTTCTGAGAACCTGGACCAGTGAAAGGTGTCCCTGTCCATGGCAGGGAGTTTAAAACTAGGTGATCTTTAAGGTGTCTTGCAGCCCAAATAATTCTTTGAGTCTGTAATTAACTAGGTTCCTTGCTGCTATTTGAAAAAGAAACAAAACAGATGTGGAATGAATGAGGTCAAGCTTTAATGAGGAATGGCTTTACCTCCACTCAGCAATAACAGCAGCTTATATTGGTGTCTGTCCAATTTGCTTGAATCTTCAAGTGCATTGGAATTCATTATTTCCCTAATAATACCACAAAAAGCTGTTCTAGGCTGTAGCTATTTGCAATAAAGGTTTCTGTTCTTTGCAGGAGTAGAACCACTTGCTCTCCAAAAAACTAAAATGATACTAATGTCATACAAAGCTGGTAGGAACATGAAATAGCCTCTAGCTCATAGCTGCAATGCTTCTTGACTGACAGCCGGCTGCCAGGCAAACAAGAGCTACAAACTGCATTTTTCTCATCCAGAAGTTCAGTTGATGCTCTGGTCTCATTACAGGTACTCGGAAAATGGAATACAAGGGCAACAGCTGGCACGAGACCTGCTTTATCTGCTACCACTGCCAACAGCCAATTGGGACAAAGAGCTTCATCCCTAAGGACAATCAAAACTTTTGTGTACCCTGCTATGAAAAGCAGTTTGCCATGCAATGTGTCCAGTGCAAGAAGGTAATGCTCTTATTTTGCTTACATGAAACCTAAGAGGTTGAAATCCATCCCATTTTATATCCAAGTAGGCAGACTATCTCTTTTTTGTATGTGTAAAAGGATTAAGAATTAACTGGTTTTAAGAGATGATATAATTTCAGTTCCACTTACTTGTAAGAGAAAACTCCCTGACAAAGTCTGGAGAAGCAGAAAATAAATACTTCATCTAAAATATTAATTAACCTTTCCCAAAGAAAGTAACAGGCAGGTTGAAGCATGTCAGGTAATTCCTCCACCATGAAGAAAGGGACAGTGATGAGACAAACTCTAGTAGATGCATATGAAAAGCAACATACAAAGAGTTGTTTGAAAAACAGAGTACAATTGAGTGAGATTTTACATTATATGCAGAATAAAGTATTTTTAGCATGTGGCTTCTTTTTATAAATAAGGAAATTACAATAAAACTCTAGCATGATTTTCTATAGGTCATCTCCAAGCAAAATTATAATCTTGCTGTTGCTAAGTCTTCTTACCCTCTTCCCATCCACTAAAATCTCATCACCCTTCCTCTTTACCAAATCAAAATACAAACCTGCCACTCTTAAGAAACCACTTTCTTGTCTTTTTTTTCCTAAACCAGGCTATCACCACAGGAGGCGTTACCTACCGGGAGCAGCCGTGGCATAAGGAGTGTTTTGTGTGTACTGCATGCAAGAAACAGTTGTCTGGACAGCGCTTTACCTCCAGGGATGAGTTTGCATACTGCTTGAGCTGCTTCTGCAACCTCTATGCCAAAAAGTGTGCTGGATGCACAAACCCAATCAGTGGTAGGTCTCTCATGGCTGGTGCCTTTACATTTCATGTCAGTTTTGTGTGTTGGGTTGCTACTAAAGGCAAAACTAAACAAAAAGTCTGACCTGGTACAAGAGATGCCCAATTAAATATTTTCATGGAACTCTAGCTAGTCATTTTTGAGGTTAAGTAAAAGACAATTACTACTAAGAGACATTTTTCCCTTTTTGGTTTTTTTCTTCTGTACAACTTCAATACACCTGATGATAACTGCCATAGCCTCAAACTCCAGAATGCTTTTTTAATAACCTGCTTCTTTTCCTGAGGCATTCTTCCCTCAGGGCTATAAATCAAGCCATGACACTTGACAGATTTCTTTTTTAATTATCTAAATGCACCTCTACAAAACATAATGTAACATACTCAGGCACCATAAAACATTCTGTAAAAAACTACCAGAATTCTGTTCAGAGACAGGTGCTTTTCTTTTCTTTTCTTTTCTTTTCTTTTCTTTTCTTTTCTTTTCTTTTCTTTTCTTTTCTTTTCTTTTCTTTTCTTTTCTTTTCTTTTCTTTTCTTTTCTTTTCTTTTCTTTTCTTTTCTTTTCTTTTCTTTCTGCTGTATGTTGCAGAGCCATCCCTTGGAAGTTCATTTCTGCCATTATCACTAGGGATAACAGCCTTGCTCATTAACTTTGCTGAAAGTAACAGAAGTAACATTTGAGGATGAAAATAGTCACTACAGAATAAGAATAGCAAAATTAGCACAGCAACAAACAGATTTGTCACAATGGAACTTTTTCACTGCTGTATGTCAGACCTCCATGTCAGTCTGCATGACCTGATGGCTGACCTGCTATTCTTTTCTTGTAACAGAACGATTTTGCTTTTCAAACAGGACTCGGAGGAACCAAGTACATCTCTTTTGAAGAACGGCAGTGGCATAATGATTGCTTTAACTGTAAGAAGTGCTCCCTTTCATTGGTGGGTCGTGGCTTCCTCACAGAAAGGGATGACATCCTTTGCCCTGAATGTGGAAAGGATATTTAAAGCTCAAACTAAGAGGTGAGGAAGAAGGGAGGAAAGCTGTGCTTGCAATATATAGTCTGAAACGCATGGATGTTCAGAGCTAGCTTTGCCACTCTGTGTCTCACTGTACTATTAACATTTCTTAACCTTTTTCTTTATACTCTCCAAATCTGGAGGGAAAACAACGTGAAAATCTCTAATAGCAGTGTTGGTGTTTAATATTTCTACCAATAACAAAAAATAATGCAAAACCCATGATGTAAAACTATTTGGCTGGTTTTGACATAACAGTATTTTTAAGGGTTTGGGTTTTTTTCCTAAAAATATTCCAGTTACAAGCAAGTGATACAGTTCAGGGATTACAATGGCCACACACAATACATTCATAGGTGGATATTCAGGATGAAGCCTTCGAGCCCACTGAAGTCAATGACAAAGGCCATTCAATTCCAATAAGGCAGGTGTAACCTCAGTGTTCTTGAACTATGTGACTAGTGTGTGCTGTCAAGTCTGTAGAAAGACTGAAAAAGTAGAGTGTGTTTCAATGTACATGGATTTGTGACATGCCGTAAAGAGATAATGATGAAACAGTGGAAGTGGGAGTGCTTCATGACAGGTACATATTTTATTGCATGTCTAGCTGATCATTGTGTGAAGTACAAGTTCTGATCGACAGTGTCAGTATTACAGTTAGTTGACATTACACTGCACATTGTATTTTTCAAAATAAAATCGTTTAAAACAAAACTGTGATTGTGGCTTAATTGTATTTACATAATATTTACAAAAATGTTTTCACATTCTGAAGAAACACAATGCATACAAACACAAACCTTTTTGCACCCAATTTTTGGGAGTGTGAAGTTTAGACAATTCTCAGGAGGGCCCTGCTGTACAACAAAATCTGTTACTAATTGAAGTCAGTAGGAAAACTATCAGCAAAAACGAACAAATGTGTAAAAACACACACTGAACTGACTGCAGCTGCTAAAAATGTATTCATAGGCTCTAAACTTAAGCCCAAAATATTTTTCTTCTCAGCAGGGAAGGAGGTCAAGACAACTCAAAAGTCTGTCTTTGCTGAAGCCAGTTTAACTTCTATAGCAGGGCATGCTTTAATTTTGTTCTTTGTTGGGATACATGTTACTCTATGTTGCAGCATAATTTCTGCTACATGTTTGCCACAGCAGCAACGGTCAGCAACAGCATGCTGGCAGGACAGCAACATCAAAAAGAAACAATACAAAGTAAGATAAACCTTTTCCCAAAGCAAACTCCAATAAATATGGCCATGTTGTGCAATGTACAGTCCCAGTACACCTTCCAGATCAAATTCACCTGTGTTCAGAAAAAGGAGGAAAGAAATATGTCATGCCTCCAACGGGAATCTTCATATGTGAAATTAAGATTTAGGAATATACTTACTCTGTCTGCTACTGGGAAGGGAAAGTTTCTGCCACCACTCTTGAGTTTATCTCTTTGTACCAAGTGCAAAGTGCTCACAGGTCATTCCCCTCACATTAATTCAACAATCTAAATAGATGAATCAGATCAGATTTAGTTTATTGCACACCATTTGAAGACCTTGGCTGGCTGACATTTTTGAAGTGCACACTATGCTAATCAGAACTCAGTGAATGACTAAAAGCTATCCCTTGGTGATTTAATTATATGATGAAAGCTGTAGCAAATAGCCACAAAAATCTCTCTTTATCCACACCTCCAAAAGGAGGGCAAACACCTCACTCTCTCATCAGGGTCTGCCAATTCCACAGCACAATGCAGCTCTGCTCCAGTACTTTATGGAGAAAAGAAAGATTCCTTTGAGCTAAGGGGCAGTGCCTTTGTACTTGGCACTGATGAGAAGCCACATCTTGAGTCACATGCTCAGTTTTAGGCCCCTCACTACAAGCAAGCAGGACACAGGTGCTGGAGTGCATCCAGAGAAGGGCAATGGAGCTGGTGAAGGGGCTGAAGCTGGGAGTTGCTTAGCCTGGAGAAAAGAAGGCTGAGGTGAGACCTTACTGCTCTCTACAACTGCCTGAAAGATCACAGCAAGGTGGGGCTTGGCCTCTTCTCTCAGGAGGCTTGCGATAAGACAAGGGGAAACAGCCTCAAATTTTGCCAAGGGAAGTTCAGGCCAGGTATTAGGAAAATTTTCTTGACTGGATGTGGTAAAGCAGTGGAACAGGCTACCAGGAAATGGTGGAGTCATCCACTATCCCCGGAAGTATTCAAAAAAAAACAGACATGGTGCTTTGTGATACAACTTAGCGTGCATGTGGAATTCAGTTGAAGGTTGGACTCGATGATCTTGGAAGTCTTTCCCTACCCTGATGATTCTAAGAAGGCAGTAGGAGCAGCACAGCTTGCACTTGCCTCCCAAGTGCTACGACAGATGGCAAAATGGCCCCAGATTTGGAGAAAGGTAGGTGAAACATGGCAAAGCTGAAAAGCATCCCAGCCTAGAAACGGGACTGCTACCACACAACAGCATCATGCCATTATTCCAGTGCAGTTCTGTATATCCCTCAACACATATCAACACACACATGCTCCTAGCAACTGGGATTACACAAAAATACATACTAGACTCTAGACCACTGACAAGAAGCCAACCATAAAACAGAATTCCCATCAGACTGTTATACAAGTGGAAAAAATAGCACTTCACACAATTCTTAACTGCTGCTATGGCTGCAAAGCAGCTACTGACCCTTCTACCCTTTAAGTGCTGATCACTTCAAGTTACTAAAATACAACTATATAAAATGAACAAGTTTAATTGCATCACACAAAAAAGGCAGCACTGTTTGCTTTTAATTTAATTTATTTAAATAGGATAAGGCTACTTAAAAGACAAGTCTTTACATATAAAATGTACATTACGTTAAAGTTTCCTGTACTCAAGTACAAAAACTGCACAAGTGTTTAGTAAAAGAGAAACAGCACACCATTTAAAAACACACATTCTTACCATTTTACAGCATTTGAGAAGTGCCTTTTACATCATAATAGTGAATGGAGAATTTCTGTAAAGAACTAAGCTACAGTTTTTGGTTTCAATTCAAACCAGTGTTAAAAATGTAAACAAGCTTTCAGATCTCTACTGAGCTTCTTTTACTGGGTTAACTAAGTGGATTCAGAAGTTGATTCTTTTTTTGTTTTACCAAGTCTGGGAGCACTGTTATTATTCTTATTTACCATCCATATCTAAAACTGATCTAAACCGGCTTCACCCTGAGCCAATGAGTTTTAATAAAAATGTTTCCATCAACTTAATTGGATTTTTGCCCTGTGAGGCACTGCTGATAATCCAAATGAAACACCAAATTTCACAGAAATCAAAAATCTATTTTAAATTATCAAAGGAAGGGAAAACAGGTTGGTGGGGTTTTTCTAGAGTGCAATTACATGTGTTAATGCTCTCAAGGTACTTTCGTCTTCCTATCCATGTCCCTCTCCAACTGTCTGTAAGCTGAGAAAGCACTGGTCTGCATTCCACTGGTTTTTCCGATATTTTTAAAGCATGATTGTAACCAGGAAAACAATCAAATTTGCTACATTGGCACATTTTTACACTTATGCATGTATAAAATATGCCTGTGTACTTACGAGAACACGGCACTAATCCATTCACTACTTCCTCTCGAAGTTTCATATCAAACAGTCACATATTTCCATCTGTGCATTCCTTTTTTCATATATCAAGACAAACTTCAATTTGAAGTAATGCTGTTAAAATAGTTCATCTCTTATTACCAACCTAACTTGCACTGCAAATTCTACACTCCTGTGCAACAAAAAGGAAAAAAAAAAATCTGTAGACTATCTTATCAGCAGAATGGTCAGTTTTCTCACCTAAATTAATTACCTTTTTAAGGCCAAGAAGGCTCTAGGGATGACTCTAAATTTCAATAGCTATTTTAACTATTTAACCAGATGTGGAATAAAACTGATTCTTAGAGAAACAATGTGTGAATCACAGTGACATGGAGGAGATGAACTATAATAATCTTGAAAACTAAGAGTGGGAGGTTTAGTATAGTGTATTATCACCACCTTTTAAAGAAGTAATTTACTACTTGGTGTACAAGAGTGGATACTTTTAAGGTGACTGGTGATAGTGACTCCAGCTTTACAATAGGGAGCTGTTAAATGTGTTAAAACTTCACAGCAATCTGAATCTCTGTAAGTCTGTAAATCTTAAAATAATTTTATTTAAACTGTTTAAATATGACCTATCTATTTGAAAATACGGAAGTAATATTTATGTTTCAAGCACCATTAGCTACTTCATGGCCATGTAACATGCTGGATTTTCTTCTTTGCTTCCGAAGGCTTTAGGTCATTCTGGAATACAAGGAAATATATCATTATTCTTAGATATACTGTGCAAACTGGAGTCAGTCATTAATTTGACATATTTCAATCTGGTACTATTACAGTATTCAGCTACAGGCTACTACAACAGCTTTCTATTGCCATCTTGTGGGGAAAGCTAAATATCACAGAACTTCTCTGGTGAAGATAAAAATAGAGCCAATGAATTAAACTACCTGCAAATCATACATGTGTTTTGGTTTCAGCAACCTACAATTAAATATTATTAAATATTCAAAAATTTCTTTCAGTTATGCAGCTTAGAAACAGGTATATATTGGAGTTTCAAAACATACTTCTGAAGTTATTTCAGGTTGTCTTCTTATAATACTAGTTGAAATGGAATTGTATAAGAAATAAAACAGTACACAACTAAGAAACCAATTTACTTTTGTCAAATAGTAAAAACATTTAAAAAAAAGAAAAAGAAAATTTAGTCTTCCTTTGTAATGACTTGGATAAAAAGAAGAGAAATAATTTCCAAAGCCTCAGATGAACCAATCTTTCAAGTCTCCCTGCCCAAAGAAACCTGTAAAAATCAAGAAAGTCCAAAGCAAAGCATGGCAAATGAAATGGTGAAATAAATCCCTTTCATCATCTATAGTAATAATTAAAAAAAAATCTGAAAAATTGGAGCTTTAATAGTTCACATAAGCAGAGTGAAAACAGGTATATGAGTTTTCAAGAACATAGTGAAACACACCGGTTCAGAGACCACAATCTACAGATCTCTCTTCTCTTTAAAAGACTTTCAGTGTTAGTTTATTTACAGGAATCATGTGAACTGCAACCACTGAAAGGTTTAAGGGAATTAAACTCAAAGATTATAGGGAGAGTTCTGTGCTATTAATTATTTTTTTCTTGAAAGTCAAGGAACAGTCAATTGCTTGGAGACACAATTGTCTTCACTGTCATTACACTAAAAATAGATCAGGCTTTATACAGCCATCTGTCAAGTACACTGATTCTTCCTGACAGCATCACTTACTATTCAATAGCACATTCTTTCATTTCAGATGGTAAAGTAACATCCACAGGACACACTTGCCTAACTCCACACAGCTAACCAGCATCAACTAAGGTATGACTGAACCTATGGGTATTACCTGGAACAACCTAAACTGTGGCTAACATAGGAAATCAAATGTCAGAGGTCACAGATTCTGAGTGTCAGTCATACAGTGGTGCTTAAAAATGTCATTGTGTCTACAGAACATTCAAATTAAATACAAAAAACTGTGAGGTGTATACTAAACAAGTTTCAAAAGCTCTGTAAGTTCAGATCTGACCAATATTTGGAAGAATTCTAAATACTGAAAGAAGTTAGTAACACTGGTAGTAGGAAACACACCTCTCAAGCATAAGTTCTACTCAGAGCTTCAGCCATGATTCTTTAAAAGCTGCTAAAGCTGTCTATCACAACAGCCATGTTTTGGTACTCAGGTTTAACAGAAGTCTGATGGAATGTACCAACCCATGCAGAAGAATATTACCTGCATTCTTCATTAAAGGATTTTTAAAGACATTAATATTTTTATTAATATTAATGTCAATATTTTATTAATATTTTGTTGCATCTCATGAGGCAATATTGAGAAAACAAATTTCAGTGTCATGTCTTGCGAAAATTCTAATCAATGTAACTGCACACTGTATATCTAAAGCTCCCTCTGCAGTTCAGCTGAGAACAGATACATCTATTTCTTCCTTTGAAGCCCAGATTTATTCCAGATATTCCCATATTCCAGTGAAAACGTGAAAACTTCATTTGTATCATGAAGGAATACAGCACAAGTGTTAAGATCTATCTCTATATTGTGGCATGATTTTAAGAGATGGCCCATTGCTCCTTGCTCACTGACAAGCCCTGTGATCACACCATTGTCAAGACTAACCACTGTTTGTTGTTCCCAGCTACACAACACAGAAGCTTCCTATTGACAAGTACAAATTTCTTCCATTCTGATATTTCCCAAACTAGCTATGCTTTTGTCTGTGTCTAAATACTCTGCTGTTACCCCAAATTAAAATCATCCTGAAAATTCTTGCAAGGCTCTAACTTTAGCTCCTGTAAATCTCAATTAAAAAGAAAAAAAAGCTGCAAGATACTGCGCAAACATACCGGCAAATCGGATTCCTCTTTTGGAACAGACCTCTTTAACTTCACAACAGTAGTTCCTGCTATTGGAGACAAAGGGTAAACCTTCAGACCAGTCAACACACTGCTGTCAGTCTTTGAAATACTGTTCTGCTGAGCCTCATTATTCTTTACTCCCAGTTTAGCGTCCTCTGACAAACTGGAAGCTGAAATGTACGTGGAGGCATTTGAAGGAACTGATAATCTTCTGACTGTGTTGGTGGTGCTTCCAGCCGGAGGAGGCTTCAGGCGATCGGCAGGTCCGTTCTCCGTCTTCTTCACCTTGATGCTTGTGCTTGTTGAATTGCCATCAAATACAATTAATGGCCGTTTCCTTAAACCTTCCGCTGTTGTGACACTGGAAATACAAATCATAAAATTCTCAGAAACATAGGTTAGATGACCAAAAAATGGCATACCCATGACATGAGTAGTGAAAATTAATTTTATCCTACCTAAAGTAAATACATATCCCAAAATATTCATATTAAACTCTGGGATGCTCCAAACTTACATAAAAAAAAAATATACTTATATACACTTACATATATGTAAATAAAAAGCAATAAAAGTCACTTCCAAAATATAAAGGCACAGGGGGCTGTGTGAGGACCAGTGCTCCTCAGCAAGAGTTGTGTGAGGAACTGTCTAACCAGATAATTACATCTGTACAACCAAAGGCACTGTGCTTCTATCACTGTAGCTATTCTAGAGTAACTACAGAGATAGTAAGTGTTAAGTATTTCCAAAGATGAGTATTTAAGAAAGAGTGTGCTGCCTTACCTGCAGGAACAGCATCTCATATTCTGATACTTCTAAATTTCCCTGTTTCCACTCTTATCCAAAATCATAATGTTAAGGTAAGCCCAAAAGACTGTTAGCCATTAAGGAAAAAACCCACACCTTTTTAAAATAAGTTTTATTTGAACAGGAACCCTAAGTGGAATTAATGACATTTTTTTATTATTTATTATTTACTATTTACTATTTATTATTTATTATTTAATATTAGTTTAAATAATTTTTATAACATTTATAACACTTAATAACATTAGTTTGTGCCTTTAAGTCTATGTGTAGTCAGAATTATCAGAAAACATCTTGACTGAGAAAAAAATAAAGTACAAAGTTAACATAACTCACACTATATGAATTCAGAGTTTTAAAAATGCAATGCTTAAGAATGACAAAGAGAAAGTGTTTGGAAAGTGAAGATTTGACAAATAAAAACCCCAAACCACCATTAAGAAATATAATATTCCTGTTTAAAAACTTCAGTTTTCAGTTGTGATAAAAAGCTCTTTTGCATCTATTAGAGCACACTGTTTCCTACCCAAACACGAACCTCACACTTCCATCCTCCAGTCCACAGATGTAAACAAACTGAGATACTAGAACCTCTTATGCACACGGAAAATAAACCTGACAAAAGACTGCTCGGTATTTTAGCCACTGCTGCAATTTAAAAAAAAAAATGAAAAAAACCCCTAAAAAACCCCAAATCGCTTGACAGAATTTGTTTAGCTCTTCACAGCTTGAAACCTCAGTAAAGCTAAAAGAGACTCAAGACATCAACAAGCTGCAATACTGAAGAAATAAGGAATTTCCATCCACCCCTTTCCTTAGGATTTACTGCTGAACATATCAGAACACCATTCATGCATATCACATGTCAAAGTCCTGGGCAGGGGGAAGGTTGAGTGAAAAGATTCAGTAAAACAAACTTTTGAAGCAGATTTTGCTTTCTGAGCAAATATAAACTGAAAGATTTTTAAAACAAGGCAGAATATTTCTTTCAGAAAGCAGATGTTACTTTTGAAACAGACACACAAAATTGCTGCAGCATGCATCCTTTACTCTAGATGGAGTAGGCCACCCTTGTTCAAGAGCAAACATAGTTAAAAAGGCTTTTCCTTCAACATCGCAAACACAATTATTAATTAGCAATTATACAGTGAAACAAAAAATACTTCCTTTCTCCTCATTATAAAGTACCTTGAAATCTACCAATAGCTCACAATCTTATCAACAAATAATTTATCAGCTGGGGGATGAAAGAACAATACCAATTCCCTGGATCAATACAGACTGGGGGTGAAGGGATTGAGAGCAGCCTTGCTGAGAAGGACTTGGGGATAGTGGTGGATGAGAGGCTGGACACAAGCCAGCAACATTTGCTTGCAGGCCAGAAAGCCAAACATGTCCAAAGCAGCGTGGCCAGCAGGTCAAGGGAAGTGATTCTGTGCCCCCTACTCTCCTCTGGTGAGACCCCACCTGGAGTGCTGCATCCTGATCTGGAGCCTCTGGAGCAAAAATATGGAGCAGTTCCAGAGGAGGGTCACAAAAATGATCATAAGGAAAGGCCTGAGATAGTTGAGGCTGCTCATCCTGGAAGAGAGAAGGCTCCAGGAAGACCTCACTGCAGGCTTTCAGTACTTAAAGGGGATGTATAAGAAAGATGGTTGTGTGAAAAAAAGCACTATAAGCTAGATAGCACTAACAACATTTAGATGACAAAAGGAAAAAAAAATCTTCCCCTTTTTTCTATTTTTGCAGGAGTAGAATCTAATACTTCTGACACAGGCAAGCCAACATGGCATCCTCTGTAAACTGCAACAATATCCAAAAGCTGTACAAGCTTTATTAGTCAAGCAAAGATTAAACTAAATGCTTTGTCCTAAATTATCCAAGTCTGGCCCAATAATGCTATATTACCTTTTATTCTCACTTTTCAAGTCATTTTGCTGTCTTTTCTTTTCCATCATTTTCCCCCATCTACTTTTTGGCAAGTCACGCTGAGGCAGGGGAATGGCATGTTGAATATAGAGATCAGTGAGCCCATCTTTGTCCATCTTTACATCATTTTCAACTAATATATTTTTCTGTGGGGAACAGAAAAAGAGTTGTTATTTTTATGACAAATTCAATGTCCAACCATCCGAGTGGCACGATTTCTTATTTCAAAATCCACTGTAAAGTATTATATTGGGTCAGGGTTCCAGAAGTAAAGGGATGGCTGGGGTGGTCAGCTGGGAGAGGCCATGAACTGCTCAGTGCTCCTACCTTCCTACTGACAATTTCCTTCATTTTCTGTGTGCATTACACTCAGCCTGTCCCTTCAGTGAGGCAATGGGAAACACGGGATGTTTTAGTCAGTGAATAGTCATTTCTTTTTCCACCACCTGCAAGTGCATTTCTTCATGTTTCCTCATGTGTTTTCTCCTGTATGTCCTTTGGAGTCTCCTGCTCCCAAGTGTTTGCTCCTCTTTCTTTTAAGCGCATTTGAGCACAGGTACCATGAGCAACTCTGCTTCAGATTCTGGGGTGTGATGGGCAGCTTTCTTCAACAGAGACATATGGATCCAGCTGTTACCAGCACTGGGCACTTACTCACTTTTGCCCACATAGATTAACCCTGCAGCCCCTGTCTCCCAAAAATATTGCAAGTTTTCCCAAGGAAAATAGCAGCCAAAAAAGGGAAAAGTAATGATAGACATACTGTTGATGGCTGATATTTTCATGCACTCTTAAACACACTTCCCTGAATCCAACTACAATACCAAAGCTCTTTTTACACTTCCAGAAAGCAGACAGCTAGAGTATAATGCAAGTCAAACTTATAGATGTAGAGCTGTGCTTTCTTCCCCAGTAAGTTTCATCCCAACACAAGGAAGAACTTCCTTATATTAAGGATGGCAGAGCACTGGAACAGGCTGCTTGGGGAGATCGTGGAGTCTCCCTCTCTGGAGACATTCAAAACCCACCTGGATGTGTTCCTGCTCTTGCAGACCTTCCCTTGGGAGAGGAGTTGGACAAGATCATCTCCAGAGGTCCCTTCTAACCATAACTATTCTGTGATTCCAGGAACCATCAGTTAGAACAGTTTTCTTTTTAATTGTGTATCTATCGGGTTGTGAACATTTCTTGGTACCTCACGCCAAATTTATGGCATGATTTATGGAATGAGAAAAATTTATGGAATTTATGCCAAATTTATGGAATGAGAAAAAAAACCAAAACACTATCCTATAAATTGAGGTCACCAAGAGCAGGTCAAGCCTCTGCCACTACCTGTTCTGGCAACACTTCATGACTTCTGATGTTGGCCTGAAATCTGTCCATACAGGCTGTATGGAAAAAAAGCATATAAACATTCTTTGAGCTTATACAAAACCCTGAAACTTTGATTACTGTTGTTTCATGCACCTGAAATTTTCAGCCAAGGCAGTAACTAGTATTCCAAACAACATCAACCAAAGCTTTGTATGGTCCTAAAGTGCTTATAACTCACTTTCAAACTCAATTATTTTTCAATTATCAAGTTTTAATGTTTAAGCATTAGTTATTAGCTTGACTGTTTACATAGGGTGCACTTCTTTAACTCATAGAATTATGAGGTTTGGAAGGGACCTCCGGAGATGATCTAATGCAACCGACCTGCCAAGGCAGGGTCACCTACAGCAGGATACACTGCGTGTGGACGCGGCAACTTCAACAGTGTAAAGCTCATCCTTCCACAGCCAGTTTTACTGTATGCAGACACTGTCTCGATTTGGGCAAATTGCTCTTTAGCACCCTCGGTGTTCAAGCACAGCCCCTTTACTAACACGGAGTCATCTCCCGCGTCAGAGCCTCCTCTCTGCAAGTCCGTGGTGTCCAGAGCACCGACTTGGTGCCTGCTCTTCCCTGAGCGCCGCGACTCTCCTCGTCCCGCCTCAGGGGCCGCCGCTCCGCCCGGCCCGGCTCCCCGGACGCACCTGCTCCAGGGTGAGCCGCAGGAACTCCTCCGAGAGCAGCTCCGGGTGCAGCAGCAGCAGCTCCGCCTCCGAGCGCCCAGACCCGCACTCCTCCCCGCCACCTCCGCCGCCCGCCCGGGCTCTTCCCTGCGCCGCCATCTTCTCCCCCGGCGGCCCCTTCCCGGACTCCCACAACCCCGCGCGCGGAGGGAAACGTGTTTCCAGAGCAGCCGCGCGCCGCGCTGGCGTCACGGCTGGAGCGGGCCCGGGACAGAGAGGGGCCGGGACAGAGGGGCCGGGACGGCGGGGACAGCGGGAGCCGGGGGTGCGCCCTTGCCGGGGCGGCGCCGCTCCGCGGGGCAGCTGGGTCAGGGGAAACGCACAGAGTCTGCTGGGTTGTAAGGGGCCCACAAGGATCATCGGAGTCCAGCTCCTGGCCCTACACATGACAGCCCCAAGTGTTACACCCCGTGTCTGGGAGCGTTTTCCAAATGCGCGTTGAGCTCTGTCAGGCTCAGTGCTGTGGCCGCTTCCCTGCGGAGCCTGTTCCATGCCTGACCCCCTTTTGGTGAAGAACCTTTTTCTGGTATCCAAGTTAAATCGCCCTTTGGCCAGTGTTTCAGGCCATTCCCTTGGGTCCTGTCACTGGTCACCAGAGATGAGAGATCGGGGTCTGTCCCTGCACTGCCCCTCATGAGGAGCCTGTAGACTGTGTTAAGGTCTCCCCTCAGTCTCTTCCTCTGCAGGCTGAACAGACCAAGTGACACCAGCGACTCCTCACACGGCTTTCCCTAAAGGCCCTTCACCCTCGTGGCCCTACTTTGGATGCTTTCCAATAGCTTTATGTCTTTTTTATATTGTGGCACCCAAAACTGCCCCCAGCACTCGAGGTGAGGCCACTCCAGAGCAGAGCAGAGGGGACAGTCCCCTCCCTTGCCCGGCTGGCCATGCTGTCCCTGATGTCCCCAGGACAGGGTTGGCCCTCCTGGCTGCCAGGGCACTGCTGGCTCATGTTTAACTTGGCACTGACCCCCAGTTGCCTTTCCATGGCACTGCTTTCCAGCCTCTTGTCTCCCAGTCTCTCCATACATCCAGGGTTGTCCCATCCCAGGTGCAGAATCCAGCATTTGCCCCTGTTGAACTTCACACAGCTAGTTATTACACAGCTCTCTAATTTGTCTGAATTTCTCTGCAAGGCTTCTCTGCCCTTTGAGGGAGTTAGGTATAAGGTGAGGTGAACCCCCAGGTGATAGCATGGAATCGGGAGAACATCCATTTTATTGTCATTCTGTCAGCATACAAGATTATCAACGCTTTGTGCTTCTACATGCCGGAAATTTGCTACAGAATTAAACATGATCTCTGTCCTGCCCATAGCTGCGACACCCACTGGTTAACGCTGCTTGATTGGCAACAACAAAAGTTGCTTTGTAATTCCAAAGCACAATAGCTGCCTGCCCATCGGAGTTTGTCACCCCTTTACGTGTTAAAAGCAGAATAGGGAATTACAAATGGTTACACGTGTAAATAACCATGTAGTTGTTACATAAAATTACAAGGTAATTTGAAGTACTTGATACAGTTTACAAAATTGCAAGGCACATGCGACAATGAAACAGAATAAAAGTATCCACGAGGAAGGAGTTGCAGATATGACTATGTGTATCATATTAGAGCTACATATATGCAGCACTTCAAACGGCATAAATTCAAATTTTCAATATTTAAAAATCATTTAAGTGTACAAGTAAGTAGTAACATTATACCATATGGCTTCCTCAAAAGCGTCTCCTGGCAGTATCTATCATTGTTCCCTTGTGCTTCTTCTCTTCAGGGAAGCTGCATCCAAGGGGGAGCACGGGCTGGGTGCCAGGGCTGCCCAAAGCCCCAACTTTATAGTTCTGTGCCCCGTAAGTTCACAGCTATAGACTAGTACTATTTGCATTTTCTCATTCATTTCTCACTTCAGCAAATTATGTCGCAAACTGAACTCAAGTAATTTTGCAAATGAATATAGCTTCTAGGGTGAATGTTCCTCCTGTGTTTGGGTGCTAATTTCAATGAATGAAATTACTTTCTTGTAAATTACAGGGATCATCTCTCTTTTCCTAAAGTGCCTTATAAGTTCTGCCTCACAGAAACATATCCTTCCTAACCCAATGAGTTGTACTGATTAAGATTTTTACCCTGTGATTTTTCTTATGTTACTTCTTACTTTGTAGGCATTTGTACCCAAAATTATAGTTCCTCTTTGATTAACCAAAGCATGTCCTCTCACAATAAAGTTCTGAAAGGGATAGAATTTTAAGGAGCTATACTGTTTTCATAGGTTTGTTGAATGATCCCATTGCATTTCACAGAATGGCTTTTTGTAATTTTTTTGTTAACGCAATGGGGTAATTTTAAATAAACGATACCAGGTATCATTTTCTATTATTTTTCTTTTTAAGATTTTACAATTAGAAAAAGAGAGCTTTAAATCAGTTCTGATACATTCTGCTTTACTTTGTTCTTTAGCTGTATGTGTTGTCCCAAAATAGCTTCTTTCACCCAGTGTGCAAGAGGACAATCCACACAGAAAATTGACATATTTGAATTATTTCTGTGATATCTGAATTAGTTCTGAGATGGGCAGCAAATCCATAAAGCCAGCATGATGACCATCAAAATTTACCATTTATATATCTTAGCAAACAAAGGCGTTAATGCTCATTGGCTATAAATTACATCGTTCTTTCATTAATTAGTCTTCTATTGGTCAATGATTCCCTCACTTCTCATGCTAATTAGCCCACACTATCAGTCTTTCTCTTTTCTTGAGCCACTGGGTTTCTTGGGTCGGTGGCCGTGAGCCAGTGATCGTGACTCTCCCCCTGCTGAAATTACCTTTTACCCATTCGGAGCTGATTTCAGCGGAGTAGTTGAGCAGGCTTTGCCAGTTTCTTCCTTATATTGGGAATTCTGCCAAATATATTCATTACCCATGAAGTCTGCATTCTTTGTGTCCATTATCAGTAGCACACCATTCTTGCAAAGTTTTGTTAACCTCCTCCTAGGTCACTGATGCATGTCAAGCCCTAAATTTTAAGAAGGCAATTCTACTGACAAGTAATTTATATTTTTAACATATAGTAATTGAGGGGTTTATATATTTTATATATATATGTAAAACACAACTATTTTATTTATATATAATAGTATATTATATATATATATTAAAAAAACCCCTCAGAGTTTATATATATATATGGACAAGAAATGAATGGAATGGCATGGCTAATGGAGGAAAAAAAAAAAAAAAAAAACTTCACCAAAGGGAAAACAATCAAATGGCATGGGATGCTATCAACTGCAGTGAAAAAAAAACCAACCAACCAACCAAACAAACAAACACGCCTTAAAGAAATCCCAGAATCAGGAGAAATTTCAAACAAAAAGAGAAAAGGCAAGAGAAGAAATGTATGACACGCCACGGTTAATGAAAAGAAAAATCTTAACTGAAGGGAAAACAATCAAATGGCATGGGATACCATGAAATGCATGGGTATGGACCAAAGCTTGCTGAATTGATCCTCATCGAAATCACAATATTTCATTTCCTTTCCTGGAAGCAAAACTCTTCCTTCCAGGAAAGGAAATGAAATCTTGAAAACAGAAGAGAAAGTGTTACAAACACTCTGGAAAGAAAATATGATCAAATCAAATGCAATTAAAAAAAAAAAAAAAAAATTTGGAAATGGAGTGACTACAAGCAAATGGATTGGCATGAAATTAGTTATGGTGAAAAGGACCAAAACTTGCTAAAATTAGCCATACTGAAATCCCAAGTGCAGGAAACAAACCCAAAGAAACAGAGGAGAGGATATGGATGAAATGACATGCAAAAGAAAAACAAAAAGAAAAACAAAAACAAAAACAAAAACAACAACAACAAAAAAAACCTTCACCGAATGGAAAGCATATATATATATATATATAAAAAATACATACAAATTATAGGATAACTATATATATGGAGAGAGATATATAGATATATAGATGTTATAGAGGAGTAATGAGATGGTTGGCTCTCACAATTAAGGGGTATATATTATGTATATATCAGAAGAAGTTTCGTAGATGTATAGTTATGGTATTTTGATAAGTCCTCCCATAGTCCTCTTTCTCGCCCTCACGTTTTTGTCACAGGGACGCCTTGGGGGTCGAGGCATTTGGGGCGGGCAGGCTTGTTACTATAGCAACAGCTGTCCTCCAATCAGATTGTAAGACACTACTCTCCACCAATAGGCGGCAGAGAAGGAGTTGAGTGACAAGACTTTGAGCGGGGCCAAGAAAAAGCAGCGCATCCATTTTGTAGATGAGCACGTGGCTGCTGGTCACGGAGACTGCTGGAGCTGCTCTTACTCATTATTCGCTCTTTTGTTGTATTTTGTTAAAGCTTAATAGAACTTTTAAAAGTGAGCGTCGTTTCTCACATATATAATAGTACAAGTCTCTTATAATATATGAGACATATAGCATACTGTATACGAATACCATTATTGTAAGTCTCAGTAAGAGATACAAGATCAATACTATTACTAAGTCAAATTTGAGTGAAGGCACTTTCTGGGAATCTAAAAAAAGTATCTCGCATGGATATATGTATCTCTCAAGGCTTTGGGTTCTCTTATGTATACAATATAAGCATAAGTATAAATATAAATATAGATACATATAAAAATAAATGCACTATTCTCTCCTCCCGGCGGCACAGCTGTAGAGCGGCGCGCTCTCCCGCACGTGACCGGACGCGCTGTCCCTCCGCCGCCCGGGCCGGTGACGCGCGCTGGGGGCGGGGCCGGCGCCGCACCGGAAGCGGCGCGTCCCCCCCGCCCGCCGCCGGCGGATCCCAGCGCGCCCCGAGCGGCCCCGGCCGCCGCCACCGCACCGCGAGCCCTCGGAGCGGCGCGCCCGGCTCCGCCGAGCCGGCAGGTGCTGGGGAGGGCGGCGGGAGAGGCTCCGGGGCCGGCCGGGCGGAGGAGGGCGCACCGGGGCCGGCCGGCGGCGGGCCTGGCTGCGCGGTGGGTGTGAGGGGACGGGCGGCGGATTCCCGTCCTCCCGGGGGGCTCCGCGGCTCGGGAAAATTGTATCCACAGGTTGAGTAGGGCCCGCGCAGGGTGTGGGAGTGCGTGCAGGTGAGAGAGGCAGGGCGTTGCTCTCCAAGGCAGGGAGAGCGCAGTGTAAATGCAAGGTTATTGCTTAACCGGAGCGGGGGAGAGCTGCTTCTCACTTTTTGCAGGAAATGAGCGCGTGCGGGGTTATTATTGCGCTTAAAAATCAGTGTCTTCTAGACTGATAATTTTCTTAGCTATTGCTTTACTTTTCTTTGACAGCTAAACATCCCCGCTATCTTGTTTTCTGGACTTCAGAACATCTAAATGCAGTATCAGAAATACTGTCTGTAACTGTGGGGTGGCCTCTTCCACTTCAAAGGAACGGCATGTTTTGCAGAACCTGTTTCTTTACAGTGCTCACTGGCCCCTAAGGTTTCGTAAATGAGAACAAGATAAATGCAAAAAAAAGAAGTTATGGCCGGGTCATGAGTTCCTAAAAGCTTTTTCTCACACCTCTTTTATTTTTTTCTAGAACAAATGTTTTCAGTTCTTTGTTAGCAGACTTATCTAGTATTATGGATTTTTTGTTCTTTCAGTTCAGGAGTCATGTATCCATTAAGATTTATTTCATACTTTTAATTTTCATCAACTTTGATTTAGGAAATTTTTTTTGACTTTTTAACACATCTGGGTCTGGAGCAAAATTCTGCATTTCTCTCAGTGGCACGTATTAACATTTTTTTTTGGGCTACAGGAGCATTAACTAAGTCCTTGGCAACTTCAGGTATGAAAGCTGCCTGACCTCTGCAGAGGATAGTTTATCACTTTAGGCTACACACAGGCTCTGAAAAACTGTTGGGGTTGTTTTGGCAGTCAACCTTTGGACAGCTCTCTCTCCCTTAAAATGCTGTGTTTGTTTTGGTCATGTTGGAGGATAAGGTGGCTGTGTTGCCTGACTTGCATTATCATTTTACCCTTGGCTGTTTCTCCAGTGCTTCCTGGGTTTGTTTGGTTGTGTTTTTTGGTTTTGGGATGGGTTTTTTTTGTTGTAGGTCATACTACTAATTTGCACTCCTGGTGAGGATGAAACTTGAAAATGTCGTGGAAGCCCAAATGAAAATCTTTTTAACTTCTGAAAAAAAAAACCAAAAAAACAAAAAAAAAACAAAAAAAAAAAAAAAAAACAAAACAAACAAACAAACAAAAAAAAAAAAAAAAAAAAAAAAAAAAAAAAAAAAAAAAAAAAAAAAAAAAACCCAAAAAGTGAACTCTGAAGTATTTGGCTACTGCAAGTTGCATACATTATCTTTTTTCACTCAGTTACAGAATTTTTTGACCATGGTTTTCAGTGTTCCCTTGCAAAAGTAAAGGGTTTTGTTAGATGTAATAATTGGAAACTAAATTTGTTTTTACTCTATTTAGTTTGTTTCATTTGCCAGGAGCATTTTGTTGATTTTTGTTTCTCTGTTGGTCCACAGAGATTTCATTTGATATTTTGTATCACCACTGTACACTCAGAGTAGAAGTAATTGTGTATCTTTGAGATGCTTAGTGTAGACTTCCCCTGCATTGGCTAAGTGGCCATTACAGACCAGTCATGACAAATTAAAAGGTGATTAAACAAGGTCAGCAGTTTTTCATCTGCTCTTCTTTGGAGTGTTGAACACAGCTGTCTGCTGGTTTCTTATAAAAATAACATGAGTCTGGAGTATAATAAAATTGCATGGGCTGTTTTTAAAACACTGTTATCTGCTTCATAAATTGTATCTGTCCCTTGACAGTGCTTGATTGGAGGAGGGTAGGTATAATTTGTAGAATAAATATTAGAAGTGTTGGTTAGCACTTAAAGACAGACTTTTGGAATTACTGTAGTAGTGGAGAACAGAAAGACTGAATTTCTGTGATACTGCATCTTGAGCTTAATGAATGCTTTATGGGCCATGCGCTCTGCATATGTTTAAAAAAAACAGGCTACACACCCAAACCAGCAATTTTTATTATGAGTTGGATCTTAGCTTGTATAAGTTATTATTTAACTGGCTTGGAAAGTGTGTATTTCTGATTGCTGGAGACTAAGGAATATAAAATATGTGTTAAAATGGAGTATACCTGTGATACTTTTGTGGAAAGATTAATAGTGAAGTGTAAAGCAACATGACATGTTAAGTAGGAGCACTAAATGCCTTGCAGCCTCTCAGGAAATCTAACACCTGAAGCTTGTCTGTTTTCATGTACAGGTGATAGAAAGCTGTGCATGGCGGGTTTATAAGTAACTACTGGCAATAACCTCTTTTAGTGCCAGTGTCTGAGAGAGCCAAATAACATGCTGGTTACTTGTGGAGAAGGCATCACTTCAAAATAGCTGGGTGCTGTTGTGAATCTGTTTTAGAATAGATTAGAAGTGGAAACATACAATTTGATTAATTTCTGTGATTATATATAATGTGCTCACTCTGGCTTGTTTAGTGGGTTGGCTATAGAGTATTAAAAAATATAGTAGTAAAGTTTTTGTATCAGTGAATGTCAAATTGCTATCTCTGATATTTGGTTCTATGTGCAGAGGTAAATAGTAGTGTTTTTTTCTCTTTAATTAGATCACCCAGAAGACACAATGAGTGTTAAAGCCTTCAAGCTCGTTTCTGCTGTTGAGCGGGAGATGTTAATGGGAGATAAAAATTACATCAACATCGAGTGCATTGAGTGTTGTGGGAAAAACCTCTATATTGGAACCAATGACTGCTTTATCTATCACTTTCTGTTGGATGAAAAGGTATCAACAGCTGGAAAAATAAGTTTTGCTGCCACCAAGCAACTACACAAATACCTGGGTTTGAAGAAGCCTGTGAGCGAGTTGAAAGCAGCTTCTGCCCTCACCAGACTTCTTGTGCTTTGTGACAACACGATAACACTAGTGAACATGATCAACTTGGAACCTGTCCCCACTGGTGCTAGGATCAAAGGGGCTGTGACATTCACACTGAATGAAAACCCTGTGAGTGGGGATCCTTTCTGCGTTGAAGTTTGCATTATCTCGGTCAAGCGTCGGACCATTCAAATGTTCATGGTGTTTGAAGACAGAGTCCAGATAGTGAAGGAAGTGTTTACTCCAGAACAACCCTGTGCTGTGGCTGTAGATGGTTACTACTTATGCCTTGCCCTTACTACACAGTATATAATTTTGAATTATAATACTGGTGTCTCCCAGGACCTATTTCCTTATTGCAGTGATGAGAAACGGCCAATTGTGAAAAGAATAGGCAGACAAGAGTTTCTGTTGGCTGGCCCTGGAGGCCTAGGTGAGACTAAGGATTTTAAATTTTTGCAATTTTTTTAACTTCTCTTTATTCCTCTGAATTTCTGAAGCAAAGCTTTACTAATTAAGTGTTATGCCTGATAATGATGCTTTCCTTCACAGGTCTATATTGGAATGCTGAGATAAAAAGGGGGATGGTAATTTTTTCATATTTAGTACTATTATAAGTCTATAATACTATTATAACTATAAAAAACCTAAGTGTTTTTTTTTAATGCACAAGATTTTATGAATATTTTTATTCTAATTATGTGCTTTACTTTAATCAAAGCTTCATTTCATTGTATCTTGCAGCCCTTAGCAAAAAAATTGTTGGATACCAAGAGAAATTTCAGAGTTTGATAGACAGTCTCTAGTGACTAAGGGGACTGGGTTTGTGGAGCCCCATATTGCTACAAAATTGTTCAATTAATGTAGATGAATTAATTTTTTTTGCAGTTGCTGTTCAGAGGAGCTCATATGAAGTCCATTTTATATATTTTAACAGATTCACAGGAGATATGTTGTACTACAGTGTTAGTAAGAAATTTTAGTGGAAGTAAGTTTCATCCTAACTCCTGTAATAGTAAATGCTGTCCTAACTGTAGGGATTATCAGATACTACCCAGTTTTTATGCTCTCATTTGCTTAACATTTTTAGTTGTATTTTTCTGTGTTACAGAAAACGATAGCTAAAGTATTGCAAAACCAAAGTTGGATCATGTGAAATCATGTTCTTGTCTAAGAGATGACTGTAAGGACTACTGTAATCTATATAAATTGACAATATGCTGTGAGGTCAGTAGTCTTGAGCTTTTTTTGGAAAAGCTGCAATATCCCAGAGCTGACAAACCACAGGCAGAATGCTTTCATGCTGTTTGCCATATGACTCTGCTTTCAGGAGACACAGTTTATGTATTTTCCCTGAAACATTAGGAATAGCATGGCACAAAGTTCACAGCTATTTAGGTTCTTAATTTGAGTTTTGGCTTTTTAATATAAATTCCAAAGAAAACCAAGTGTGCAATATAAATTCCCAAGAAAGTCAGTTGCTTATATTGAAGTTTTGCTTTGTGATCAGAATGCAAGATGTACATCAACTCACCAGCTTTTCTCTAAAAAAGTATACTCTCAGTAGAATTTGAATTTATGTGAGTTAAAGATGTTCCAAGATGAACTTGGAGGGTTTTTTTCAGATACAGGGCTTTTCTATGTAATTTTGTCTGCCCCGTTTCTATTAAATATGGAGATATATTTTTGGCCATTAACTGTTTTAGTAGTGCCAGGGAAGTTAAAATTTGTGCATTAGCTGATTTGCTGAGAGGGTTCCATTCTTACTTTAATTTTGAAAAAAATTTTAGGCATGTTAAACTAGATTCCATTCAAGTAATTTCTCTCTCTTTTTTTTTTTTTTTTTTTTTTTTTTTTTTTTTTTTTTTTTTTTTTCCCTTTAAGAATATAATTCCAAAAGCATAATTGTATTTAGTTAGGAATCAGAATTTTATTTAGTCTGACGTTTGCTTTTGTCAAGTATACTGTAAGAGGTACACAAAGATGTTGGACTTTATAAGTAACCTTCTTTTCATGTAAGTAGAATGACCTGGGGTTAGAATGTCAGGTATGAGAGATCTTAAGCAAGTCCACTTCTGCTGCTGTAAACATGCTATAAACCACTCTTTTCCTTATGATACAGGCAAAGTCTTGTATACTCAGAGACCTTTTGGAGTTTTTGCTGTCAACTGTATAGTTTTTCTTTGCTTAATTCATCTTTTTTTACCTCCTGTTCTCTATTCTCTCCCCACTGATGTTTTGACTAAGTATAATCCATCTTGCTGTTCCTCCTTGGCAGAATTCCTAGTGTCTTTAACATTTGTCTCTGAAGTTATGAAGATGGTTGGGCACCTTTAGAGTAGATAAGCATTGTGTATCTTGGTATCTCAGGTGGACCTCTGCTGTGGAATGCATGGACTTGAAAAGGCTTGATATAGATCTTCAGTTCTAATTTTGATTTGCTTTCATATGTCTCATTGATCAGGGCATGCTGGTTTGGCACTTAGCATCTATGCTAAGTTCAGCCTCTTTTAGAGAGGTGGAGATATTCTGCATTAATGCATTTGGCTTTAGAGTATTTGAAGTGATTTTATTTATATTATTTTTCTTTTGAGTTAAGACTGGAATTTAGATTGGCAAAAAGTGAGTGCTCAAAATGAAAAAGTAGAACATTTCTGAGTTTATTGTGTATGTAACCTTTTTCTTTATGTGGACACTGGATTTTAAACTGATTGTTAGGATATTTGATAGCACATCCTCAGCCATTTGGTACTTTGTTGTCTTTACTTGCAATTAGTCTTTAGATCCTTCTTTCAAAAGGAGGAGGAACTTCATTTTTGGTGAAGTCTGTCCAGTAATTCTGTCCAGTAATTAGTTTATTAACAACTGAAGATGAGTTCTTTCTGATATGTGTGAACTGCTTACCAAAATTCAATTTTTGAGTTTCTGAAGCTCTGGTTGCATGTTTTTAATCAGATTTCCTGCTTTCCAGAGGCTTTAAGTGTTTAAAATTACAGCAGACACTTCTTGATATTGGCACAGGATATGCTTCCCAGCACCAGCTGCCCCAAAAGGTCTGAGGTGTTGACTCAGGCTGAGCTCCCAATGGAGGGTGCAGCTCCTCACACCTTGAGCTGCACAAAGTGCCTCCTGCCTCTTTCTGAGACTGGACCGAGTAAAAATGTTGTCCTTGCCCATGGGAGATGTGTGCTTGTTTGAGGATTTCTGATGCCAAGTAAACAAGATGCATTAGGAGGTCAGCAGAGTACAGGGCACCAGAGATGGCAAAAAGGAAATTAAATCTTCTCCAGGACCCAGGCACGAGCCTTCAACCTCCAGCTGTACAGAGGGGGAGGACAGGCTGAGTATCTGCTGTTCTGTGATGGCCAGCACTGGAAACTTGTGACTTCTCGTAACTGGAAGACTTCTCCTTCTCCGCTTGCTGATCTATATCTATAGAATATGCTCAGTGCTTCTAGTAGCAGATGAAAAGCAGGAAGTGCTGTCCAACAAATCGTCCAAGCCTGTAAAATGCCAGGAGGAATTAGCAAATTCCTAATTTTTTAATTAGGAATTAATGGGAGACTCCATCATATTAGAGATGTGGGCTTTCTCATCAATCCTGCTGGTGACGAAGAACATCTTGAGGAGGAGTACTTGGATTGTGCAGATCACCAGCTGATTGTACAGCTTGTGGTGATGGGTTTTGTCTTTTAGGACTATGGATCCCTATTTAGGGAAGAGATGGGATCCACCAGGTGACGTGAGGCAAAAGCATTTTTGCCAACTTGACTGAGCAACATGGTGCATTGGATTTAGATTAGGCATGGTAGTGGTGATAGGCTGTGTTGGCAAACAAATCAGTGCAAGGTGGTGTGATAAGAGACTTCATAAGCAGCAAACAGAACTGAAGAAATTCTGCTTCAGGAATATGCAGAGAAAGAAGTTTTTATAAAACATCATGGTAGTGGAAGCTCTCTCACTTTTTCTGGGAAATCAGCACAACTGTGTTTTAACAGCTGAGATGGGAGTTACCCTTTACATGGGAGCAATAGGAAAATGTGGTGGGGTGCCTTGGAACAAGCGAGGAGGCAGATGAGAGTTTATGGATTCGCGTTTGAGAGCAAACTAGCATGGGTGAGCAAACTCATTGTGGTGAGTGCGTGGAACAGACCATTTCATCAGGAAGAAGATGTAGGTAAGACCTTTAGGGAACAGGAAGAAATCTACATTTGCTGGTTTTTAGGGTACACGTGAACCACTTCACTGCCTGCTTAGGGGCAGCACAGCCGGACACAAGCAGGCCAGGAGTTTTCTGGAGTGCATTGATGGTGACTGAGGAGCTGATGAAGGGGTGTTACCAACATCGTTTTCATACTGAATCCTAAACACCAGCTGCTAAGAAGAAAATTAATTCTATCCAAAACCAGGATAGAGGCCAATGTCTGTCTGGCATTGACTCTGTTGAACACCATGAAGGACAGCAAAAAGCTTTTACAAGCATATGAGCAGCACAGGAAGGCTAATGGAAGCCCACTGTTAAATAGGATGGAGGACCTGATGCCAAAAGGCATGGAAAAGGCTGAGGTGCTTAATGCCTTCTTTATGTCAGTCTACTGGTATGACCTTCTTTCAGGAATCATCAGCCCTTAGGAACAGCAGGAAAACCTGCCCTCAGCAGAGAAGGATCAGGTTATTGAACATTTAAATAAACTGGACAGACAAATCCATGGGACCTGCTGGGATGTTCTCACAAATGTTTGAGGTTGCTGGTCAATGTCATTGTGAGGCCAAATTATTATTGTCAAAAGGTCATGAGGATCAGAGGATGATCCTCAGGACTGGAAGAAAACAAATGTTTTCACTGCTGCTTTAGGGGATTGAGAGAAAGGAACCAGGGAAGTACAGCTGGCTGTGCCCTGATCCTCAGGAAAGTGATCTGAGGAAACCTTGGAAGCTGTTTCCAAGAACGTGATTTTAAGTAATCCATGTGGATTTTAAAAGGGGAAATTGCCTTACCAGACAGTCTTCTGTGATTAGACGCCAGCTTGGCGGATGAGGGGAGGGCTGTGATCCTGTGACGTTCAGCAAGGCTTTAACGCTGTCTGCCATGACATCCTTTGTAGGCAAACTGATGAAGAATGAGCAGGAGAAACAGTTGGGGTGGATTGAAAACTTGGCTGAAAGATTTGTAGTTGGCAGTGTAAAGTGCAGCTGGAGGCCAGACACTAGTCTTGTCCCCCAGGGGCCAATGCGAGGTCAATAGTAACATAGTTTTAACAACATGGCTGGTAGGGAAGGGCACACCTTCAACGAGTTTGCAGATGATACAAAATATTTCTGTATCTCTTGTGCTGAAAACAGTGTAGCTTTATTTCTGGTAACCTTGTAATCCTTGTAGCCCATGCAATTTTTAATATGGAATTGGTTGCTGGCTTCACCTTCAGTTTTGTAAGATGCATTCCTGTACTATAAAAAGGCTATGGTTTCTGGTTGTGGTTATATTTATTGTTATCCTTAGGTGAGAGCTGGATGAATACAGAAAATTCATCATTCTGCCACAGAAGCCTTAGGTATTGAAGGCAGAGGGGTGTAGAGAGATATTGACTCAAATGCATAACTTTCCATTTCCATAAGGGATTTTTTCAATTACTTAAAAAAGACCTTTTTCATTTTAAAAAGTGTGGAGTTTATAATTATTTGTGTTAGAACATTACAGAAATAGAAAAGCATAAGAATTAGTCTTTCAAATATAATAAGCCCTAAGTTTACTACTGGCTAGTATGTATTTAGTACAGGTTTTCTCCCAAATTTGAAGTGGGATTGGATCATGGAATAACTACTGAAAGCCTTTAAAACTGGACAGTATGTTTTGCCTGACATAAAATTTTACTTCTGAGTCATAAGAGTATAAAGATCTATAGAGTAAATTTGGAATTATATATTATGACCCAGAAGGTATTTTCTGTAAGGTGCTCTGGTTGAAAAGCTGATCATTGTAATGAAAAAGAACCCTTAGTCAGAGGGAAAGGGCTGATCATTTGAGAGCTGCTGTAAGGGATCCAAAAGCTTGGTCTCTATACCATAGTCTACAACCTTCTGTTTTGTTTTCTCTGTTTTTCCTTTTTTTTTTTTTTTTTTTTTTTTTTTTTTATCATTCCAAGAAGGTCTTCGTACCCAGCTCGCCTTGCCTCGTTATCCTCTGTTTGGAAGAGATTTTGTAAATTGAATAACATAATCTTTTAATCTCTTCTGTTCTTTAGAGCTCAGATTTATTCTGCCAGCTGTCAAGTGGCTGACTGCTGCCAAAGATCAATTTTCATGGGCATGTCTTTTTAATGGCATGAGAATACTTGGTTTAAGGGGTCTGAATTAATATTTAGTATGGAAATTTAGACTGGTAAATCTTTATGGAACTAGGCCTGAAAATTGTGTCTGAAATTTCTCTTCAAGTAATGTCTCAGAACTGGGAAATATCAAGTATCATGAATAGAACCAGTGACATGTGGTCCTAAAGCAAGTCAAAAGTCTATTAAGCTAGGAGAAGAATGAAGGACAGAATAGACATGAGGAAAGGTAATGACAGAAAACCACCCTGCAAATTAACTGAAGCTTTAATATGGTTATTCTGAAGACAGCATAGGAGTTACCTCTGGGATAATAGAAAGTCTTTACTCTGTGCTGCTGTGTACATAGCCTCTGCATTTTTTCAAATGATTGAAAACACAGATGCTTCACAGGAAGTGATTCACCCCAAGGAGCTGGGTCCTTATTCTTTGAAAATGTTGGCTGTAGCAAAAGTGAAAAAGCATAAGTAAACAATTGTGGCCACTAAAATGCTTTTTAGATATTGGACACTACAAGAACAAACACATCTGCATTGCCAGATAGGTCAGGTGGTGCAGGTCTGCAGCTCCTACTAAGGCAAGATTTTTTGAAAGTTGGGTCTCAATAAGTGTTACTTTTCTGAAATTAATTCAAACTACATGACGTAATTCCTTTAAGACAGCTCTTAAACTTACTAAACTTGAATAATTCTTGCTAGTTTGTTTCAATATTCATCTCTTCTTAGTTTTTTGGCGTTGTCTGTTCCTGTGCTGAAGGAGAATTTTAAAAAAATTGAACTGAATTAACCAATGTATCTGTCGTGTCCAGGGAGGTGTGATGGGTTGTCATCATGCTGCCTGATGCTGCACCTGCTCTGAACTTTCCATTGCTGTACCTTGGTACCCATGCTTTGTGTTGGAAAAGCAAAAGTCTTCAACTAGCATGAACCTCAGGCTTTGTTTTTCCCTTTTTGTAGGCATGTTTGCTACTGTAGATGGGATTTCACAGCGTGCCCCAGTGCACTGGTCAGAGAACGTGATTGGGGCAGCTTTGTGCTTTCCTTATGTGGTTGCTCTCGATGAGGAGTTCATCACGGTGCACAGCATGCTGGACCAGCAGCAAAAGCAAACACTGCCTTTTAAAGAAGGTCACATTCTACAGGACTTCGAAGGTATTAGAAAGGACACTTTGTTACAGCAGTAATTCTGCAACAACCGCTGCAGTCACTTGGGTTTGTTTTTTAAACAAAGTATCTAACAAGTATGTTGACTGCTGAAACTGTTATTGTAAGTGCTTTCCTGGTTAGATTCCTTGCAGACTTCAGAAATTCAAAATTCCACACTTCTAATAAAATGTATACTTATTAAATGTGCTGTAATTGTCAAGTTAATTGTTGGGTAGGAGTCTAGAGAGTTAGAGCTTTTTCTTGTAACTTGATTATTTCTTTCAAAGGAGCAATGTTAATTGAATGCTACAGCTCAGTAATCGTGACCTATAGGTATTTGTCCATAGACTATCCTGACAAAATTCTTACATTTTAGAAAGGAATACAAAAGAAAAATAGTTTTTAAAATATCTATGTAAGAGATTTAAAATTGAATCTTTTACATAGAATTGTTAAACAAAAAAAAAAAAGGCAAAAATTTCTGTTGATCTGCTCTTCAATTGAGAACTCTTAAGAGTGGAATATACTATGCTACTTTTTTTTCCCCCAGTAAAGCTACAAACTCTAGCACTGTGAACTGTGTATTACTTGCTAGATTTGATGTACGGCTTAAAATTTTCAAATATAAGCCTGAGGAAATACCTGTTAGTTAGGCCTTACCAGCTTAGTTCATCATGAGTCATTCTAGCCAATTTCTCTTACTTTGAGTGGTACAAAATCTGCTGTAACTAAATAAATTTACCATTATCTCTGTATTTCTAAGGTGGAATTCCTAGGTAAACTGTACTATCAGTGTGAATGTGGTAGCAGCAAAGGTCACTTCTGGGACTTTACACTGTTTTGGTTCTTGTATCTAAATTGTGTATTTTAAAGTTATTTCTGGAATTGCTTTTTCTGTAGGGGCTGTAAATTGAATATATCTGTTTGTTCTGTCCAGGAAAGGTGATTGTTGCTACTAACAAGGGTGTGTATATCTTGGTGCCACTACCTTTGGAAAAACAGATTCAGGATCTTCTAGCTGGCCACAGAGTGGAAGAAGCCCTTGTTCTAGCAAAAGGAGCTCGAAGGAATATTCCAAAAGAGAAATTTCAGGTCCGTCCTTCCTTTAATTTTCATGAAAACATAAATTTCACAGTGGGGTCATGTATTCAATTGGTCAAGTGATTGATTGGAGAAGGTGGGGGAGGAATTTACATGGTAGAGAAGTTGTAATACCTTTTATGATTTCAGCCTGAGGAAATAGGTTCTGCTAAATTGTTTTGTATTTGCAGAAGCGGCGACACTGGCAGGGTTGAATACTGTTGTTCTTCTGGGGCTTTGTGGAATTTTTTTCAAGTGTGTAACTTGAGAGAATTGAAAACAAAGCAAAACCAGAAACTTAGTGGCAGCAAATGCAATGGATACTTCTTTGGTACTAGATTCAGTTATTATTTGCTATTGCTGTTTAAAATGTATACTTTATTTCAAATTAGAATTTTGAAATTTTACTTTTTTATCAAAGTTTCTCACCATATCCTAAACTCCACAGTAGCACTTAACTTCAAAGTTAAGGGAAATCTTATGCAAATGCATCTTATTTCCAAGCTCTTATGAGTAGTGCTTGTACTGCTGTGTAACTCAGATTTAAAAGTTTTTGTGTGGTGAAATGAAGTACAAACTCTTTGATTACAGCGTTGATTAAAGATTTGTACTCATTCCCTTCTACCTCCGATTTATATCGCCATACATATACTGCATATTGCTCCTATTTAGAGACTTCTAACATCAGCATGACATTTCTACTCATGGAGTAGGTGAATGAATATTTGACGTAGTTTCTTTCCTATTGTAAAAGCAAAATTTGTTCTGTTACCTGAAGAAAATCTATGTTTTTCCTTTTTAATATACTTTGGAGCATTTTGTTGCCATTAAAACAGTAGTATTACTTTTGGTTTGTTTAGAAATGTGTAAAGTTTGGAACATGGCTCTGGAAGTTACAGGATTCAAATGGTTCAAAATTAGTCTGACTGTCAGGATCTTTTTGGTTTTGTTTTTTCTTTTCAAGAAGCTTCTAATTCCTTTTCAGTTTTGGTCAAGGCCCTTGAAAGGCAATCATTAAATGAAACTTGTATCAGCTTTCATTTTGATCTTTAACTCCTCTCTTCAATGAGGAGCTGGGAGATTCCTGGAACTAAAAAGCTTGTTGAGAAAAGCTTTCCCATCCTTTTGTGAAGGTCCAACTATCTGAAAGTACTTGAAGCTGTAAAGTATTTAGGCAAATACAGAGTTCACTTTCCAGCATGGTTTGCTTTGCATCTTCACTTCCTACTTTTCCCTTCCAATCTGTTTAAAGAAGCAAACAAAAATCTCACTGTGAGGGCAGGATGCATGATCTAATCAATGTCTTCTTTGTATGATAATTTTCCAATTATTTCTTTACAGTTTATATAGGTTTAGTGTGGGAGATGACTGTCTGTGTTTTGCCACAGGATGAGTTACAATTCATTATCTAAAATACATGATGTAGAATCTCATTCCTCCTCAGTTTTCTTGCATTTAGAATTTTTCACCCTTTAAAATATGTTACCTTCTTTTCACAAATATCTTAACTCTGCAGGGTTGATCTTCTTGAAATTAGTTTCTTAGAATATTGCAAGTTCTTTCTAACTTAGTGTGCTTTTGAGGGTGTTCAGTTACTTTAAATCAATGCTATAACTGAAAACCAGAAAACATAGTACTTGCAAGCAAAATAGCCTGTTCTATTTCTGGAATGTATTTGCAAACTGATATTAACCAATTATCAAATTCTTGAGTTGATGGAGTTTTCCATTGACTCCTATTAAAATTACTCAGCTTGGCTTAGTTGTTGAGACATTATTCCACTTTTTCAGAGCTTGTCTGTTGCTGGAAATGTAACTTGTTGAATTTGCTTTCTAAGATTACTCTGATACCTGGTGTTGTCATTAGAGGTTTGTTATGGGCACATCAGACTTTCTTTACTGTAGTCTTGTAATATAAGTGGGAACCTCAACCAAATTGCATGCCTTACATATGTTTTTGCAACATTTCTTTGACATACTTTAATTGATCACACAGTCACTCATTTCTAACTCCTTTCTGAGACCTATCCTCAGATAATATATATCTAGTAGAAAATTGGTATTTTCTAATAAGGATCTTCTGGTATCTGTTTTGCAAGCATTACTGAATCCTGAGCAGCTGATACCTCAAAGGCCTTATTTTGCCATTTTGTACAAGCAGTAGGATGGTGTGCATAGGGTTGGCATTAAGGCATTGTATCCAGCCACTATAGTCTATCCATACATAATAGTGGTTATTATTGTCTGGTTCATCAAGTGTAGTGTTCCCTTTGTCACATGATGTTTTAGTTCTGCAGTTTGCAGTGGCTGAATTCATCTTACGTGCCACTTGACTTCAGGGAGCTGCAGGGCAGATCTTGAGGACATGGGGATTTTTTCCCTACGGTTCAATACTTTGTTATTGCATGCTTACATGGGTGCATGCTCTTCCTCTGTATAATGGCATAAATATGTATGTATATATATGCTGGTAATGCAGAATGATGGTGGAATAGCAACAATGAAGTACTGCACTCTCAGAATTATTTGTACAGTCAATATTTAGTTATTGAAAAGTAACAGGTCATGCCTTAGAAGCTCTAGCCTGTTATTTAACTTGTGGTCCCTGCAGACTGCAAATTTAGCTCTGCCATAAGAGATAAAAATTTCTTTGCTTTTGAGCATCAGGAATTCCTGCTAGGTAAAAAACACTAAGCAAAAGTGTTCCAAGGAGATGGCTCGGCTGGATATAATTTTTGATATAAAAATACAAAGGTCTTTCTACCATGCTACCATGAAATGACTGAATACTACTTATTAATTTTTCAGGACAGCTGACGTTTGCAGAAATCATGGTTGATGGTAGTGAAGACCTTGGTTAGATTGACACACATTTTGCATAGGTATCTCTCTTTTTTTTTTTTTTTCCCCCTTCCTAATTCTTTTTAGTTTCAAAAAAACATATTAACTCCACCCAAATGTGACCAAAAGACAAAGTAACCTTCTATAAAAATTCCTTTGGACAGTATAGTTGGTAATTCTGACCATTTTAAAAAGGATTTTTTTAGCAGTTGAGAGAATTCAGACTTCACTACAGAAAATCGCAGCTTCCGCAGTCATCTTTCTCTTTCATATTGCTTTTTCAGATGTGAATTTTTTCAAAACTTATGTTTTTGTAGCTACTGTTTTTTTTATGTGAATTCAGTCAACAGTGCAGAATTTGCAAGTCCTATGGTGGTTCTTCAGAAATTACAAAGGACTAAACAATGTGTTGAATTTTGACTGGGTATAGATTAGTATCTTTCTAAAAGAAGCCTGTTCCAGATCTGACAAACAGATCTGGAAGAATTGAAGTTTTTTTTCTGTCATAAACAGAATTTAACTGTGTGTCTAGCCCATGTAGGTCTAGCCCATCTTTAAAAGTCTGTGAGAAATGGAATATTGGATTTTCCATTATCTGCTCAGTTTTCTTCCATAATCTTTACCCTAGGACTAGTAAAGTCTAGTAATGTCTAGTGTTTATATTGTCAGCTAAAAATCTACCTGGGTACTGCCTATCTCAACATTGCATCTTAAAGTTGAGAAAGTGTCTGCCTGTAGATATTCTACAATTTTTTGCTGCATGTCTTTAAGGGAGAATTGAAGATATGTCAACATTTAAATGAAAGTGAATACCACTTCATCAGTTCAAATTGAAAACTGATTCCTTCAGCCTATAGTTACACTATCAATGAGCCCTTCTCCACTTTTTGTTAAGAAATGCTTTACAGACTAAGCTCTGCAATTAAAGCAGTGCTTTCAGTGAGATTAATTCAAGCTTTATTACAATATCATAATTGACTAAGTATGTATATTTTAGTGATCACTCTATTGCAATTGAAATTGAAAACTGGCTCTGAGGGGGACAGGAAAAACCCCAGCCTATCTATTTTTGATACTAGTCAGCAGGGTGAGAAGTTTTTCCCTGGAAAGTCAGGCTGGATTATAACGTTTTTCTGCTGCCATGAGATACAAATGTTTGCAGAATTAAATCCTTCAGTGGTGTTCTTAGGAAGGTGGCCAGGTGGGTATTCATTGATTCACAGATTACTGTGTTTTGATGTAATAACACTGTCAGAAATCTAAAATATTTTGTCTATTTTGTGAGTCAATCCCCTAAAGAAGTTTTACTTTGTAACTCTAATTAAATTCACTTTTAGCTTTAGTTAAACTGTTTTTAATCATTACAGTTGAATGTAAAGCATTAGTTAATATAAAGATGTCATGAAATATTGTTTGTTTAATTTTGTATTGTTATATTTGTCTGAAAAAACTGCCTGATAACATTTCTCTCTGTTTCCCATTTCCTCTATACACTGGGAAGGCAAGAAAAGGCTCACAACCTTACAAAGCATTTTAGAGATTTGCTAACAACAGAGATTAAGTGTTTCCATTAGAAAAAACATTAGTAAAGCATGCACAGACTAAGTGGACTGAAGCCAAGCTTTTCTGTTGGTAAATCCGTAACCTTTAATTGAGGTGAAAAATCATCCGTCAAAGTATCATTCCACTGTACTTGAGGCCTGGTGCCTCAACTTCAGCAATTCCTTCCTGGAATACATTCCTATTGTATAGTAGTTTCTCTGGGTATTTTTATTGAAAATGTTTTTTTAAGTCTGATATTAGTAACAGCCTTCCTGTACAGTGTGAAACACTAGAAAACTGTGTATTCATGGGCACACGAAGGGAAAAACTGAGGACATGAGAAGGTAGCTGGGTGTATTTGCCAAAATACTAGTGTTGTCATGAATGAGAATGCTCTGGATACCACAGCTGAGGTTCCTTGCTTTTAGTATTTCTCTTTTGCTGTTGGAAATATTCTGAGCACAAGGATTTAATTTAATCTTGTAATTGGTAGTTGTTTGACCATCCAGATTTAATAACTACCTATCATTAAAAGCAGTTTTTGTGTTCTCTTGCCACTGAGCATCATTTAAACATTTTCTGTCTAGGTGTGACCTTAATGGTAAAGCTTGATAATAAATGGCTTTTCATATTATGGTTTACTTGGATTTTAACCATATTTTTGTGGTACATTGTGTGATGTACTGCATATTGGATAGGTAGAGCTGTTTTGGAAGAATTTTTAAAATCAAAGCAGCAAAACTGGCAGAGAGTCAAAAATATCAGCTGGAGGTGAGACTACGAGAATTGCCAGCAATTTTGCACCAGAGAGATGAGACAGGGAGGAAGTGGCTGTGTGTGTTCAAGTGGGACCATCTTTATTATCTGTGCTTACTGAATTGTGGGGAACTTCAAAGATAGGTTGGTTTTGATGTTTGCAAATAACTTAAGAAAAAACTTGAGGCAAGTCAGTGTGATGTCAGATAAGTCATTATTCGAACAGGAAAACTGAAACTTGCTGTTTGTTGACTTTGCTTTTAATAAGTACTCATGAGCAGCATTGTGTTCACACACATTTGTGTAAGAAACTGAGTTTGGGCAGCAAATTCAATATATTCAGATACATAATTTAAAATGTAGAGGATCAAGGTTTATTTTGCTTGTGACTTCTCAGGTATGGCTGAAGATCATTCGTTTGGTGTTTTTTGACAGGTAGCTATTGCAGTAGTAACTAGCACTAAATAAACACAAATATAATAAACCTTTTTTTTCCCCCTCCTTCTTTTTTATAGGTAATGTACAAACGAATCCTGCAGCAAGCAGGTTTTATACAGTTTGCACAGCTTCAGTTCCTTGAAGCAAAAGAACTCTTCAGGTAATTGTGTGATAAGAAATTTAATAATTTACCTTTTTTAAATAAGGAGTTAGTGTTCTTGGTTTGAAAAACTTAGTTTCTTGGATATTTTTTGATGTAGATGTGAGTTCGCTGTAATAGAATGGTTTTGTTGGGGTTAAGAACAGATTAACGTTGAAACAACTTTACAGCTGAGGAGTTAATGCAACTGGTTTTTTTGGGGGGGATGCTAACATATGGTAGCATTAAGAATTTGAGTGTTGTATGTGTGGAGATGTTTTTACTTTGTGCCCATGAAGGTCAAGGCTTTATCACTGAGTCTGTGCTGTGATTCACAGCATGAAGAGTGCTTTATTCTTTTTTTTTATAGTACTTTTAACAAAAGGTAGAATTTAAATATTAGTTACAATTTAAATATTATTGACACAATTGCACTAATTTTTGAGGATGCCGATACTGAATTTGCTCTAACACTTGTTCTGCTAGACCTTTTCCAGACAGATTTGTTCTTGAAATCTTTACTAACTTTGCAGATTTAGCCGTTTCAGCAGTCGCTTGTTTATAAATTGACCTTGATATTCTACTTTCATTCAGAAAATGCTGCTTGTTATCTTTATTCTACCTGATAATTTAATTTCTGCTAGCCATGCCTCATTCTGTGATTCGGTAGCGTCTGTGGTTAGTGGAATGCATGCTGACCACATAAAATAACTCTCCTTGTTATCTGCTGAAATTCACTTTAAATCAGTTTAGAGTCTATGGAATAGGATTAAGGTTAGACAATTTTCAGTATATCGTAAGCGTATTTACAGTGCAGGAAAAAAGTTGTCCTTGGATTTATGGAAATGCTTTGAGGAAGGTAAAGCTTTGAGGAATGTTGCTATGGGTGAGGGACTTTGTCATTTTGCCTCCTGCTCACCATTATGGTGGGAGACACTGGGCTTGGATGAGCAGTGTACACTGAGTGAAGATGAGGGAATGACAGGAAAGGCCTGAACAGCATTTAGTGACAATTTGTTCTGGCCACAACCACTTCCTCTACTGCTGTCCACCTAGTAATTGCTGTCATTAGTGAGCAACTTGCAGTCTTTCTCCACCCTTAAAATATTTCAGACACTTGTGTATCTGACCCCTCGGTTGTGTATCTGAAGCAGAAGTACAAGTGGTGTGTAGTTAAGAATATTTTAAGAGCACTGAAGAGAGGGAAATGTGTCCTGTGAGGGGTTTTATCAACTTGTGGAAGGAACCAAGATTGCTTATGCATCCTCCATCCAACTATCAGTCCATCTGACAAATAAGGTCTAATGAATAGAATTGTGAGAGCTCCTCTATAGAAACAAACATGCTTCATGAGAAAAAGTGCTGTCCACCCACAAATTTTGCAGCTGAATCAGCATCCCAGGGTGTTCCCTTCCTCTAAAAGCTGCAGCTACAAAGCAGAACAACAGTTCTGCTGATGAATGAGTTGCTGATATCTGCTCAGGGAAGAAAGCCAGAATAAGTTTCTGTGCTTTTCTTCTGTCCAGCCATATATATAAGCCAAGCAGAGTATTTTGGTGACTCTGAAGAAACTTATTATGGTAATCAGGTTCCTTGATTTTCCCTGGTGGGCACACTGAGTTAGAGTAACAGCTGGGTGTGTCCCAATACAGTCTCAATCATTTTTGTTCATTTTAAACTTACCGATGCTCACAGGCAAAATGGGAAAGATAGTGGCAGTCAATGAAAACACTTCCTCCTATCCCAGTGTGTTGCTCTGCATCTCCCAGTGAAAGATGTTTCAACCTTGTCTTAGAAATCACTTCAGTCTTAATGTCAAAGGGGACACTTGGTACCTCTCTGAGAAAAGAGGGATTTCAGCAGTGAAACAGGGTAGCAGTAGTACCTCAGACCTTGGTGTGATGCGTGGGCCTGCTTCTGGCTAAATATGAAGTGAGATTGTCTCACTACTTGGAAAATATCTGACAGTTACAGCTTAGCAGAGGGAATTGTATTGGATTAAAGGTCTTCATTTTCTGGGATTATTGCCCTTCTTGGACAACCTTGTCAAGAAACAGTTGTGTCTTATGCTTAGATTCATGGATCTTAAAGACTGGAACTTTTAAGAGGAATAATTTGCCATGTTCCTTGTGGTTAATGCTGATGCTTCTGAATACTGAAGAAGGTTGACAAAAAGAATGTGGTAGCTTTATTGAAACTCAAGTAGTTCAACAAAAGGAGAATAATTTTCTTCATCTAGATCCGTTACCCTTAAAACTGAGTGAGAAGTAACAGTAGGGCTTCTTTTGTCTGATAAATTCTGTTACAAGCAATAACAGAATTGTGATTGTGTTACATAGTTGTGATTTATAGTTATGTTATTTCATGTTGCTATCATTAGAGTTATACCAAATAGTGCTTTTTAGGAGGTCATTTGCTGAATTTTCCATGCCTTACTGAGATGTTTGGCAGATGTCATAGGGAAACCAGTTCTCTTTGCAATGTGGTGTTTTAAGGAGGCTGCTTGATTGCTGCTTACCACTGCTGTGGAGAGAACAAAACTGTACAGCTGAGCTTGAGTCAGACCTGCTGAGAGAGCCACAGGTAATTCACAGCCCAGGCTTTGGGTTAGCCAAGGTTGAAAGTGGATTCTCCTTTTGGAAACAGATCATCATTGAGGCCAGAATCTGTGAAGTCAGAGGTAAAGTAGCTGACTACTTCCTCATCTAGGAAAACTTAGATAGTGAGATGAAAGGACTCAGAAGCTACTGTAGAAGTTGGAAAATGTTTTAAAACTTACTAAAAATGGCATATTAAATACAGCATTTTTTAACTTCATCCATTTCTATGGTCATAGTCGCCACCTCAAGCTTAGGCCATCTCCAAATACTTGACAGCATAACTAGCAAGGGAATTGATGTTTATGTTTGAATTTCTCCAGATTTATTAAGACTTTTTTTTTTTTGCACAATTTTTGAGCAGCCTGTAGATATTATTCAAATTATGGGTTGGCTTTTGTTCTAAAATGAATTAGGGAAGATTCGTTTGGATTTGAGGGGAAAAAATGTCTTCTTTCTTCAAATAGGGTTTATTTTCTAGTGCAATGCATCGCAATATATTTAACCTGGTGGTCCTCAGGACTTGAAATTTCAGAATAGTTGCAGTCGCTGAAACTGCAGTTAGGTTACTGTACTAAGTTCATACTGAAAACTCAAATATTCTTGGAACCATCAGGTCATGCCACTGACAGAACTTGCTACTTCTTGGTTATTCTGCCTCTCATCGTAATGTAGATCTAAGAATTTCAAAGCCAAATCCCAAAAGAGGGATTAAAAGAAACTTCAACTGCAGAAATCTGTGAAGTAGACCTGAATGCTTTACCCTCGGTTAGAGGTGGGTCTTTCTAGTGTGGAGGTGGGTTTTAGGCTGTAGAAGTTCTCTGCATGAATTGGGAAAACCTGCTGTTCAAACCTCTCCTCGTGGGAAGGCTTCCCATTTTTGTCTGTTGTGGTTCTTCTCTATTGTCTGTGTTGCTACTCCTGTGCTTTGCAGTCACAAGGTTCTGGAAGAGAGGAGGCTGCTTTTGAATTTGCTGTTGCTGCTGTCTCCCAGAATTTCTTTCTTCTGGTATAGATTTTTGTAGCCAAAAGACTGTACTAACTTAAAAGAAAAGTTCTAAATGGGGATTGTCAAGGTGATAGTTCCTATTAGTTCATATTTCCTGGATGGTTTTAGAATTGTGTCTCTGGCAAGAAGTAAACAATGCGGGGCATGCCTGTAGTGAAGGGATGAGCCTGCTTATGATCTTTCACACTTTATTGCCTGTAGAAATCTGCTGCTTTTCTACTTCTTTGTTATCATTTGTTTCTTTTTGGAATTCATTCCAATCAAAGTTGTGAAGAAAAAGTCTTTGAGTTTGCCAGGTAGATAAGAATTATTTTTAAAAAGTTCTATTTACAACAAAAAGGGTTTCTTTTAGAGAACTGTCAAGCTCATTTTGATTATTTTTTTTTTTCAGCAACAGTATTTCCTGCACTTCAGGAGTGTTAATTTTTAATTGGGAATTCTGAGTAAAAACTTTGACAGTGAAATAATATATTATTAAATATCCTGATGTCTTGCTGTTCTTCTAAAGCAAGGCCTGGAAAGAAGGTTCACTCTAGCTGTGAAAATTTGTGATTGTTTGCCATGTGTGAAAAAAAAAATTCTTCTGTCACAACATACATTCTTTAAAAGCTTGAGGAATTTCAATCTAGGCTGAAAGAATAATGTTTTGCATGGCATATCTATGCTATGACTTGCTGTTGAATAAAAGTGTAGGGTGTCCTTCACACCTGAAGTGGAAAAGCCACTCCAGAGGAGCCTCTATAGATATATTATATACCCAAGGCCTCTCTGCCTGTACAACAGACTTACTGGTTAAATGGATGCATAGCCAGTATCTGTGGTTTGCTTACAGAACCTCTGTAAGAAGAGAGCCAAATGAGGAATCTGGTGTATTTCAGGGTTGGGAAGAATGTTTTCCTCATACAAGCACGTGTTCTGAAAGCTTTAGTTTTGTGCAGGAACTTGCAACTTGCTGTCAGAATTACATTGGCACAGTCTTTGGTGGCTTGCCTGAAAGGGTTCACTTTTTTTTTTTTTTTTTTTTTTTTTCCTGCCATCAGAATACTAACTCCCATAATGTATAGATGAAGTCTAGAGCAGTCCTAGGACTGCTGTAGGGCTGTTCAGCTGATTTTTGTATATGCTAGAGAACAGCTGTGGAAAGTCAAAAGCAAAAGGCTGGCCAGTCTCTGAATTCTCAGAGCTTTCAATGTCTAGAGGAGGAAGAAGAATGATAAATAAAGAGACAGCAAAAAGTATTCCAGAAACTACCTGTTAGTATCCTGACTCTAAGCATATGTGCACACACATATTTTTTTTGTGCCTATGTATACTTTTTCTTTCTTTTTGCTTCATCTAGTTTGACACTGTAATTGCAGAAGCGGCCAGCTTGACGTCCGGGAGCTGATCTCTCTGTACCCCTTCCTGTTGCCTACTTCCTCTTCATTTATCCGGTCTCATCCCCCTCTGCACGAGTACGCGGACCTGAACCAGCTGACCCAAGGGGACCAGGAGAAGATGACGAAATGCAAACGATTCCTCATGAGTTACTTGAATGAAGTCCGCAGCACTGAGGTTGCAAATGGCTACAAGGAGGATATCGACACAGCTTTACTCAAACTGTATGCAGAGGCTAATCATGAAAGCCTGCTGGATCTCCTAGTTTCAGAGAACTTCTGTCTTTTAACGGATAGTGCTGCCTGGCTGGAAAAACACAAAAAGTAAGTGGATTTTTTTATTACTGCACCTTCTAGACCAGAGGGGAAATTGCCTTAGATGCTCTTGGCTTCTAGAACAACATGCTTGAGTATTTGTTCCTGTGCTTACACTTGTCCAAAAGACAACTCAGTCTGAATTAACATTGTTAGCCTTTTAAAATGTTGGTGAAAAGTTGTTACTTGATAGTCTAAGGTAAAGGAAATGTGTTCTCTCTTATCCTGGTAAATGCAGAATTCTCCATGAAAATTTCTGTATCAAACACAAAAATAAAGAATTGGTACAAGTTTGGCAGAAAAAAGTGAATTGTTTGCCCTTGTGATCATGGGACAGTGGAATGGCTGCAGCAGTTGTACACAGAGTGAAAAGATGCCTTAAAGTATGCACTACCTTAGGTAAAAGCTATTAACCAGCTAGTGGCTTTAATATTGTAGTTGCTTATTTAGGGAAAGAGCTCTTACTTCTGAATTGCAAGCTTTCTGTGTTCCACTGATTGACCAAAAAAAAGGTTTCTTAAGACTGCGAATGACTTCAAACCAGAAATACCAGCAAGCAGAGAATTGACTCTCATTAAGCAGGAAACATTAAAATAGTAAATGTGAACTCCCATCTTAGGTAGTACTGATGCCTTGGGAAGGCTGACCTGAAACAGAGACTGGACAAAGCTAGAGAATAAAGTAGATATTTATTAAAAGGCCTTTAAGGGTACACCTTAAAGCACAAGAGCCTGACCAGGGCTACACCCAAGGTGGACTTAAAATGGTCACAAAATGGACCACCTGTCATGAGGTCTTACACTTTTGTAAGTTTTGGTCCATTTGCATATTGGAGTTTAATTGTCCAATTAAACAGCTTCAGGTTGTGAGGTCTCATCCTTCTTGTTTTCTCTCTTCAGTCCACCTTTGTGCTTTTGGGCCTGAAAGTTGTACTTGTTGTCCTTGGTCTCCAGCAGGAAAAGGATTTGTTTTGTCTACCTACTCTGTGAAGAGAGCTTACTAGCACTTAATATGAGGCTCAGAACTACATCCCTAGGCAGCACAGAATCTGAAAAACATGAAAGCTGAAACTTAAGGCATCAGTATGTCTATTTTGGTTTTCATTTCTTTAGCTTTAAAATCTGCTGCAGTAGTAGCAACTATAGTGGTGAGAAGAAGTCTTTAATTGTGGTTATATTTGGGGTAATTTCATTTATTTCAGGTGTTTTGTTAAAACCTTTTCGTAAGAGTGGTTTGCATGGCATACTTTTGCAGGTGTGAATTGAATGAATGTTAGAACATTGTTTAGTGAGGACAGCCATTACAGAACTTGGCTGTGTTTTTCTTAGAGTAAACACAAACCACCTTGTAGTTGCACTGTACAAAGGTCTTCTTTGCCTGACCTGAGTCCATGCCACAATAAGGAAAAAGGTTCTGATAGTAAAACAGAGTTTTAAATAAACACATACTAAAACATGATTTAATGACAGCTGATGAACTATTGGAGGAATAATTACTTGGAGATGTGTGTTGTGTCTGTACATGAAATTGACAGAACAGCATGGGAAACATCTCTAATTGGGCACATACTTTGTGTAAGTTGGATCTAGTAACTACAGACTGTCTTGGGGACAAGAGTGACAGAGAAACATTTTTAGGGCAGAACTTCTCTTCTTTGAAGTTTTCTTCTTTTCTTTGATTCATAAAAACAGCCTACAGAGACTTGTTCAAGTGTAGACATGGCCATGTGCATGTCATTGTAAGCCTGTAAGCCATTATGTGTTGTACTCTGTGGTAATGACATTGTGGTAATGAAATTAGTGGGAAAGTTCTAGCAATTTTATTTTCTCTTTCTTTACAGGTATTTTGCGCTTGGTCTCCTGTATCACTACAATGGTCAAGATGCTGCAGCACTTCAGGTTAGAATAAAGCTGTTAGTGTAAGCTGTAAATCATCCCAAAATACTGTTTTATCTCTGAGATAAAAATCTGAGGTCTTAATTTATCTTAATTTAAAAAGTTGTATATGAGAAACTTATGAGACTTCCTTGAATAAATTAATATGCTAGATCTGAAAAGCTTACTGAAGTTTACAGCTATTTAGATGCTTGTATGATATTTTTAAAGCAAAACTTTACATACCAGAACATATGTTTATATTCCTAAAAGATGGACAAAAGAGCTAAAATAATCAGGCAATCACTTTAAAAGATATTTATGGGATTCAATGAGTGTGCCCTGTGCTGATTGATCTGTGTACTCAGAGCAAAACAGCATTGTAATCTCATGGCAGACACTGATAGCAACTGAGAATTTCTTTCCTTACCTGGTGATGAAGAGTGAACACATTCTACAAGATCTGTGGATTTCAGATGGGTTAGTAATCCTTAGGGGACCTTCCATCTGATGTCACTAATACTAGCAGTGGCCTGGACACTGCAGAGTAAGTAATTCTGTTCTTCCTGTCTGCAAAACTTCATCTGGAGGAATTAGAATGTTCTTGATGTGTCTCAGACCATAACCAGTATCTTAAGTTTGCCTTATAGTGTGGCTTTTTGAACACATTATTCACAGTAGCCCAATCAGATGCGTTCAGGTCAGTTATATAAATAGTAATAATGGCCTGAGAAGAAAACAGGTAAGGGCAACAAAAACACATTTGTCATGTGCAAGAAATCTTGGAAGAGTTTTGATGCTGCAAAAAACAAAGTTTAGTAATAAACTCTGCTAGGTGAGGCACATTTTAATTCTAATTATAATGTATATAAAAATAACATTGCATGGTACTTTTTTTTTGTAGTTCTTCAGTCAAAATGAAAGAAAAGTAGAAAACCAGATTTTCTTCAAAATTGCTTGTATAATTGTCTTTTAATCTTGCACACACAGAACACATGAAATACCATGCCTTGGGGAAAAGGGCTTTTGATAAAAGCTTTCTTTGTGATTAGAGTACCTCCTTTAGTCACTCTCAGAAGGAGAGCCCATATGATTTGGGGTCTGAATTGGGTGAATATGGCAGGTGCAAGGGAAGGGTGTGATGGCAAAAGTGAGTGACCAGCAATGTTCCTTGCAATTGGTGTTCTTGTGAACTCTTTCTAGTTTCACAAGTCTTGGACTAAATATTTTAGTAGCTCACATAAATTTTGAGCCAGAAGAGCTGGTACATGTTTTAAGCACTTTAATCTGTGTGTTTTTGTTGCAGTTATGGGTGAAAATAGTTGATGGAGACATTCAAGATTCTACACGTTCAGATCTCTATGAGTACATAGTAGACTTCCTTACGTTCTGCTCAGACCAAGACCTAGTGTGGAAGTACTCTGAATGGATTTTAGAAAAAAATGAAGAGGTTTGTGATTGATACACTTTTCACAGAACATCAGTATTTCCCTGCAGTGGTGTTTGGGTTTTCCTTAATGTTGATTTTTCTTGATAGCTGATTGGACCTTTTGGAGAATATTTAATGCCAGTTAAATAGTGATCAGCAGAAGAAAACTTACAGGTATCTCAATTCATCCAAGTCCCTCTATTAGCAAATGCTAGTAATAATTGCCTCTTTTTATTCTGAAAATGAAGTTCAGGACATGAAAAATACAGTATGTCTTCTCTTTTCTTCATATTGAGTAAGATAATTTTCAAATCTTAAAATATATAAATCACCTGGCAGGTTAGCTGTTGCTGCTGCTTCTTATTTTGAAGTGATTGGGGGGGGTATCTGTGTACACCAGGACATTGAATAAATAGCCTCCATTCAAGACAAAATTTCATTGCTAGAAGAATTAACATAATCTGCCAAAAAAAAAAAAGTGTGATGTTTGATGCTCTATCAGACAGTCTGTGCTGTTGGAACTTGTCACTGCTTGGTTTATATTAATTTAAGCATAGTTGTTTTGGGCAGTGGCAGATTTCGAAGCTTTTGGTTTGATAATTACAGAAGTCTCTTGCTCTGTCTCTATCATCACGTGTGAAAAGGCTTAGAACATTCTGGCCTTTAATTCGAACTTTCCTGTTGCAAAGGGTGAAGTCTCCTGTTCTGTTGTGCAAATCCATGTAATATTTTTTGGGGAAGTTATGCCCAAGCCAAGGTTTATAGGCTGGACAATGTATAGACTACAAATTGAGGTAGTGCAGATAGGAGTGAGTGAGATCATGATAAGCACAGAGTATTGTAATCCTGTGGTGTTGAGCAGGGGTTTGTGTTTATCTTGCTAAATAACGTACTAACAATAGTGCTATTCCTTTTTCATTTTCATTATTTATTTAATGAAATGGTTGCCATTGGGTTCCTAAATGCAATTAACTCTTCTAGATTGGTGTACAGATTTTCACTAAAAGGCCTTTGGAAGAACAGGAGAAAAACAACATTAATCCAGATGATATCATCAGTTGCCTTAACAAATATCCTAAAGCACATGTTAAATATCTAGAACATCTAGTACTGGAAAGAAAAATACAGGTGAGTTCTGTGAGAATGTTAAAAGTAGGCATAGGATTCAGAATGCAGATTATGATCAACAAGCCTAAAAATAGGCAATGCCTGAAAGAAATAGGCATAGTATGAAGTCTTTCAAATGTATTCAGAGTAGGGCAGGAGTATTTTTAAAGTAAAAGGTGAGGAGTGGATACCTTCATTATTTTGAATTTTTCAATGCTTGTGATAGCAAGACAGTTGCTTATGTCCCCTCAGACTAGGGGATTTATTTTTTTTTTACATCTGGTTATTGCATACTTTTCTATTTCACTGATAAGGTTTAAACCTTCTTCTGGTAAAATCATAGAAAATTATCAACAACAGGTTGAGCAACTGCTGATCCTGTTGCACTGTGGCAGCAATATATTAAAATTGCTAATTCAGTGTTTTACAAGTAAGAATGTTTTATTCTGTATTTCTGGAGAGATTTGAAGAATTAACAATGAAATTAAACCATGCACTCCTCTCTAGAATTCCAAACCACTTTTCATGTGGAATGCCCAAAAGATGCATTCACAAGTCCTAAGTGACAGTGTATGATACTGTTGGGGGTTTTAACTCAATACAAAAGAAGACAAATAATGTATTTGATGAGACATTTTAAGCACAGGACAAGTTCTTTAGCCCAGAAATAAAGCAAGGAAATGAACAGTGAAAGAACTCTGCAGAACTGATGGTCAGTGCACAAATTCACGTTCTTCAAATACACATCAGATCAGTGGTTTCCATTTGTTGGTGTTGCAGGTGTGTTCCACCATGACTGATGAACTTGTCTCTGATGTCATGGATATTTCCAAACAAACTTTTTGAGTTAAACACAATGCCTTGTAGAATATTTAATAAATATTTGACAATAAAATCTACCTGCTACTAAAGGCTGGGTTATAAATCAATTTGGTCTTTAAAAATTACTAGATTATTGTGAATGATTTAGTGAGAATATTTAAAACAGTCAAATCACCAGCTTGTTTTGATGAATATTGGATAGTGGATAGCAAAAAAGCACTGTGTCTTCAGAGTGCTTTTTTTACCTCTGGTGACTTTGTCAGATTTTATTGCAGAAATAGAAAAAATCAAAGAACATACCTGAATAAGAGTGGTTTGTGAGGCTGCCCTGAAATAAGTTATCTATCTGTATAGACAAAAAACTTTGTGATTAATTCAAATTAAATTAAAAAGCATTAATATGTAATTAAGTAAATATTAACCATTGTTATTGCTGGAGACAAGAGATTGTCTTTGTAAACTGAACTAACGTTGTTCTATTCATCTGTAGAAAGAAAAGTACCATACTCATCTAGCTGTCTTGTACTTGGAGGCAATACTTCACCTAAAATCTGTGACAACAGATAATTGTACAGAAACAACTGAATTGCTGCTGAAACTGCGCAGTCTGCTTCAGAAATCTGATCTTTATAGAATTCGCTTTATTTTAGGTAGGTTGCATGTTGTCTGTTACAAATGCTGTATGAGATTTCCAGCTGGACACAAAATAATAGTCCTTTCAAGGATAGAAAACTAAAAGATCTGAAGTTTGTGTGTATTTGTTTGATAGGCTGTATTTCTAACAGATAGAGGTTAATTTAGAAAGCGTATGTGTTGCTGTTGTCCTTGGTCTCCATAGCTCCAATGATATGTTTGTCCCTGCACCAGAGACAAAGTACCAATTGACTGGAACAAATATCTGCATACAATTTTCTTAATAGTCACCTTCTTTTTAATGATGAGCATGGAACTTTTGCATGACATGACAACCTTTTGCAAATGAAAGATCTACAACTTTATTTTTTAAGCAGCCTGCTCTAGTGAATAGAAGTGAAACTTATTGAGGAATCTAATTGCCAGGGACCTGTTTGTTATCCATAACCCTGAAACTCACTCTGGGGTTCATGTTAAATAAAAATATGACCATCTTTTAAAGTGAAAAGTGCAATCTACATGTTACTGTTGCTATAAGGCAAGCAAAAGTTGAACTAAATATTTTCCTTGGTCAATGCTTAAAATGGTTAATTTTTAATATTCCATCCACTGGAATGCAAACATACAGTGCAATTAAACAAGCCAAGTGTTTGACTCTTCTCTGGTATGGAGGATTATGGCTGAAGAATGACGGAATAGTGGATGAAAGGGAAGTGACTTGTTATTGAACTGAAAGATGTGAAATTATTTTTTTAAATTCAGTGGAAAAATTTCCAGTGTATGTGAAAAAAAAATTTGCTAAGTAGCAACTAAAATAATTTACCAAAGTTTAATGTTTCCTTGCCTTTTCAGGCAGCAAAATGTTATATATGATGGATAATGTACTAGTAGAGCATAGTCATTGAAACTCCTGTTCTTTTTAATCTTCTAGTCAGTTTTTAAACAAAATTTTCAGGGCAAGAGTTATAAAATGGATTGTTCTCTTGAAATCCATGTGCTCCAAAACAAAGGATTTCTTACACGACAATTCTTATGTTACATGAAATTGAGATCAATGGAAGATAGTGTGTTCTTCCCTGATAACCAAAATATTTTGGTGAGAAAAACATTGTATTTCCACGTGTTTTTACATAGGCCTGTGCCAAATCTCTATCACTGTTACAGTATATTATTATTACAGTACAGATTATTTTCTACTTTATTTTAAAATGCCTGATGAACTTGGCATTCTACCTGCCTATTAAACTTTAAAATCAATTAAGGGTTTGTAGTGTCATTTTCTTAAAGGGAAGCACTGTTTGATTTTTATTGTCTTTTATGGAGTTTATTCTGTGACCTCCTATGATATTGGGAGAAGCTGAGGTTAAAAATATTGCAGCTTCGTCTTAGAGTTTATTGCACATGGTAGCAGTGTCTGCTAGAATTTGAAAGGTGTCAGTGACAGTGTTTTATCACCTATTATTTAGTAATTTCTTTGTCCCATATTTTGTGGTGCTCTTTTGTTAGAGATGTGTTTCCATACATCAGAGCATTTCTGTACTTACAAGCATCTGCCTTCTCTATAGTTGCACTGGCTGGGAGAGGGAGCAGTTGTCTTCCTCACTGAGCAAATATTGGCTTGTTTCTCATTTAACAGACAAAATCCAGGGCACAGACCTTCATATGGAAAGTGCAATTTTATATGGGAAACTAGAAGAACATGAGAAGGCTTTGCATATCCTTGTCCATGAATTGAAGGACTTCCATGCTGCTGAAGAATACTGTATGTGGAACTCTGAGAATAGAGACGTGCAGTACAGGCGGAGGCTTTTCCACATGCTGCTGTCAGTGTATTTAACTCCAGGAGCTTCAGATTGTGCGCTCGTCGTGGCTGCTGTGGACCTCCTGAATAACCACGCTGGAGAATTTGATGCAGGTCTAGTTTTGCAGGTGGTGCCTGACAGCTGGTCAGTGCAGCTCCTCTCCCCATTCCTGGCTGGAGCAGTGAGACAAAGCATTCACACAAAAAGAATGACTCAGGTGGCACTTGGGTTAGCACAAGCTGAAAACCTAATCTACAAGCATGAAAAGGTAGGTTACTGGGATGTTTTTAAATAAAAGCACTTTGAAGTTTTACAATTGAGTTCTTTAATATGCAGTAATCAAAAGAAGTTTGAAGAATTAGTACAAAAACTGTCTTCCTGTTTTTAGCATTTTTTAGGGGTTTTTTTTGCCATGACTACTAGATTCAAAATTAATTTTAAGTTTTCTCTGTAAAGCCAAAGGGAAAGTGGTGGCCTTGAAATCAGAACAACTTTTGTGAGCTTCTGGGCTAAGTATGAAGTGAATCTGGGATTTGCAGATTAACAAATTTCTTGCAGAAAATTTAACAAGTGTGAGTTAGCATTTCTTTCATTAGGAGGACGTATCAAAATTTCCAATTCAATTTTTTTTACAGTGTTACCTGTCAAAATTTGTTAAAAAAATTATCCAGCACCTCGTGTTAATTGAAGCTTGTTAGTAGATTTTGTTCATGGTAAATTCAGTTGTGAAGTTTTCTTCTGTTGCTAGCTAGAGCAGTGTTGCTTAGAGTTCACAGCAGATTCTTAGAATTGTTTTTGTTTTATCTATTTGGTACAGTTGCAATTATGCTCCATCCTTTCCCTTCCTTTCATGTTAGATTCACATTTGGAATTTTTTCCCCATCTCTTTAGGTTAAACAAAAAGGAGCCCCGATTCTTCTGTCAGACAAAAAGGTGTGTCAGGTGTGCCAAAATCCTTTCTGCGAGCCTGTGTTTGTAAGATACCCGAATGGGAGTGTGGCCCACACGCACTGTGCTGCAAACAAACATCTCCATTCCAATGTGACTCATCACTCTCCCAGTTCCAGCAATCAGACTTGAAATATTCCCACAGTTCCCATGACTTATACCCCATTGAATGTGGGCTGAAAAGAAAAAAGTGCAGCTACTTTAAGTGTAAATCAAGATGGACAGCTAGTTTTTGGGTTAATGGGAAGACTTCCAGTAAATATGAAATACTGCTACTTATCTTTTTGATTTCTAATGAATGTAGATAGAAAAGAAAATTCACTACCAGACATGGAGAGGTGCAAATATGGGCTCTTCTGTGAATAGGAATAAACACCTAAGAGAAAAGGAGCCTTTTCTTCACAGTGAGGATGAATGTTACAGAGTGAAGGCAAACAGTTATTTCAAGAATTGTCACTTTGCACTGACTGTGGTGTTGATAAATTTGTGGAGGGGAAGATGGCATCTGTTGGAGTTGGAATTCCTAAAGAGCGATGGGACAAGATTTGTATTATGCAGCTTATTATGAAGACAGAGATGTGCATTGATTATAGTGCTTGCTGCAGCATGTCTTCTTTTGGGCTGGATTATCTTCTCCAGGATCACATTATCAACTTCAGTTTTTTTGCTCTACAAAATGTTGGCTTTTGATGCACTTTTTAGTACCTCCCTCCCATCCACCTGCTATATGGAATTTAAATGTAAGCACTGCTCTGTTAGGTTTCTGCTCCTGCAGTTACTGTAACATACTAAGTGGAAACCAATAACCTCAATCACACAGGTGAGCTTGGAAGAGAAGAAAAAAAGGAAGATTGTCTGGTCAGACTGTAGTCACTTTTATATGGGGGGAAGAGGCCCTGACTTTAATATTAATTTATTTATTAATATGCAAATATGCTGTACATACAGTTGAATAAATTGATCTTATCATTCTAGCATTTCTTTGGAGGATTAAGATGTAGCTGATACATAAGTGTACAGATTATGTGCTAAGTGTTTGCTATAACATTACTTGGGCAGGTTCGAACTCCACAAAAATAGGTTTTAGTGCTTATGGATGACCTTGTGCAATCAAAACCACAGAGAGAAGGCATAAAATTGTAAGAAATCTACAAAAGTGCACTATAGGGATACTGGGTTTTTTATATTCTACTAAATATTCTGTAAACCATAATTTTTCAAATAACACAAACCCTTTACTTAACTGCCCTCATATGTATTCACAATGCTATTTAACCATTTTAAAGCAGTTGATTTAAAAGATGCAGCTTCTCCCAAGAGAGGTTAAAAAAATGACAACTTTAAATAAAATTAAGTATTGCAAAGTGAAAGCATTTCTTTTAATTCTGTAAAGCTCTAATAAATACCAGGCTTACTGACCAGCATACATTTGAGTTAGTATGGCTGCTCCGTTTCAGAATTCAAACCAGTGGCGGCTTTCAGCAAAATGGAGTTTCTGCTTGGTCCTTTCTAGAATCACAGAATAAGCTGAGTTGGAAGGGATGCATGAGTCCAGGTCCTGGCCCCACACAGGACACCCCAAAATCACACCATGTGCCTCAGAGTGTTGTCCAGCCCCCTTGTACAGAAAGGCTGGCTTCTATGTACAATGCCGCCTCTAAGAAGGGGCAGCCAGACCTCATCCAGGGGAAAAAGATATCCATCTCTTCTTACAGAAACATGCAATGGTTTGAGGTGAAAGGAACCTTAAAGATCATCTATTGCAACCCACCTGCCTTAGGTAGGGATACCTTCCACTAGACCAGAGTCTTCAACGCCTCATCCAGCCTGGCCTTGAACGCTTCCAATGATGGGTTGTCCACAACTTCCCTGAGCAACCTGTGTCTGTGCCTCACCACTTTCACAGTAAAGAATTTCTTCCTGATATCTGATCTTAACTTGCCCTCCTTCAGTTTAAGGCCATTCCCCTTTGCCCTATCACTACTGTAGTGTAGTGGCAGGATTGTAAAATGCTGCTACCTTCTCCAAACCTCTCCTTCAGAAGCTGCTCAGAGCAGGCCACAGGAGCAGCCCTTTCAAGTCCATGCACACACACACGCCTCAGCAGAGGAAAGACAGGAATGGCCTCCTGAATGACATTTTGCAGCAAGGTTTATTTCAGCATGCCGAATGGATTGGGGACAGAAGACCCAGACCGTGTGCTGCTCAGGGGTTTAAGTATGGGGTCAGTGGCCAATGATCTGAGGGCACAGGGGTGGTACAAAGGGCAAGGCAACCTACAGAGGAGTATGAGGGATGAACAATTCAGGAGGGCAGAGTTAAGTGGTCAATGAAGAAAGCAATCCAGGGTAGATTGGCAGTAGATCTGCAAGACACCATGAAGGAAGTGTTCTCTTTCAGCCTAGGCAGGGAATTCTATGGTAAATCTTTCCAGGGCAAAGCCTGGAAATTTCCATCTGTACAAAGTCCCTCTTCAGTTCCCTTGCTGTCTCCCTTCAGGTTCTGGAAGGTGCTGTAAGGTCTTCCAAGAGCCTTCTCTCAAGGCTGAACAGCTCCAGCTCTCTCAGCCTATCTTCACAGGAGAGGTGCTCCAGCTCTGTGATCATCACTGAGGCCTTACTCTCAACTCATTCCAACAGTTCAACATTTTTCTTGTATTGTGGGTCCCAGAACTGTGCTCAAGGTGTGGAGCATTTTGCTTTAATGCAAAAGACCCTTGAATCTTTCTCCTTCCTGATTTTGAAATTAGGAAATTGTAACTGTTGTGTTGAATTTTACTTATTTTTGAAAGCCCAAGCAAGGAATTTTGTAGCGCTTTATACTAAGACATGTAAGCCACATTTAGTGAGAGGCACTTCAAAAGAAGACAAGTGTGGGCATTTCTGATTGAATTCTGGCAATCTGAGTGATTCTGCTGTGGCACTGGTATAAGCATATTCTCTGTCTTGTAGTCATGAGTTTTGAACATTGTGTATACAACTGTCAGTAATGGTACAGAAAAACTTGTAGTCCCCTGTCCTCAAAATACTGATAAGAGGTGAAGTGATTTTTACAAAGACCCTATAAACCTTTTGTGTACACTAGCATGCATTTCTTACTAAATACTTTCTTTTGTTGCCAGTATCCTAAGTATGCTCTTTTTATCTATTTAGTAAGGAGGTACTAAAACAAAGACCCCTCTCCATGATTTAGAGTAATTCTAGTGACTTAATAGTGATGAACTACTGCTGTAATGGAATAAAGATCATATCATTCCAGACCTCAGGAAAGTTCTCAGTTGCTATTGCATAAAAAAGTATGTCTATTAAAAGATTAAACAATTATTTGCTAATAATTAATATTTTTTTGCGGATGGGTACTTTGGCTGAAATGCAGCAAAACAAGTAATTGTACATACAGAACAAATACAGAAATCAGAATAATGCAAGCTAGCATTTTTGCAATCAAAAATGTGATTAATATTTAATTTGGGAGCATCTAGTTCTTTTAAGCCCAGTCCCCCAAAATGTGGACTGGAAAAATTGATATTAGATTCATATGTTGTTGCCTGTTGCTTTGTAAAGCTTTATACTAGAACTCATTTAAATGAATTAATATGGAAATCCCACAGTAACTAAAGGAAAAAGCGAAGAAAGCCAATGTGAGGCTGAGGCAGAGCGAGAGCCCAGCAGGGAGGTGGCAGGTGGACGATGCTCTTCCTGTGTGTGTCCAGCACATGAGCAGCTGGGAGAATTCTCAACCAGAGGAGATGTCAGCCCACATCAGAGTGGTGTGTGGTGTTCTGTGCTTTGTCACCAGGAAATTTATGAAAGGTCTACACTGAAATTTTCTTAGGATGGGACAACTCAACATCCTTGGGTAAGAGAGCTTCATTCTGGGGAACCTGAGTTAATTCCTTCTTTTGTTTTGGCACTTTAGTTTGATGAGTCTTGTTTTATGTACCTGAAATCCTGGGCCAGCATTGCTACTGTGGTAAGTTATGGCTGCAGCAGCACGGAGGGAGTGAACAGGGAAGGAACCAGATTTGGATATTAATTGCTGACTGCATACGTGAAGAAGGAGAAGCAGAAAAGAGGAATATTTCTCTGACTGCTCCTCTGGTTTGGAAATTAAATGCTTCCTGGGAGTTAAAGCTTGAGTGATCTTTTTATCTCCAGTTAGGGAATGTGGTGTCTAAGACCTGCCCTTGGAGAGTGGAGATTCTGCCAGAATATTTATGCTTAATTTAGCTGTTGCTAAATTATTTGAAATTCATCTCTCTCACTTTTTTCAATGAGTGTCCTCCAACTTGCTATGTGTGAAAACTGAAACAGTAGTGCAGATTTTTTTTTATGTGACACTGTGTCTGTAATTCAGGACATCAGAAGTGAGATTGGTCTCTCACACTGATGCCTCTGCAGATATCACGACACATTTGTCTAACATTCAGTAACTGAATTCAGTAACCTTCAGTAACTGAATTATTGCGACTCTGACATTTTTTTAGCCATCAGTTGCTACACATGATCGTGCATACAAAAAGCACTTGTTAAACTTTCTTCTACACTTTTGTATCTCCACTTTTCTTCATGTAAAAATTACCTATGATGTGTGTGTCATCATATGCAGTTTTTCAATCTTTAATTCAATAAGCAGAAAAATCCTGATAAAAAAAGTTGCTCAGAATAAGATTCATGGCTGTATATTTATGAGAAAGAATTCAATTGCATCTTCATTTCTTTTGTTTTTAAACAAGAACATCTACATCTTTTGTTTAAATGGATGAGTTGTCACATTGAGATCACTATTCTTGTAATATTGTCAAAGCCAGAGGAAAATAAGCATTTGGGGTTTGTTACACAGAGCACACTACAGATAGCTATGAACTGACTTGTTCAGGCAGCCCATACTGAGGTGGTGTGCACAGAAGTCCAGGTTACAATGAGAAATTCTCTCTTTGCTCCCCTTGCTCACAGTCTCCAGAAACTTTCCAGCCTTTGTAACCTCATTAATGTGACTCTTCTAGCACTTAACTGGCATGGGTACAAATCTTGAGAGGTCTGGGGGACTCCTGAGGAGACCTGTCTTTAGTAAAATGTCACTTTATTACTCAGCCACATGAAGCCCTAATAATGTGAGCTGTGGAAAGGTGGTGGTAGGGGTGGAGTATGTATGTGTTTTCTGAGAACTTTATTACATGCTTAAACACACAAGCATTATCCTGACTGCTGAGTCTTTATAACAACATCTGTTCTTCACAGGACTCCTGTCCTGAATGACATTAAAAATATTTGGTTTTATACAGTTCTATCAAGAAGTAATTTTTCATTTTATAACTCCTCCTGGTTTGCTGCAGTCTCTATTCAGCATGGCTCTAAGTGTTTTATTAACATCCTGCTGTTCATAACAGGCAGCAACAAATACATTTTCATTGTGAGCTCTATTCCTATTGCCTATATTAGCTAATTAATTTTTCTCTTGCTGTACAACGCTTTGGGGCTTATGCCTTGTGAACACTGATAATTAAATGTGCTGCTACATTTTAAGGGAAAAGAAGAAAAGTTAATAACCTTTTGTAATGTATGATTGATCTCAAAATTGAAGCTCCCCTGCAGTAATTTGTTCAGATGGAAGTTTGTACTGTTAAGGCTTTTGGACTTAGTGGTTATATTGGTGAACATACACAGCAGTATGTGGAATGTACAAATGTATAAATATGTTGATTTTTAATAAAATAAAATATTTTAATTATGTTTGTCATGGATACATAGATACATAAACCCTGGAATGTGAATGTCAAGGTGAAGGAAAAAGATAGTCTCTTGATAAACAGAGGATTCATCAGGGTGACTGACAGAGGGGTCAGATCCCTGACATGTGGAAGTGAGGCTGGTGCTTATATACTCTGCAGAAGTGTTGGTGTTCCTCATTTTCCTCCTCACCACTTAGGACTAATGGCCCTGGCTTCAGGGCCAAAGGACCAGCTGCTCCCCAGTTCCAGCAAGAGGGGCCAGAGCCACCTCAGTGGCACTGGAGGATAAGGAAACCCCAGGGAAGGGAGGGTGGTAAGGGCTGGTAAAGAATCTGTGGTGAGCCAAGGAAACTGGTGTGATCTCCAAGGGGAGTGAGAGAAGAATGCAAAGAAGTGCAGAAAAGGAGTGTTTAGGGCATGCAGGTGTGACCTAATTCAGCTGCTCTCCAGCCTCACTCTGCCAGGCAGTGCAGGCACTGATAATGCTGCAGGCATCTGGGTGCTGAGGACAGGTTGTGTGCACAGCTTAACTGGGGATCCAGAGGAGCAAAAATCCAACACACTCAGAGCTTCAGGGAAGGGTTCTTGTTTTGAACTTCAGGTCTGTGGTCACTTGACAAGGTTTCTACAGTCCTATCAGGTAAAGTTTGCTCCTTTGGCTGAAGTGAAGGCTGTGGGAACATTGGTGGGTGCTCAGGATGCTCTTACAGAGGGTGTTTGGGATGCCAGTGTTGAGTGCAGCATGATGCTGGAAGGAATAAAAAATTAAAGCAACAAGCGTGACTTTATTAGCTCAGCCAGCAGGAAGTACACCCTGGAGAGCCCTGGTTTGCATTTCCCCATCCATCCATCCATGGAAAGGTAACGCAGAAAGCATTAAGCTCCAAACCCAGTTGTGACTCCAGCACAGTGGGATTTCAGCTAGTTTTGCCTCTAGACAGTGGTTAGAAAATGGTCCATGCTAATCATCCAGATGGCAACTCCTTCCAAGACAAATAATCAATAGAGTATAGCTGAGTTTAGGCAGAAATGAGTCCCAAAGGTCCGGTTCACTGCAACAACTGTAGCTGCAGGACAGCGTAGAGTCAAAGAGGCCAGGGCTGCCAGAAGTAAATGGGTGGCTGAACACAGGGCAGGTTTTTAGTAGCTACAAGGCTGATTACAGTGCCTAAAATCCAATAGCAGTCATGAGCATCATTATCAATGCCTATAATTTCCAATAATCCCCTGAAGATATTGTCCCATAACCACCTTGTCAACATGGTACTTGCATTGAGTGGGGCCTGATCATCCCAATGCATGTTAAATCCTAGAAATCCAAATCTAGACTGGTTGGGTTCTTCAGAGATGGTGTTGCCAAGCCCAACTTGATGCAGGGTCATCCTGTGTCAGGTTACTTGTCTTGTTTTAAAGCACTGTTGACAAACCTGAAACCAGATTGGCAAGGATCCAAGTGTCTTCTTGGCTTGTCTTTGCCAGAGGCATGTATTGTTTAAACATCCAAAACACCCTCTGTTAAAGAAAGGCAAAAGGCTAAAATGTACATTTGTCTTGAATAAATAGTTTTGTTTTGGTGGGGGAGGGGAGGTGTTGTTTTTTTGTTGGTTTGGTTGGTTTGGTTTTTCGTGGCTTGTTTTTTGTTTTGATTTTTTTTTCAAATATTACAGAAAGACTAAATAAACAGGGAATTTCTAAAAATTAGCAAGTTACTGGTGACAGCTTTAAGATTATGCACTTTGTGCCTCTCTAACCTGTAGACGCATATTCAAATAAAATGCAGTTCTTTATATCTGTTTGAAAGTCACAGACAGCATGCAAAGATGTTTCAATCCCTTTAGTCCCTCTAACATACAAGGTTACTCTGCAGTGTCTTGCCAGAAAGCTCCCAGAGTGTGACAGAAGTAGGGGTTTTTCTACTTGAATCACAAGCAGTTGGAAGATCGGGAGGGAGGAGTACAGTATGGATTTGTATCTGCTTTTTTAAAAGATGTCATTCACTGGGGATTTGTATTTGCAAAGCCAAAGAAGGTTTTCATTTCTGTCCTTTTTTGATCCATCTTTAGGTTTTAACTCGTCATATCTCATTTCAAAGCATCTCTGTGGCCTTTTGTGACACGCTGATTTGTCAAGCAGAAGTTTTAGTGTTCCTACTTCAAAACCTCCCTGAAATCTCTTGTTCTCGATAGCAGCCACTCAGTACATCCCCTCCAGATACTCCAGTCAGCATGTCAGGAGTACTTCTCCTCACAGCTGTTCATTCTGTAATGTGAATGGCCATACAACTGTGCTGGTGTCATAGTTTAACCCCAACCAGCAGCCAAGCCCCACACAGCCCTGTGGAAATCCTGCTCATTAATAACAAAAACATCACTATATTATCAACTCTGTGTTCAGCACAAATCCAAAACACAGCCCCATACCAGCCACTGCGAAGAAAATCAACTCTATTCCATCCAAAACCAGCACAGATGGTCAAAACTAAAAACTACAAACCAAAGAAATCTCAATCCCAGAGGAGGGAGGAGTCTCTTGTTAAGCTGCTGTTAATTATCAATGCCTCAATACCCAACGCTTTTGGTTTTCCCATCTGCCTGATACCAAATCACAAGAGTGTGTAGTGTTTCATACAAATAATCACTTGTGCTTTCCTATTTTCTTGATTGAAGCCATGTCATTACAAGATTTGAATGCAGTCAAAAAGAAGACCTGACAGGGCCTTTTTTCAAAGCAAGTGCCCCTAAAAGCACCAAGAGGGCTCTGAATGCAAAAGCCAGGCCTTGTGAAATCATGAGCTAGAATAATTTTTAAATGGAAAAAGCTCAGTAGTTGAGTAGGGAGAAAGTTTTAGAGGTTTGCAAGCAAATTCTCCACCTTGTGTCTTGTCAAGTCAGGTTTTGACTTTTGACAAAACAGAAGAAACTTCATTGACTTCCTAAATTGCAAAGGTCCCTCCACCCAGCCCCTTCTCACTGCCTTGGGAATGAGCCACACTCCTCCAGCTCTCAAGGCCTGCCAGGCTGCCCTGTCCCCAGGCTTCTGTCAACCCTTGGCTATCTTCCCTTTCTTGGCCACACCTCGTTCTTCCACATCTTCCTGGCTGCAGAGCTGTGTGGCTTTTGGGGCAGTGCAGGCTGTGCCCTGCCTGGGGTGTTCCCTCTGCCTGGATGACTTTTCTTCTTCAGTGTTGTATCAGCTTCATACAGTTTGATATTAGGCTTTAGTAAAATGCTAGAAGATAAAAATGAGGTAAAACTAAACAGAGATTCCTGACTTTATTAAACAATGTTGCATTAAATAAAAGCAAAGCTGTGCTCTAACACAACAATTCATGGTCTCTTAACTTGGTAGAAATATCTTTTTGTGTTGAAATGTTTTCATACACCCACTACTTCAATGAAGTCTCTATGGTGAAACGTTGTCTTTAATGATTTTACTAAGGAAGCAGTAACTAATACATCAACTTACTGTTTTAATACCAAAAAGAGTCTGAAGGCATTTTTAAGCAGTGCTGTCACATTCTGTCCAGCCCTGCAGAGGTCTGAGGAAGCCAAGGGGACAGCCCTGCTTCCTGTGGACTTGTATCATGCAATAAATAGCAAGTATCTCTGGTGGGGGTAAGCTGGGGGATGTGGAGGAAAAGATAAGCCCTATTCATATTGATTCATCATGTCTTATCTAGATATTTGAGTGCTGCATAATCCAGCACCTAAGTGTTGTGTGCTACCTGCAGCATCAGGTCAGATCTATCCTAGAAAACTCATAAAATGCCTTGTTCAGGTAGTCTTAGCAATGAAAATCATAAAACACCTAGCAGCTTTGATATGTTTATTTTATGCATCATTACCTGCTTTAGTAGTTTTACACAACTGTCCTCCTGCTGTCAGAGCACTGGGAATGCTCTGACATACAAAGAGTTTTTTCCTGTTCTTTGTAACATTTAAGGGGAAAAAAAATGTACCCAAGGTGGAAAATGACCTCATCTCTCCTTGAACACTGTCATGCCTTACCTTTGAAGTGACAGTGGTGGTTCTAAAATTGTGCTCTCACTGACTGTACTTTGCAGTAGGTGATACAACCACAATGTAAGGAAAGCAGGCAGCACCAGCACAAGTGTGAGTCCTCACCAGTATAACCAGTCCTTGCCAGTATAACAGGTCCTCTCCAGCATAACTTTGCTCCCAGCAGATGTTGAGTGTTGTGGAGGGAGAGAAGCAGCTCCAGCACTTTGGTGGGCACAAAAGTCAGAGGTAAACATGCCACAGGCTCAGATGTGCAGCAAAACCTGCTGGTTCCCAGGCTGTCCTTTACTCATCCTTTTCTGGTGGAGGCTTTCTTCAAGCCAAGGCCAGCAGCAAGTAGGAGGCTGGGCACCCAAGAGGAGACATGTATAGTACCTAAACTGATCTTCCTAAAAGACAGTGACAGAGAGATGCATCAAAGATGGGTACCAACTTCAGAGCCACACACCCTACAGCAGAATAGCAACAATATTATTTAAAAAAGGAAGATTGACTTACAGCATTCAGCTGACTCGTTGATGCCCCAGACAACTACTCTTGCACTTGAGCTGTTTCCTCCATCAAATTACCTAACCTGGCCTCAGGAGCAACATGTTCTGATGGCAGCAGTGAAGGTGACCAAACAAATCCACAAAATAAAAAAGACTGGCAGCTTTATCTTTCATGGCATAAGGAGGCAAGTACCACACAGAGGCGATGTTTATTCAGGTCATGCTTGTCACTCCATGTGGATTCTTACCAGAAAGTTTTAAAACATGAATATGTGCCCCAAAAGATGAGCACGTTTTTCCTCTCATGTAATCATGGAGAATAAATTTCCAGCCTTAGCTAGAAAAGAGCTTTAACACTGTGGATTTATGCTGGCAAGGAGCCCCTCTTCTTCCTCTCTGCTCCTTGCCCTAGTCACCTTTGGGACATCTCTATTCCATTTGCTGTCTGCCACTACAATATTTTAAAGTGTGTGGTCTTGTAATAATGCAGTTCCATTCCTGCATAGCCAGCACATAAAGCTGATTAATTCAACCTTTCTGAAATCATGCACACTGCATCAATACAGTGTTTCATCCCTTAAATAGTTAAAAAAAAAAAAAAAAAAAGAAAAAAAGAAAAAAAAGGAAAAAAAAAAAAAAAAGTCACACTATGTTCTCCCATCAATTGTACTTTAGAAATCTGAAAAAAAACATACCAGCAGAAAATGTCAGGGATCTTGTCCAGGTGCCCTGGGCTTACAAACCTGAGTTTAAAAACAAACTTATACCTGAAGAGTTGTCAGTGCTTTAAGTAGCTACATTTATTATTTAAGGTTCAGCACAATTCAGGTTGTTTTTTTACAGAGAGAACAGAAAACAGCTGCAACAGAGCAAGAGAAAGAAAAGGCAGGGGAAAAATAAGACTCCCTCAGTGCCCACTCAGCTTTTAGGACTACCTTCAGGGCTGAAGGCACCCACATACATCACCAGGGCATTGAGAATGGTGGTCCAAAGAACCAAGTGAAATCTCTCCCCTCTTTGTCTCCTCTCTTCCCCTGGGCTCATCCCACCTGCAGGTCTTGGGCTGCATTCTCAAACACAGTGGTCCTCTTGTCACTCTGACCTCTCTGTGCTGGCAGCTGGGAGGGGACAGGGACTGTACCTGACTCATGACATTTTTGTGTACAACCATAGCATCACTGCAAGTGATACAGTGAACTTATACCAAGCAGATTCACTAGAAAGGTGACTTATTTACAACTTTAAAATATATACAAAAAGGACAATAATGAGCCTACTTAATGATCATGAAACAGATTTAATGCCATTTAATTACTGCACCTGTACTAAAAGGCAGAAGGAAAAATATAATTAAACTCCAGAATTAGAAAGAAGGGAAAAACAGTCTAATAATAGTTACTTCACCAATAAACATAAAGGTTATAAGTGGAATCCCCAGAATTTCAAAGTCAAAATATATTTGTAATAGTGAAAAGGTTAGAGGCAGAAAAATAATAATCAGGCAGCAAAAAGTAAATAATCCATTAATCATGCACATCTGCTGAAGCGACTGAGCGAGCAGGATGCGGGTCGGGCTGCGGAGCAGCGGGGGCGGTGCCCGGCAGCCGCCGGCACATCCAGCCCTGACCCGGCAGCGCCGGGAGCGTCGCCTGCAGCAGGAGAGAAACAGGCATTAGAAACAGGAATTAGGAGCAGGCACTAGGAACCGCTCCCGTGGGAAATGCTGTGCTCACAGGGGAGAAGCATATGGTAAGAGGCAAAACTCAGCAGGCTGCGGCTGGACAGATGTCTGTGGAAAATCAGGAGTGATGCAATGGAGAAAGCTGTAGACAAAGGAGGGTTAGCCAGCCTTCAACCACGGACATGGCAGCTTCACTCTGCCACTCACCTTCTTCAGCTTCCTTCTTGCAAAAAACAATTTCGGGTCACTGACATGCATGAAAAAGAAGGATGTTTTCTTTTCTTGCAGCTTGTTGCATTTCTATTGGATACATTTGGGGTTTAGGTCTGTAAAACCCATTAATGGCCCCTGGCGCCTTGTGCAGAACGGTGCCTACAGGCAAACCCTCTCAGATCCATGAAGTAAAGCATTGCTACACGCCTCAGCACAGCCTTGTCTGGCCCCATAGCACAGGCAGGGATGGACACAAAAAAGAAGTTCCCAGACACCTCACTTCCCACATCTGGGAACATCTGCTGCCCTGGTACCCACATTACTGCCTCCCTGAGTGGTGACCTTTGGGGTTTAGTGTCTGTTGAGGCACTCTATTGAAATGTGACCTGTCTGTTGAAATGAGCCACTTTATCTTACTCTGCTCTGAAGCAGAAGAGCTGTGGGTTCTAATGTGGGTGTATCTTTTGGTCACCCTTCCCCAGTGTCTCTCCTGAAGTGGTCCTGAGGTTGTGAAGGAACATTTGTTCCCGATTTGAATAACTCTGTGACTCAGCCTAAGGTATGGAATTGCTGTGATGCTCATTTTGCTTTGTGCTCAGGTGCTTTCCCTGCAGCCCACCCTGCTCTGAGGAGGTTTGCAGATCATGTGTTTCACTTTTGGATGTCAGAAGGGATGAGATACCACCACAAGCAGGGAACTACTGACACAGTACGGTAGAAGAAATGTTACCAAAAAGAAAAAGGATGATATTGAACAAGGAGTGAAATCAGGTCATTCCTGTAAGATCTTGCTCACTAGGCTTAGAGAATAATGCCTTTGAATGAATTAGAGCACATTTACAAAAATAGTTCCTCGTGCCTATTTTTGGTCCAAACTCACAGTAAGAAGGTTGATCCTTTCATAGAATTTCAATTCTGAAATGAATAGAGAACCCTGATTTAGCAAAGCTTACTTACATAGAACAGCAATATGATTTTAGAGTGCTTTGATAACCATCATGGAGATTTTTGTCTGAGGGAGGTAAAGATCTGGACTTGGGAAGCGAAGGTCTTTGGCAAGTGTTTTTTATTTCCCAGCATAAAATTGTTCCTTCAACTACTCTAAGCAATGCAGAATTAAATATTTTTTACATCAAAATTCTCTGGACTCTTGAAACGTGAAAAATGTGAATCTGATTTTCATGCTAGTTGTTGGGCTGAAAATATGCACAGGGAGCCATTGAGAACTGTTTGAAGAAACATTTTGAGCTTAGACTATAAAGTAAACAAAGAGGAAATGGGCCTTTTTCTTGAGGAAGAAGGAATTTAGAAGCTGTCCTGTAATTCTAACTGCAGAGAGGTGCTCCAGGACAGAAGAACCACTCCACTGCAAGAACACATACCAGACTATTCAAAGGCCAACAGAAGTATCTTTCAATTTTTTTAAAATAAGTTTTTTAAAGATACTTTTAAGTCCAATCCTTTTGGTGTTTGGGCTAAGAAGCCTTCAAGGGTGTCAAATTAATTGATGACTGCTAATTTAGATCTCCCTACTAGCACACAGACATATTTGTTCTCAGTCTAGCTCCTGGATATTCTCCCTACAAATGCTTAAGGCTGATCTTATTATCGAATTGAAAGCTGAAAAGAAGCTTCATTTCTATCTTACAAATTAAAAAACAATATGTAACCAGGAGGTATCTCAATTTATCTACAATTCACCTTCAGTTGCAAGCAAGTTTTAATTAAACACCCATCTTAATTCAGATGGCATTAGAAAAATGATTTAGAAAAGAATGCTTTAGATTATTTAGAACAAAGAAGCTTGTCTAATTCAAGAAGTTGATATAGAAATTCTATTAAATGAACTAATAAAAAAAAAATCACACCCACTACCTTGAAAGTAAGGTTGTTTTTCCCCCCGCATTATCACTGCTGTACTAAGCTGGTTCTCCTTTCCAGAGAGGTGGAGCTACTGGAGGTTATCACTATTAGTTTTTACTATCATTATTAGTTATTACTATTAATTAATAGTTTAAAAATATTTCAAATTGAAGATTCAGAATAAAAAAAAAATCCATAATCTATTCAAAATACAGCTGGATCATACAGACCTGTGAAGCAGCTATGCTAAAAACGTCACTGTTAAAAGGCCGAAGGTGAACCTTTGGTGTTTCACTCTGCTGTAGGGTGGCAAAATTTCTACAGAGACCATGGTGAAAAAGGTCTGATAAACTGCAACAGCTGTGGTTTTCCTGCAAGGTTCAGATGACAGCTTCACACACTGCTCCTGTGCTGGAAGCAGCAAAGTAGGACACTGGGCATTTGATGTGCGTGTGTTCCCCTTCTCCACAAATTAATAGAAAAATATGTGCTGAACCAATTTAAGGAGAATCTGCTCTTCACTGAAAAATTCATTCAAATAATGGAGAGTTCAACACAAGCAAAGTAACATTGAGAAATACTTTTTTCCATTTTCATGATTGCATGTCATAAGCAGTTCATATGATTAATATCAGTGTAGTAGAAACTTCGTTCTATGGTGCTTTACTAGTACTCAACCACTACAATTTTATATTTAACAATAATTCCTAAGCCTACTCCTCTACCTGTGAAAGCACAGCAAGTCTCTTCTTGTAGCTCTGGTAACCTCTTCTGGATCCATTAACTTTTCTCACTTTTCTATCACTTCTCCCCAAATCCTTTGCCTCTGATGCAAATAATTCCCAGTGGAAGATGCCCTATGATCAAAACTGGCTTTTAGTCCCTGAATAAGAGCCCTTGCAAATGAGATGCTCAGCTAAATAAATCCAACCAGTAAAATAATTTACTGTTGTGGAAACAGACCCCCATAACCTGCCTTTGCTATTACCCACCACTTGTCAGACATGATCACAACAATAGCAAATTAACTTTAGGAGAAAAAAAAAACCCTGACAAAGATACTTGGGCAATATTCAAATGAACCACTTAACCTTTTGGAACTAAAAGCTTCCTGCAATAATGACACATTAGTCATTAACTCAATATGTGCTTTGTTAAATATTAGACAAGAGCTCACATTCAATTTAGCTCTCACATATACTCAGCGACAAAGAGCCATCTGTGTCGACTACAATCTCCAGGATGGGAAGTGTGCTGTGAATGGCACTCCAGCCTAGTAAAACTCTGCTGTACTGGGGAAAAGCACACAGCAGCCAGTATAGCAGGGGAAAAGGTGATCCAGAGAGGAGGATAATCCTCTTCCTGAGGCTATTCGTCCTCCTCATCACCACGGCAAGCACAAAGGAGAAGTGAAATAAAGCAGCTGCATGTAGCTCCTGGACAAACAAGGGAAAAGCTCTGCCCAAAGCAGGACATTCACCAACAGGCATGTGGGCATTCACCAACAGCCCTGGGGGCATTCTACCCCCAGGGCTTCACCAACAGGCTGCACCATCTCATTCCTTAAAGTGGCAACTGCTACTCACCAGGTCACTGGATGGCACAAACATCATACCAGAGGCAGCACTTTCATGTGGCCCTGAAGCACTGACTTCCCCTGAAGCTGGGGAAAAAAAGGGGAAGAGAACGATGACTTTAAAATATTTGCCCAGTTAAGTACGTGGACAAAAAGGCTGCATGAATGGGACCTATATATAAAGTGGTTTGAGTTCCTCCCCAAGTAAAGGAAAAAAGGAAGAGTAGGTTTACTGTCTGTCAAAAATTAATTTTTGTCTTCTTGTGTTCAGTGCAGAAAATTGCTGTGTACCCCCTTTACCTGCCGGCTTTCACTTCCTTAGCCCTTCCTGGCTCCCCAGTCATCTTGACTGACATGCAATTGCCAGTTGGTAGATAAAGTCAGCTGGGCTCCACATCTTCTCCTATGCTTGATATGAGGAAAAAACCTCGTGACAGACCTCTGCTGATCACCTGATATTAGCCCAAAGCACACTGGTAGGTCCTCAAACAAAAGTCCTTCAAAATACCTAGATCAAATTTCATTTACTGTATGATAAAAATAATTTCCAGATGAACTTCTAGGCTATAAAATACCCCTTGTTATGTTTTGTTTTAAACATTTGTATTAACATATATATATTATTATTATTGCTTGTGTTAAAATAAGAAATATTAGTTTTCTGTCATCACATGTGTTTCACCTGCCTGAATTTTTCTTCTTGTCCCACAAGAGCTCAGGAAGTGCTTTAGACAGCTCCTGACCAAGACATAGTACAAGTGTTATCTTCTTTAGTTTTAATGATATTGCTCTGGGCAAGGTCAAATATTTCATATTTTTCTGTCAAGAAAAGAAAACATATAAGCAATAAGATCTGAAAGGTTTCAGGCCTCCTGGGAATCCTCCCAGTAAAATTCACTACAGCAGAGTCTCAACAGGAACAGCAACAAAAATATGTAGCAAGAGAAACAAGGTTCTACAGCATGAATTTATATTTTCAATTATTTCTAAGACTTTAGAGTCAGAGAAATGTTTTTACAATTTCTACTGATCCCTCTATAGAAGGCTTCTCATTAGCACTTGAAAATTCAGAGGATCCTTCAACTTTACAAGTTCCTGATTTGTGACATATATGCAAACAAAGTAATTCTTACTCAAACAACTCAGTTAAGTTTCTGGAAGTGAACAAAGTTCACTTAGATTCACAACTAAATCCCTCTACTGTGAGCCATGATTTCTGTATATTTAGGGTTTCTGTGTGAGTTAGTTGCTCTCTTCTCTCCAAGGACAAGAACAAACTCTACTGAATCTTGGAAAGTCTACAGAAACTTTGCAGTTGCAAGCCATAGAAATTTTCAGCTGGTGTCCTGTCCTTCTGCTGGAAGATGTCAGACAGAAACATGCACATTAAAACCAATTGGAAAATAGCAAGAGATCTGCTACAATTTGTCCTGTATTTGTTATGACAAAGATTTTTCTCAACTGCTTCTCTATAGTATCTTGCCAGACACAGTGAAGAACTGAGAATACATTGAATGCCAAAACATAAAGCTGAACAGTTCTTGTCACAGTACATTATGATATGATGATAGTGCTTTTTCTGAATTGTTCCATTAGAAAAGCTATTCTAAGGGGAAAAAAATCCGTGGTTAGCAGTCAAAATATTAGGAAGAATTCTTAGTAAATGACGCCTTTAAAAGTCTTCTAGAATAGCTATGGAGATTGCACACATATGGAATGAAAAAAACCCCAAACCAAACAGTACCTGGGTTTGAATGAAAGATTCAGTCTTCATCAGTACAGCATAGGTGAACAAGAAAAGATACATTTTTTAGAAATATTTACAGATTTGAGTGAAAGGTAACTAATAAAATGAATCTGTAACTGAGGATACATGCTTGTACTGAGAAATATAAGAGGCCCTAGCCTGATAATGAGAAGCTGTGGAAACAGCAATCCAACTTCAGTCATAGCCGTTGAATGGTCTGGAAACAGGACCTGAGACAAATATTTTACTCTAGGTTACAAGTGATCACAATGCATTCTAAAAAGTCACACTACCTCATGCCCATGAGGGGTTATTTGGGTTATGGTGACTGTTTTTACAGAAGCACAGTCTCTGTTCCCTATTATCATAGCACCTAGCATTGAATTCAGAATCACAATACTGAAGTTCACTGGCAAAGAAAAATCAGATCCCAACAGATTTCTCTACTACCTGCAGATAACCTTTCTGGAGAAAGAAAAGCAAAGCTGTATTGTCAGAGCCAGCACACGATGGTTCTTGCTTAGAGAGGTACTGCAGGGTCGGATGCCAGGGAATCTAGAGACACCATCCCCCTGTGTCATTAATCCCTTGCCAGCTCTCATAAGGGCACTGCCATACTCAAGGTTAAGGTCTGGTCAGGAGCTTCAAGGGTGTGAAACACTGAGACTTGGGAAGTGGACATGGTGTTATCATGGCAGAGCACTGTCCCACTGCTGTGGGATGTTGCTGGTCAGCCGGTTGTGCTGGTGCCCTACCATCAAGTTTCTTCATTCAGGGCACTTCAAGTGAGGGGAAAAAATCAGAATTCTGGTTATTACTTAGGATCTGGGTATTTTCTCCATTTAACAAACCAACACCCCGTGTATGTGTGAATTGATTATGGTATAAATGTTACTATCTCAAATCTACAGTTAAGTCATTGTTATATTTGTAGTGAATCGTTTTGTAAATGTTAAAGTACTCAATGATTAAGTGCTGCTAACCCCTTTTGCAACCTTTTCTTTGCATCCATCTCCTTGGCACACTTACCCCTTTTGCACTCCTAGCTTCCGTGTAAATCATTCCAAATTGCTTCTATTTAACTTCATCATCCTTTGGATGCTTTATCCTGTCTAGTAAGTAATAAGTGAGCCTTGCCATCAAACTCTGTAAGTCGTATTTTCACAAATTCATATCAAACCCTGCTTTTGCCAATGCCTTTGACAGCTAAGTGGCCAAATCACTCATTCATGACAAAAATTCACCGCAGTAAACTCAAGCAGGCCCAGAGGAGGATTCCAAGCAAGGTTTTACACAGCTTTGCAATGAGGTTGTTGCTCATTCCTGAGCTGCTCAGAAATGTTAACCAGCACCAGCTGCTCCAGTGGGGACCTGCCTCTCTTTCCTAAAATGACACTTTCAGGAAACCTGGCCAGGACCATACCCAGGGAGCTCTGCTGGCCAGCTCCAGGGCCCTGGGGCTTTGCGGGGGACTCCCACAAGGGTCCACTGGAAGAAAGCAAGCTTGTCTCTGTACAAAACTACATATAGCTTCACAGGACATTTGGAAAGGATTTTCATCTACCTTGCGACATTCCTGCTAGTCTTCGAATCTTAAAAAGGTTCACCTTTGGCTTGAATATACACTATGTATTTTATCAATGCATGTACAAGACATATATATGATTTTTATTTGCTTATATATATATAAATATGTATATACATGCATATGCACCTATATGTAACTATAGAATTGTCATTATTAATGACTGATTCCTACAGAGAAGCAAACTAAACATCACGTGGATATCTCATATAATTGTAACAAAGTTTTTCCAGATTTGGGGAGGGGGAAGAAGGGGAGAGGAGAGGGAAGGAAGAGAGAAACTGCATGTGAACAATTTTTGTTTGGGGGGATTGAAGGCATTTAAGGGACCTTTACAAAAATCACATTTAAGAGACCTCTCGTTCATCTTGCAAACAGTACAAGAGCTTGCAGGAAATGATAATTATCTCCTACTACCACTTGCTGGTACACTATAAAATATTCTTTTAAAATATCTAATGCGTTGAGGTGTGTCAAGTAGCTTTTTCACCACATGATATGTGATAAACAGGATATCTCTCGTAATCAGAAATCTAAAGCACGCGGGATGTAAAGTTTAAAAGAGCAGTGTTTTTCCTTAAATGAATGTAATCAATGTGCTTATTAGTTTGCTGCGGCAGAAGGAGGGAGTGGGTGGGTGTTTCAGAGTTGGCACATGTCTATTTGGCAACAGTGAATAGCCTGAGTGTTTATAGAGAGAGCTCTGTGGAATCCCTAGATTCTGCAGATTTTCTTACCAATTTTGTCTCAGATAATTAAGGATTTTAAATAATAAAAGAAAAAGTTAAAGAGGAAGTATGAGCTCCAGCTGGATCAAATAAAAAATAATAATAAAGAAAGAAGGGTGTTTAAATTCTCAATATTGCCTTAAAACTAAAAATCAGCACTAAGGCACAATTTGGCTCTTAAAAGTAACTATGGAAAACTGGCACCTGCTTCCTTCAACAGATCTCCTCCCTGAGTGTATCCAGAGATATATCTTCTTAAACTAGTGATTTAAAAAAGTTTCTACAGCTGTTGGACCTGCAAGACACAACCCATAAATGGGACAGAACTGAGCTAGAGGTGCCTGGTCTACACCTGGCTGAACTTCATCACTTCCCTGACACTGCAAGCAACAACCCCAGTGTCTCAAAATCCCACCCTCTCCTGAAAGTAAAGAATAAAATGCTACAGCAACTCTAAAATGAAAAAAACATACGTAAGTTTGCATAAATGCAGCTGAACTGCTCGCTGGTCATGCCTGGGAATGAATAACTGTGGCAGACCTCCAGCTGGACAAAGCTTCTCCTTCCTGCCTAATGAGCAGGACAGTTGGGGCTTAGGTATGGTATCACCTGTGGGAGGAAACTTCTCACTGCAACCAACTGGCCACAGTGTCAGTGCCTCTTTCATGGACACCAGAGCCAGCTCGGGCACCAGTGCTGGCATCAAGGAGGAGGGGAAGACACAGAAAAAGGATATAATTCAGTTTTGAGGAATGATACATTGCCACCTCAAGCAGTGGTCGTTCATGGCATCTCCAGCATTGCTAATGGCAGTAGAAACTAAAGGTCTGACTTGGCCTCCTGCCCCACCTTTCCTCCTTTCTGTAGCTTAGCCTCTCATCCTAGAAACACAGTTCTTTTTCATCTACAGTTTCAAAAACCCATAGCCCAGTTTTGAGCACCAGCTAAAAGCTGTGGAGCCATATAAGGTTCAGTAAGTCCAAAAGCCAGTTGAACTGAGCCCTCAGGGATCTTGTGGCAGGCTTGGAGCAGGTGAGGAGGTAGCACAGCTCTTCTCTGAGCGCAACATCTCTGGTGCCATCAGACACAAAGACTTAGCTCGGGACACAGCGTGAGGGCTGCAGCACAAACTGCAGGCTGCCTGACAGCAGCCATGAGGATGGACAGACAGGACCAGGGTGACTGACATTAGCATGGTCGTATCTGGATTCTCTTCTGAATGCTTGGACACTGTAATGAGCTAATTTAGGTCTCCTGTCCTATAGCCTCTGTTCAAGTATTGCCGAATGCCTGCAGCACATGGTCAGGCAGTAGGCAATTTCTCCACAGTCACATAGAAGCTCTGGAAAGGAGCAGGAGCTCAACTATATGCTCTCCCAGCATCATAACAGCTTTTTAACTGGAAATTTATTTTGAATTGTTCCAGTCCTTATAGCTAAGTCATAACCATAGCACAGTTATCAAATTAGCTCAAGGATTTATTTATTTATTTATTTATTTAAATCAGATAGAATTATGTATCTTGCCTAGTTCTGTAAGTGTGTAATATCTGGATGCAAATGTGTGTTCATGTATACATGCATATAACACACTGATTAAACATTACTACTTTGTTACGAGGTGTTAGCATCTGGTTGACCACAATCTGTTTCCTCCTTCTACTCTGACTCAAAGAGATTAATACTCTTGGGCAATCTATTATTTTGCCAGTTATATTAAATTAAAAGCTAAGCCACATCAGCAGCAACTCAAAATGGGAAAAAATCTGTATATTGTAAAGATATATCTCATATCTCATTTTGTCTAGTCAGTGACTAAATAAATTAGATTATATTCAATAAAACAAAATATATTTCTTAAAATGTATACCTACTTGCCCTTTATTCTTTTTAAAATTTAATATTCAAAAGTTACACTGAGCCACTAAACCATATTACACCAAGACTATGTGTAACCTTAATTCACACATCACAGGTCTCTGCCAGACCCCCACTAGGGAGGCTCCTTCTCTCATGAAGGCAGCTCATTCTCAAACATTGGCATCTCCTCCTTCCCCCCAGAAGAAAGATCATGTGTTTTTATACCCTCTCCAAGAGCCATGTTCATGCACTGGTATCAGACCCAATGTACAGTGCCAGTTTAAAGGAATCTTTGCCTCAAAGCCATTGCACTTAGTAGAGGCATCCTCACACCTGGGGAAACATTCTTGGGGATCCAGCAAGGGATCCCGAAAGGCACAGCAAGGCTTGCAGCTCTCCCAAGGAGTTCAGTGCTAGATGCCACACTGAAGCAGGTGGTCACAGCTTCAGAGGCTTTGCCAGCTTTTGGAGTTTCACCAGACTTTTCTGATCAAAAGCTGCAGAGAATGGAAGAAGCCTCTTGGCTCAAGACATTTCTGTCTGGTGGGATGCAGAAGGAGAAGGGACAAACCTCCACCTCATTCACTCTCCAGTGACTGGAAAATCTGAAGGAGTGCAGCCCATAAACCACACTTGTGCCATGGGCATTGATAGGAGTTCACCAGAACGATCTTAAATCCTTAAAAATTTAAGGACCTGATGTAAAGGTTTCCATTGACTTCAGATCTGGTCCTGTATGTAGCACACAGTGGGATATTATGCTTAGACAAGTCCACAACAACAGTCATCTGGAAGAGTCAGGCTGAGGAAGGAGGTGTTGTTCATCCTGAGCTGTGAGGTACATCCAGAGCCCCATGCCGCCTCCTTTCTCTGCACACACAGCATCTGGATTTGAACATTTTAAACTGTATCCTTCAAAGCACTTTCCCAACTATTCAGCTTTGGCAGTGACCATTTGCTCATGCAATTTTGATTACCCCTACCATTTCCATGACTATCTATTATAAATAATGGCCATGCACAAAACTGTGTAGGTGAAGCACATTAATTTTGATACTGCTTTGTGATGGGGGCATGCAAAGCTGCTTCTTTGGAAAGGTCCCTCCTCCCCTCCTATTTTGATTTTTCTGCTTCTATACTTGATGACTAGCAATAAAAATGGGTAAACAGAGATCCAAGGGAAATGAAACTACATCTGCAGAACATTCAGAGCCAAAATACACAAGGTGGATAATTTGCATGCTGTATGTAAAAAGTAGTTATGCAGCTTTCTTCCTACTCTTTATATCTCCATAAAACATAATAATAGATTTCTAATTATACATCCAAATAATAGGCAAGCTGCAAGATGCTGGGAGAAAATTAGAAAGGGGGAAAGAAACTAACCAAAGGTACAGATGTAACGAGGGTAGTGACATTTCTATAAAGACGCTTTAATGGTTGTTAAGTAGTCATTTTGAAACAGAAATTTTTAAGTGTCCTAATAGGAGTTTTCATTTTCAAACAATTTGCTGTGCAGTTAAGTGATGTCAGACTACAAGCTGCAATCTACTACAATGACCAAAGAAGAGCTGTTTTCATACCCATCACAATATATAATTGATTCCTAAATTGGTTTTCTACAAAAGAAACCAATCAGATTTATGCCAAATTCAGGCAGTGGATGAAGTCTTGACTTTTGATGTTAAACATCTGATAAACTTTATGCTAACATAACACGCTATATTAAATTATAAGTTCCTCAACATAAAAATAAGCCCACAGTGGATCATGAAACACAGCCAGTGTCCCCTTTTTATTGGCAAATAAAATCAGCTGCATTGCTGTACGGAAGGGGTACATCTGCCCAGGCACAATGTGAGTTCCAGCCAGCAGTTCTTCCTTCCCACAGAGAAACCCTTCCCAGACTTTGTCCTGCCAACCTGAAAGCAGCCCAGCTGCCAGGTGGGGGAGATCTGGAAGAACCCCATCCTTCATGAATGAAGGGTGATACCCCAAACAGTTGAAGCACTAGATACCATCACTCAGTCAGTGCCACAATTTCCACACTGAACAGCAATTCACCACCTGAGGTGGCTCCTTTCCTAGGGCTTCCCCAGACTTCAGCAGCCGGCAGGGTTGGCCTGGTGCTCTTGGAAGTTCAGTTGCCCCTGACTTTCTATAGCTGCTCTCAGCTGTTCTGCTTCCTGCAGTTTTTGTTTCCTACTTTGGAGTATCTTCATGGGGCAGCTGTTTTGCATGTTCCTGGTCTGAGGCATGAGTCTTCCAGAGGGTAATGTGCATGCTTTGCACACTCAGCCCATCAATACCAGCTCCATCAGCACATCTGGTGCACACCACGTATCCCTGATGAATTTAGGCAGAGATCATACAGAAATCTCGCTGTTAGAGAAACAAAGAACTAAATGTTTTTCTAATGAAATTTTCTAAATATCATTTTCCTTTCTCATTTTGCCTTAGTCAAATGAAATCATTAAGGGACCTTCACAACTTAGAGTACAAATGAGTCTTTCAGCTTTGGAGGCATGACTTAGAGAAGAAAATAATCTGCCTGTTTGTTTAACCTCTGAAATCATACAGAGTTCAGAGGTAATACAGGGGGAGGAATTAGAATAGGTCTCAAAGTGACTGTCTCACAGGGAAGGGAACTCTTAGAGGGAAGCTGGATGTTAAATCTGTGTCAGCTCTCCTAACAGAAGCAATAGGTGCCAGAGATATCTCAGATGAAAGATGTAGGAAGGACCCCTGCGGTCTTGGCTCAAAAACATCCAAGAGATGCCAAAGTCTCTCTAAAAAGCATACTTTTTAATTCCTAAGAATTTAACTGCAGCTGAGTGAGAGAAAAGCAAATTCCTCACTACCTTGCAGGTGATGTAATCCGTAGGCAAATTTTTACTGAATAACAGATTCTAGATCTCTATTACATGAGCAGGGGCAGCCCTTGCTTCAGCATTGCTGGGGTCTCTCCCTACCAGAACACTACAGCCTCAGTGATATCTTTCTGAGCCTCACTTCCCTCTCACAGCAAAGCCAGACAGCAAACACACCAACAGTGTGCCTGAACTGCAACACACTCTGGAGCAGCTGCCTGGGGCTTTCCTCAGCTGTCCCCGAAGTTTATTACGAAGATGGGGGTGTCCAGCTCGGGTTGAGCATCACAGGTGACATGTAGCAGAAAGGTGTAAGATCCTGACAGCCCAGCTGCCCTGTGATTTTATTTGTTGAGCTGAGCAAGGAGGGCATTGTGCAACCATGTGCTTGCGTTCTCCTTTTGCAATGAAGTTGAAGGAAACAGATGCTTTGTCTCACACAGCACTGTCACTATTCATGTCACAGCCTTCTGGGGCACTGTTGTTCTTGCCTAAGAGCACTCAGTGAGAATTTTGCTGGCTTACCTCACACTTGCAGAGATGGGCATGCCCTGCTCAGACCAAGTGTGAAAAGAGTTTTATATGACAGAGACACAAGGTCCTTTACAAAGCAATGACCTCTTCTTTCTCTGTTACACAGTCTGTAACAATATTCTTACCATTTTATTGATGAGAATGGATAATCTATACTCATTTTTGCTTTGTAAAATATTTTCCTCTAAAACCTCAGCTGATGTTACATGAATACAAGTTTAAACAAACAAAAATATCCTGTTGATATCTTCATCAGTACAACAGCATTACAACTGCCACTGCCTATAGCACTGCAATCTAGCACTCAAGAAATTTGGTATATATGGCCACAGTTTTAGTGGTGCCACCAATCTAAATCCTGCAGGGCTGTTCTGGGACTTGAAATAAGGACTGTACTAAGATATGTTGTAATTTTTTTAACAATTTCTGTCTGGTACTGTTAGTGCAATCAATTTTTTTCTTAGCATTGTGTCAGTTACCACAGTTACTGAGGTAAAGTGTTACCAGGCCAGCAGGAAAGTGTCAGGACTGGTTCTGGAACCAAGGAGAGTTTGCTTTTGTTGACCTCAGAGGCAAATCAGCAGTTTCAGAAAGACTGAACCATCTTGTATCTCTTGCTAATTAACTCTCAGTCTGAAATTGCTTCTGTGATGTACTGGTCTGCTCAGGACCTGTGACAAGCACACACTGCTCTGCTTGTGTTGTTTGTTATGCCAGTATCATCAGCATCTGAATGTGACATCTATTGAAATGATGAAGAAATAGTCAGGACACACCTTGAATGCCTCAAAGACTTAGTGTGTAGAAATACACTGTGCTGTGAGTGAAGCACTGAAGGTTTTCTTCCTTCCTTCAAACTGAGCAAGTCCCCAGCAGAGTATCCATCACAGCTGATTGGCTGGTAACTAGGAGACTAATGGCAAGTGGACTGGAATTGCTCACCAGAAAGTCTTCAACATTTGGGTATTTTAATACTGAGAACTAACAGTGAAGGTGATTTCTGACACACTGGCTGAGGGCAGATGCTAAGCACCATGAAATCTAAACCCATTACTGCCCATTTGCTTGCTTGTTTAGCTCTGCTCCCACACTGTTTATGTGGGCAGGTATATGGGCAGTGATTTATGTTTACTTGTTTGACTGAACATTTATTAAGATACCACAACCTATATCCACTGTGTGCTAGCACAGCATGCTATGCTAAAAAATGCTTCCAATTCCAGCCCATGAAATTTTATCCATACCAAATATCAGAGAATACTAGGAAAATTAATTTCAATATTTAAAAGAATTTTATGAAACTGTACAGATAAAATGCAGTTTCAATAACAAATCTCCCTCCACTTAGCCAGAAATGATTTCTGGTATTTTATTTAAATAATTATATTTATTATGTTATGTATACATTTGGTATGAGATTTCTAAGGGTAGATTTAGGTCTATAAGGCAGAAATTCTTTACAATGAGGGTGGTGAGATACTGGAACAGATTGCTCCAAAAAGCTATGGCTGCCCATCCCTGGAAGTGCTCAAGCCTGGGGGCTTGGATGGAGCTTTGAGCCATTTGGTCTAGTGGAAGGTGTCCCTGTCCATGGCAGGAAGAGTGGAACTAGATGATCTTTGAAGGTCTCTTCAACCGGAACCATTCCATGATTTTTGATGACTGTCACAACGTTACAATTGCTTCAAAGAGCAGCTGGCATTTCTCAGCATAATGTACTATTAATTTGAAGGTATTACTTACACACAGAAATTAGATTGCTAAAAAGTATTATTAACTGACATTTATTCTCACTAAAGCCTTTCCTCTCGTCACGAGAAAAAAAAGTCCTGGAAAGACAATTCGATTATACCCTTTTGAAACCCGATATATTTATTTTCATATTAACCTGTGGTTCTCCAAGCAGTGCTAATGAGGAAGATTCCTCCTCTCTTCCCAAGCATCCGCATCCCACTCCCGGCTCTGCATTCTGTTGCGAACTGCGCCACCTGGTGGCAGCGCGGCAGCATTGACGGCACTGGGGACACCCTCGGCTTTCCCCGCTGACCGAGGGAACGGGACAAGGACCAGGAAGCGGCAGCAAAAACATCTCCCATCTGTCTTAACAGCCGATTTTGGTATCCTAAAGCAAAACCATCAATTTGGTGGAGAGAAAAAAAAAAAAGAAAAAAAGAAAAAAAAAGAGCCGGGATGAATCACAACATACATCGCCCAAAAGAAGCATGGAAGGCTCTTTTTTTTTTTTTTTTTTTTTTTTTTTTTTTTTTTTTTTTGCCCACCTGCAGAAAATATTTTAATGTTCAGTGTATAAGTGCCTGTTGCAGGACACTAAAATATTAAATCTTGTTGGCAAAATAAGTCGGTCCACATTGCAGGTGTTCAAAACAGAGACCTAAGAAGCCCGGCTTGAACACAGAAGGTGTTCAGGGCTGCTGCTCTCAGTAACTTTGGAAATGCAGTGGAATAAGAGGAGCGGTAAGTTAAAACAGATTATTCAAACTGATGAACTGGTACTATTGCTGTGCTGCTGTCACAAACAACAATTAACAACCCTGATAAATTTTCTTGTTTGGTTCTAACACATGATAGCATGATAGTTTTTCTGACGTCTGCAAAAACGAGTGAAAAAAACGGTAGTTTTGCCCTTGTGTCAGCTTTAACACTACAGATAGACTACAGATAGAGTAGTCTTTCTTAATACAATTGTTTAACTTCCTAACTCCTAAATGTTGACACATATTGCAGATGATTGAGAGGAACCTGCACAGGAATGAAAAATGAAAAAAAACAAAACAAAACAAACCAAACAAAAAAAACCCCCAAACCTGTACAATTCTGGGTTGGTTTATTTTTTCCTCTTTGAAAAATGTTTTTCTCCTTTGGCACACTTTCAGACAGCTTTTACACAAGTGACCTGGCTGCACAGCACTAACTAGTATTCCTAGTGGCTTTCCTAAAAAGCTGGGGTAAATTCTGAAATTTTATCTCATTTTCTTCGCTCAGTTTAAACATCAAAGGCCATGGCCGTACTTTTTTGGAAGGTGAAACACTAGTAGTTCCTTTAAAACATGATAGAAGACTTTGCATGTTTTAAGTGCTGATAAGCTATTGCACTTGTAGCTTCTTGCCTAGTAATGAGGCAAGTAATGTGGCCAAACTGATCAACTCTCATTTGAGAAGATGCTAAGATAAAAAATCTACTATTTAATCTCCAGAATCTTCTTCAGCTAGCACCTTCAAGACCATGTCATTATGTTAATTTCGTTATGTGAGCACAGCAAAAGGTACCTGTCACAGCACGGCTGAATGTTTTTATTACAAACCACAACTTCTACTGATACATGACAGAGTTATTTTGCTACACATAAGCAATTCAGATTTAAATTAAAAGAAATGCTAGTTAAGCCTTTCTGTATTTGCCTTAGTATAGAATCTTCCACATAAAACTCCCATTCGCTCTTCAAAGGGACAGGTGAATTGCCTCAGTTATTGAATTCAACTTAACCAGTCACAGAATCTTCTGCATTGGAAGAGACCTCTAAATTCAGTCTGACCATTTACCCAGCAGTGCCAAGTCCCCCACTAAACCATGTCCCCAGGTGCCACAACTACATGTCTTACAAAAAGCTACAGAGATGGAGACTCCACCGCTTCCCTGGACGGCCTGATCCAGTGCTAGACAATCCTTTAGGTGATGAAAGTTTTCCTAATATCCAATCTAAACCTCCCATGGCACAACTTTAGGTGGTTTCCTTTCATTCTATCACTTACTACTTTAGAAAAGAGGTCAACACTCAACTTACTACAACATCCTTTCAGGTGATTTTAGCCTCATGTATTCTGATTGAGGTCAACTGCCTTAGCAATGAGGAATCTTGTCCAAGCTTACAGAGTATTCTCATGGAACAAAAGTTAAAAAGAAGCACAGGCTTTGGGGAGAGGAATCACAAACATGTCAGTCAAGGATGCATACCCAGCTTCTGATCTTCTCTTTTGCTCAGCTGATGAGTCCATTTATTTGTTGCCCCCCCTGAATGCTGCTTGGCAAAATAATGACCTGTACATATCACTTACAGTTGCTTATCACCTGCAGTGACCTGGTGGCACCTTTTGTGACCTCTAAGGTGTAGCTTCTGGTATGATCGACAGCAAGTAAGCAGCAGAGCAGGTACCCTAGCACCTAAAAAACCTGGGTGGGAGAAGGAATTCCAAGTACTGAAGTGTTCTAAATTAAAAGAAAGCTGCAAAGTGCCCTGTTGTTAAAACTACTGAGTTGTATTTTTCTGCTTTTCCTGGTGAGATAAACTTAATCTTCTGTTTTGCTGTGGCCCCCTTCCTACAGGACAGATGAAGGATATGCTCTTCCTTGAAAGTATTTGACCTCTATCCCAGGAAGGAAGCTGGCAATAAACCAAAACCTTAGGCTTTCAGGTGAGCACTGTAACCACTAATCTATTCTGGAAGGCTACAATTATAGACAGGAGGTGGGCAGCACTGTCATCACCTCCTGCTTCTGATTTTAAAACAGAAAAGTTATGACTGTATTTGGCAAAGAGTCCAATGCTATCTTTGTGCATTAGCCATATTCGGAACACACCTCCTTGAACAGGGCCCTTGAGATTTAAGGGGTGGAGAAGAGTGTTCTAAAAGACAACTTCAGCTTAATCCCTCCAGCTCTTCCTGCATTTGGGGGAAGAACAGAAAAACTGACTCCTCCAGAGGGTGATTCAGAGAACCTAATTTTAGGTACTTGTTCTGAATCACTCCCTACCTACCCTGGGGAAGCATCCTGGAGACAACTGATTCTACAGGCAAAGGTTATCCTCTGTGACAGTTCCTCTCTCAACATCCCCTCAATTGTCAGTACTATTCTCACTGGCTTCTCAACTTCACCACAGTTTAGGTAGGAAGTTGTTCTTATCGTCAGATACCTGTGAGGCAGAAAGGGAGGCACACTGAAGATATCCAAATAACTGGTTAGGAGCTGCCTGATTTCAGAATTTAAACTGCTAAATCATTAAACAAATAGACTGATTTCTGGAAGTTAGAATCCACCAATAGTTTCATAAATTGTTATTGATTTCACTGGAGTTTAGATGCAAAGTTGGCATTTGGGCAACTAATTTAGATATAGCATTCCATCAAATTGCACCATGATTTTCCACAATTTTAAATAAATTTAGAGTTGTTTGTTGCTTTTTAAACAGAAGACACAATAATTATAAAAATTATAAAAGGAAAAAAAAGTCTTTATTACTAAATATATTCATACAACAGTTTTAAATCATAAATCAGTATGTTTTGAAGTTTTGGTAGCACTTTGTCACTCTTTAAATACTCAAGACTTATCGCTTTTTCCAGGTGAATTTCCGTCTGGGTCCCTCTTGACCAGGCTTTTTTCGTTCCTTCACACGTGGATCAACTGTTAGTAATCCAGCTACAAAACACAGAAAAGCACCCATTTATTTACTGCTACTGGTTAATACTACAGGTATACTACATGTGAGCAAATAACTTTCACTAACAGTATGATTTGTATCATCTAGAGGGCAAAAGGTTCAGAAACACAAACGGTAAAAGGAGCATCAGCAGATCCTCTAACATTTTATTTTCTCTTTAGTAACTGAACTTCATTCATATTTTCCTTTACACATCACTAAAATAACCACCCATTCTTTTTAATCTACCCGTATTGCTTTAAGCCTTTACAGCAGTGGTCTCCAAATTTTTTTGATCATGCAGTCCTAACAGTATTTTTGAGCATGTACTCCCAAATATATGTATTTATTCACTTACGAATCATATAAAGCACATTCATACTAAGTCCCAATGGATCAGTTGCACATTCCCCATTATGAAGACCACTGTTTTGTGGTATATTTATATAGAAGTAAAAATATATTTTTATATATATATAAATATACTTGAAAGTCTGTTTGGTAATGTCCCAAACATGTTCAGAATTATTCTGATCTCAGCAGAGACACCAAACTCATTACAATGTCTATTTACAAGGGTTTTCCTAGCAAGTCATACTTGCCAGTGCTGAAAAGGTATGGTCAAAAACTTGTTGCAAAGTATAAAGACAGCTTTGGTTTCATGGCTGGCAATAGAGTGAAAAAAATCACAGCTGTTCTGTCACCAATACAGGCAGATGTTCTTGCTACTAGTCCAGAAGGAGCATAGTTAATAGCTCACTGCTCATAACTCTGCATTTGCTGCAACAGCATGGACATCTCATCACCAAAGAGCATCACATCCTGCAGTTATCTAAACTCTTATCTTATCCTAGGTAACTTGTAAACACAAAATAATGCAAGAGAGGAAAGAAGTGCCCTTGGTTTGGCTAGTTGCATGTAGTATGTTTATGCTCATTACTCTCTCTTCAAAGCCAATCCTCCAGCATTTACGTTGCAGAAGAAAACTTTTTAAAACATGAACAAGACGCAACCAGCAAAGAAAAAAACAAACCACAATCTTGGTACCTTACAGCTCACTAATGTCTGATCCAGATTTATTTAGTAGTGAATACACATTCACGTTTTGTGATTCTATGTTGAGGCAATATAAGCTGGTTAACAGACCTAAAAGAGGTCATGAACAGATGGAAAAACACTTGAGAAGTCATCCAAAATGTACACAAAGGATGCTAGGAAACAAATGAAAACAGTCTATAAATAAATGCAGATCCCTTTCATACAATATACAAGGTTTCACTGGGATTATTTACTCAAATCTGATCCTTAATGATCCTTGTATTAATTCTGTTAATTACTAGAAACACATTAAGAAACATTGAAATAATTTCAGTTCCTACCTTGCCTCATGAATTCCACCTCCTTTTCTGTCACAAAACTCCTTAAGGCTTTTGCAGAGGCTAAACGTATTGCTCCAGCCTGTGCAGATCTTCCTCCACCAGAGACTGTGCAAACCATATCATGTTTTCCAATTCTGCCAAGAAACTGGAAAGGGAACAACAACTGTTCCCTATGGGGAAGAAAAAAAAAAAAAGATAAAAAATTAAAAAGATTCATGTACATAAAGTTCCATGCTATGCACATTTCTTACCATTGTATATACAAAAACATAGTTAACTTTTAGGCTTCCAGAGATCCAGAAAGGCATTTATATCTCATTCAAATCAATAAGAAATTAGCAGCTAAGAGCATATTCCAAGCACCAATGGTAAGTATTTTAAGTTCAGTTTTACAACTACTTTTATTCCACTACTTCCCTAAGGAAGTCAAGATCGATCAGCTCTGGATATTGAAACTGAGCAACCTCTCCCTCTATTCCTGAGTTGAAAAAATCACAATATAAAATAAAAAGAAAAATCACATTAGGAATAGAAACTTTATGTCAGCCTAATGAGAAGTCTTCTTTACATCAGACTGTGCACATCCTCAAAAATCTGAAGCTTTAAATGAAAAGCCTCATCTTGTTTGCTTCCACTATTTTACTATATACCAGAGTAATTACACATGCATGCGATTTGCAAATCTCTTGCAAAATGCTTAAAGATAATGTTTATTATTTATTTTGAAAATAAAATTCAAGCCCTTTCTAAGGGGACTAAAATTTGAACTATTAAAACAGTCTGTGCTCTTGGTTTTTGCATCCCTTCAGAAAAGGTGAGGCAAGGAGCACAGAGGAAGGCTTGCCTGTCAGTAAACTACTAAAAATTAGGAGGAAATGCAAGACCTGTTTTTATAAAACAGGTAGTTATACAGAGACAAGAACATAGAATCAACACAGTGCCAACTTATAACTGTATGGTGTTACTTTTGCTGAAATAATTTAAGTACAATAAAAATACAGATTTTCATAGTGCTCTCACCTGTCCTGCAGCACTGGGAAGTAATGTAAAATGTCTATTCCATTTACTGTAATTTTTCCAGTCCCATTGTCATAAACTACTGCAGTAGCACTTGCAGTTTTTCTTCTACCTTAAAGGAATTAAACCAAATCTTTTATGAGACGTCAATAAATATTCTACAGAACTTCAAGTGCCCAAGTAATTAAACAAATCTCAACACATTCATACAGTGCCAGCTGTTAAGTTTTACAGGCTGAGGTAACCAAAAAAAATGCAAACAAAGAACACTATCTTTCAATATATTTTAATCAATGTCTATTAAGTGGGGGAGAAGTGTGTGTTGGGAAACCGATCTCCTTCAGCACAAAGGAAGCAACCATTCTGATAAAGGAATTATGAAACAAATAAGACATTCTTCTTCATTTTGGGGGTGATGGGGCACAAACAAGACTGGTTTTGAACTTACTAAACCTGGTGTTTTTTCTTTAATCACGCAGGTTGCATGCTAATCAAACTTCATTAACTACTGTTCTGAAGATACTACTGAAAAGCAGTGCAAATTAAATCAATTAAAAAATAAAATCAATAAAATCAATTAAAAATAAATTAATGTTTGGTGCTTTCACATCTCTTTGTTGTCATGTAATCTTGAAGATAACCCAGGTAAAGCAGAGCCCTCTAGCCATTCTGCCCCTCAAATTCTCTGTGACCTTTGTTTTTATTATCATCTGCTGCCTGCTGCATAATACCCATCATCTCTAAGATTCCTCTTAAATGTACAGCAAAAGGTATGTGTGCATACATGCTTTGTCCAGAAAGTCATCAGCCTTTCCTGAACATGTTGTTGCCACATTATTTTTTCTATGAAATCATTCATATCCTATGTTATATTGTTTTGCAGCTGTGTGTGTCTTCAATGAAAATGTAACAGCCTGTGTTTAGAAGATACAAAGACCTTCATGGCTTTCCACTAACATCCCCTCCATTTTGGTATGAATGATCAATATCCCATTATCCACCTCTGTCCCACAATATTTAGAAATTTCCCCTTCACATTTTCCTAGGCTGTTCGTAAATATCCAAATGTCTTGCAAGTTATTTTTTGCATTTTCAAAGTTCCCCTTTGCTAGACTGCCTACAAAAGGCATGATAAAGGTTACTCAGTAATCTAAGCATGCTGTTGTTATATAAGCAACAAGACTGTTACATCCATGGAATTATTCATGTGTTTGTGCTCCTGCAGTCCCCCACTCTTTATGTTCAGCAGTCAGTTCTGGCGAAAAAAATGAAAGTCCTTTTGTATCCTATAACCTCTAACACTATCACAGTATAGAGATACATATATAAAAAACAGATGATAGGAGCCTGCGCCAAAAATTTGTACTTTCTGACCAGTCCGTGTCTTGGCGTTCCACAACATCACTAACAGCTATACATGCAGTATACATATATAAGAGCATATAAAATGAAGTAGTGACACTTTCAGCAGTGTTGTACATACTATAAAGAAAGCAGTTTGAAGAGGAACAAAGTCTGCATTGTTACCAATCAACTTGGAATTATTACCTTCCCCTGTGCTGAAGGCCACTCCTCGCTCATCATACTGCAAGGGCTCAATAAGCACCTTCTGCAACTGTGCAGGAACTTCTTTGGAAAATTTCTGTATGTACTTCTCTTCGAGGTCAGCACATGGCAATGCTACCAATTTTTCTAAGAGTCGAATAAATCTTGAATACTGTAAGACAACAAGACTTCATTAAAGTATGCGTGTGTAATTGCATTTGCAAAAACTTTCTATTTTTATTTAATGGATCTTTCCTACTTCACTTTTATTGATGATTTTTGACAAGATGACACTTTTGCACCTACATGCTGATTTAAGAACAGCATGCAGTTGCATCATTTTCTGTGTGACTAAAGCCATCTAGTTCTTTCCTCGGAAAACAGTGAAACTTTACTCCAAAGCATAACCAACCCCTTTTAAATAAAGGATTATTGTATTAGAATGAAGTTCATCTCACTTAAAAAAAAAAACAAACCAACCAAAAAAAAACCATTGGGGGATGTCTAATTACTTTATTATTGTTTTATTAAAATAGGGAAAGGGAAAGATTTTCACCTGCTTTTTAGTAAGTCAGCATATTCACTGATTTGGAAATAATTTCATTTCACTGAACTGAATCTCATAAATGATTATATTTCATAACATATACAAAAAATGCCTATCTTTGGCTGTTCAAGCTGAATTACTTTAATGTTTATGATTTCCTTTAAAACTGAACAATCAAGGTATTTAAAAATTCAAGAGATACTTGACTTAAAGGGCAACCTCTTGAAATAAATTATCCTTCACTACTGTGTGGTTCTCCTTCCCCCTTGTACTTCCCTCCAAAGTTCTTCAACATGTGATTAAAGAGTACCACCAGTGTGTTAACCCATTTGTGCCAAAAGCTGGGATGTCCTGTTACCAAGTGTTACTGGCAGGAGCTCCAGACAGCTGTCACCAGATATGAAGGTATCATACCATCAAAAATGGATTTTTCATGTAGATATCAGAACCTGATTTTACAAGGTTTTTTTACTCACAAGCCATTATTGCAAATATTTGTTCTTCTCTTTGTTACCAGAGAGTCTTCTCTAGCACAAAACTACTACTTTTATTTTAACTTAATAACAGTCCCTGGAACTTTGATAGCACTTGAAAACTATTTCTACCTAACAATATGACACAGACTTTGGAAAGTCTTTGAAGAGCAGAAATATGGAAATACAAAAATGTAGAAATTATAGATACTATAGAAGTAGAAAGCTCCCAACAGTTTTCACTTGGAGAGTGCAAAGGGAAAAAAATCAATAGTTCTGATTTTGTTTAATAATGTACACACCACTGAAATTTTTGTTGCAGTGGCGAAAGGTAAGAATTTGAGCAGGTAATACTGGCAGCTTATACTGAGTAATTTCAAATGTTTTTTACTACAGTCTGAGGCTTTGTGGTCTTACAACGGAGAGGCCAATATGTATAAAGGTTTGGTGTAGGTTTTTGGCTAGTTGGGGTTTTTTTAAGTTAATTGCAAAGTACTTTTACAGATGTAGACTGTATTAAAACCAAGCACTGAAGAACACCAAACTTCCCATGTTTGGCTGTACAAGTAGATCTGCACATGGAGAGGAAAAATAGCCATTCCAAATGCAGGAGGTACTGAAAATACTGAAGTCTTAATGGCTTCTACTGCGAGCAAGATAGAGGAAGTCTCTTGGCTATTATGAGGATGGAGAATTTACAACAACTACTTCTAACTTATGCTCATGGACCACAATCTGCTCAACACCTTTTTACATCCCCCACAGACAAAGAAGCCATCACATGCCACTGTTCCAGATAACAACTGAGCAAAGGACATGTTTGCTGCTGTTATTTTTGCAAAGCTGTTGTTCACAGGACAGACAAGATTGAGGAACACTGCTTCTAGGTGAGAAAACACTTGGAATGTTCAGACAAATACAGTTACATTCTCTGGTACTGTCATATTCAAGCTTCCAAAAGCTGGCCATTTAGACTGAACCTGCTGTTACAAAACCCAATGCTGTTCAGGGGACTGTAGGGAAAAGTTCTCAGTGAGAAAAAAATATATATGACTATTAGGATGAATAGTCTTATCCCCAGAGACAGATGTAAAGGATGACTCCAACTCTGCAGAGTTATACAGTTTGCAGGAAATTGCAAAACTCTCCTCTCGCCCACCATCTCCATACCAAGGAGAATGTAACAGGGGATATCTGTATCAAACCACAGATCTATACAGCTTTGTGTCTTGTTTCTGTTATTTGATTTTGTAGTCAATTACTATGAAAAAGGACTCCTTATTTCTAGTAAGCCCTCTTTTATTTTTCTATCATTACCATATCATCCTTAACATTAAATAATCTAACTCTATGCAGGTTTACTATTGTACAAATCCGTCACATTTCCCCATGTTGAATATTTACCCCTTCTCTTGTAATTAGTAACAGAGCTTCTAGTCCTATTTTTCATTTGTAACTACAATAAATGACTATTTCTATAATAAATTCTTATACCTCATTCTTGACCACGTAACTAGATAACAAAGAACAAGTGCTCTAGGTCTCACAATGTTGCCAGGAGAAATTATGGTAGTAACAATGGAAAGTTCTTAAGAGTTCTCTGTTGTGCTAGATAAATATCAATACAAGTAATTTCAAAACAACATGAATGTGACAGTGCTGTGAACATATATAGACTTCATCAGAAGACAGAAAACTCTTTTGAAGAGCACCTGCTTCTGCATAATACCTTTCCAGTACCCAAAAACACACCCAGAAGCCATATTTTTAAGACACAAGCTTCCTTAAGATTGGGACGATTAATTACTTACATCATCATCTGACATTTTTTCTACCAACATTTCTTCCAATTCAATCTTAGTCAGCCATCTGCTGCCAGCCAGGTTTCTGTTTAAAATATCACATATATTCTTCCTTTAATTAACCATGCAATTAGAGTTACATCACAAAAGACCACACATCCAGTCAGTCTTTGTTCAGAAATACATTTTCCATTACAAATTATTGCAGATCACATTCCTATAGTAAACATGAGAAGGCCTACGTTGATTTTAAAAGATCTACCTTTTGAAAGGTATGGTAACTTCATGTGTTGAACTAACCACATGACCATTATGAGTATCAGCTATGCATTATTCATATTATTGAAGTCTGAGATGGAATTAGAGTAACACTGTAATAGGAAGTGATCTTCCTCTCAACTTATGACTTACTTTTAAAAGCCTGCTGCCAGGAAAAATTTGGTTTGCTAGCAGCAAAGAGCAGAATCAAAGGCAGAATGTTAAAATCAAATTCTTTTGCTGCTAGTCTTTACTTTTCTGATTAATATAAAGCACAGCATTAGCAGTAAGCATAGTCAACGTACTAACATAGCAGTGACACCCTGTATTCTATCTACTGAGTAATCTTGAGCTGCTCAGCACAGTGACTGCACTGATGATAACTAAAGCAGAAATTTCTAAAGAAAACAGCCTCATACAGAGATGCTAATCAAAGAAAAAACAATGCTTGAAGTGAATCTTTGAAATGTGTATGATTTGAAGTGACCAACTAAACATCCATAAATATACATACTAACATTATCAACTATATTTAAGGCAAAGATGTGGCTAGCTTCTTAACTCCTTGGGTTTTTTAGAAACAGTGTTTTCAGCAGCATTAAGGAAGCTGTGATCCAGTAAAACACTCCTTCTGAAGGTGTTTTTAAGGAGTACTACTTCTCAAGCATGCATTTTGATGCTTTTCTGAGTCAGGACACGAGAAAGGATTATTCAGAACAATGCAGATTCTAACAATGATTTTTAAAAGCTTCCAATCCTGACAGGCTCAAACATATACTTACATTTACATATTCTTACTTGTTACTTCCACTGAAGCTGGAAAAAATTTCTTGCATGTAAAACTCTATAAACTTGAAGTATCACGTCCTAACCCTACAGTTAATATTACAGAACACATTCACAATAGGTTATTTTCTGGGAAAAAACCCCAAACCAAACCCAAACAAACTCCATGCCTCTCAGACCGAAAAAACAGCCCTTCCCACCAACCCTCTACCTACACTTAGGAGATAAATTTTCCTATCCAGACTAATCTCAGAGGAAGTACCATATCCAGCATGAGAAGTAAGTCTCAAAAATCCTTTAAATTCTCCAAGCTTTATAAACCTAACAGGGAAAAAAACCTTTCATCTTTGACTAGCTTTAGGTCGTTTTTCACATCAGTAAATCCACTGGCTGAGCTCTGTAAGGAGTCAGGCTATTTTTCAGCAGCATGCAGCAAGAAACTAAATTCATTTGTTCTCTTTGTCTGCTCAGAACCTAACACGAATCTATAATAAAACATCCTGTGGGTCATAGAATACTATTTATATCATGAAGAAACATGAACTTCTGTGATTTAAGAAATTGAAATAATCTCAGCAAATTAATTCTTTCTCTTCCTAACATAAATAACAAATGGCTAAAACGAAGAAGTGACAAACCAACACGATATGCTCCTGGAGCAATGAATAAATCTGGCTAGAAAATACACAGCAATAACAAAGATAAAAACAACTTGGGACTTGGAGAAAAGTAACTATACAGAAAAGCAGTAAATGCCTAAACCAAACCTTCCTAGCTGTATTCATTTTTTTAAACACTTCTTAACCTAAATTTTTTAATATAAAATCCTTGCAAGAAATTGCAAAATAAAAAAATCAAGACTACAGTCTAAGAGGAGCAAACAGCACTTAAAAGCACATCCTGACTGGATACACTTAGAAACCAACAACTGTAGATTTCCCATAGCTTCTGGCTGACATGGGTCTTTTCTGTCCAGTGGCTAACTAGATGAAGAGCTTGCTGTGCATACCGGAGAAGTTAAACAGGAAAAAAGAGACACTAAATTCAATTACTAACTAGTGGTGACAATTAGAGAAATACAACCAAATGAGCTTTTCTAAAATTACTAGGTTTTGATGATTTCTATTCAAAGCCATTAGAAGAAAAATAGTGAATTTAAGTATTTTGAGACTCTTAAATTTAAATATTGGTAAGTTAAAATATTCAAGAACTGTAATTAAAGAGGTCAGCCTTAGGTCTTGAGATTTTTAAAGCAGGAACAATGTAGTTGGTACTTCAAAAGTCCTTGTTTTCTTATAAAAAGTTTACCTCCTTCTTTCAAAATGCTTTAATAAAAGACATAATTAGAAAAGTTTTATATATATAAAGTTATATATTTTATATATATAAACTTATATATATAAAAACATTAATATATATGAATATACATATAATTCATACAGAAACATAGAATTCTGGATATTTCCTGTTTATTTTTCAAATCACACTTCAGAACTTTTATGAAGCAAAGAATATTGAAAAGAGTAGAGGGAGATTAAAGAGAAATAAATGGGGTTTCCTTACTCTAACAATGAGAAGTGAGTGCTTCACACATATCTGGTAAAACTTTTCAACACGAAATTACCATACAAATATTACACAAGGAATAGAGCAAAATATTACACAAGGAATAGTGCAAAAAAAAAAAGTGTTTGTGGAATAGAAGGCAGGTAGTGTGGGGAACTACCAGAAGAGTCAAAACAGAGTATGAAAGCACTAGGAGTATGAAAGCATTAAGAAAACTACTACCAATATTCATTCTAATTAGAAGCTTACCTTTTTTCCTTCTGAAGAGGAAGGTCTTGAGCTATCAGTTCATCTTGATGTTTCTGAACATTCAGCAATTTTTCATATGTTTCCTTAAATGTATATGAAGAAGTATTTAAATAGATTTTTTCTTTTAATATTTAAATTTTGCTACTTAAAACACATCTATGCGGTTTTATTCTTCAAACGCTTAAAATACAGAGGTCAGAAAACAACCAGAGCTCTGACAAAAAAAAAAAAAAAAAAAAAAAAAAAAAAAAAAAAAAAAAATCACATGCAGTTCAAAATATTTGATTTTGAATTCTGCTACAGTGTTTTTTTGCCTTCTTACATATGCTTGTAAAAAAATTTCTCAACTGTATACAGAAAGACAACTACATTTATATAATGAATACAACTCCAAAACATACTGCACAGTAATTTCATCAGTGCATTCACATTTTGGTCTGACTTCCTCAAAATACTGACAAGGTTTAAGACTTACTTAATTTCATTTAGTTAAGATTTTTGTACATGTAGAAGTGTCACATTTACTGGTCATCTGTATCAGTCACGACTTCTTACCCTGGCATGTCTACATGGACACAAAGTTACACATTTACTATAGAAAGAATTTCTATTCTTTCAACTGTGCAGGTGTACTTACTCTGTATTTTTAAATAGTTTTCACAAAATTCTTAGCTATGTTAATATTTTCAAACCATGATGTAACAGTGATTTAGTACTTCAGGAAAAAAGAAAGAAAAAAACAAGAGAGGGAAATATTCAAAAATGACACAGTAAAAATACTACACAAGAAACACATTTTAAATAAAGTATTTTTAGGGTTTTTTTTCAGCTCAGAAACTTAGGAAGACTATCTGTTCTAAAATGTAACATTGAATACTCTTAATTACAACAGGGATCTGCAAAAGTAAATAGGAGCATTTGGAGAAATAATTAGAGATTATATTGAAACAACAGAGCAGTTGTACTACAACCAAGTACTTCTATGCCAAATAATTTACTTTCATTTACCAGTGAAATAGAAAGCTTATAGTCACTTTCCTATACCATACTATTATGACTTTTAGCAAATACTAGAGAGAAACAACAGTGTAAGAATTAGTGGGGACAAGAAACAATGGTTTGGGGTTTTTAAAATTGTATTACTTTCAAAAAAAAACAGTAAAGGAAGAAACATGAGACAACTCTGTTGCTGTCACAGATTAACCAATGAAATACTAGTTCTTAACATAAAACTGGGATTTATAACAGGATGCAGTGAAATTTCTGCAACAGCTTAAAAATAACCCCAAAATAGAAGCCCCTTGCTTAGTTATAAACACCTACTGTTCAAGCTGATTTTTTCACTAATACAAAATACACCTGCACATACACTAAAAATATTTGTACTTAAAATGTATGAACAAAGAACAGATTGTTATCTGAACCGCACTCAAAGCATTTAAATAGGGACAACTCACTGAAGTCTCTGACGCAGGTCACTGATGACATTTTTAATGGTGCAGCGGAACAAAACATTTTTAAAATAATTCTGCAGTTAAAAACCTTGAAGTACAAAATCATTCCTTTCGAGAGAGCATGAGAATTCGTATATTATAGCAATAAGCCTTTTAGAAAGCCTTTATTTTTCATGAGATAATTCAGAATGGAACTAGGAAAAATTTTCAACCGAAAAAAAACTTTACTTGTCCTCAAACATAGGCAACATTACATAAAAGAGCAGAAATCCTATTTTCAAGTATTTCCAAACCTCACAAATATAACTGTAGTCCTCTGAGAAAACAGGACATGGTATCACTACTGTGGGCAAGATTTATGTCACATCACTCTAGTAATCTTAACTCCATTCAGAGCTGACCATTAGGCTTCAAAAATTATTGCCTATACATTAAAAGCACAAACATTGTTTGAGTTAGAGAGCATCAAGTGTGTCTGCACCAAGCAATTTTTAGGTATCTGTAGTTAAGACATGGAAAAGAATGAGTATGGAAGCTTCTGCTTGGGGCCATGGAGCAAGGGAAGAGAAGGGGAAGGAAGGAAAGCTGTGTCTGGCCCTCAGCAAGCTGGGGAGAGCTCAGCTGGAACAGTGTTAGAGACTGAATCTGATGAGCTCCACAAGTTTCTGTGTTTGGAAGAAATCAAACCAGGCACCAAGATGATATTTTGGTGTCAGATGCTTAGAAGAGGTACTGAGTTATTAGGTCTTATAAATGTGTAAGGAGGTTTTTCACCTTACTGCTACTCTTGACTTACCTCTTGCCTTCAAAGGCAGAGGGTGTCACCACTTGACCTGCAAAAGCAGTCCCGTCTGCCTCCCCACAAACACCCATCCTCCTCCAATACATTTTGGCATACACTATTTATTGGTATGGTCAGCAAAAATGCATAAACAGGAGCTCAACACAGCTACAACACAGTTCTTAAAAAAGAACACGGAAGTAATCAAAGCTGTCCCCTTAAGACAGACTGACTAGAGTCAGAATTGCTTCTAAACAGCAACTCAAGTATTTTCAGGTAACATAAGTTAAAAGAAGACTTACAGATTTTGTCATATTTGGAAACTATTGATAAACACAGGCAAATAAAATGAGATATGGGATACCATCTACCAATTTTTAACCTCAGAAATTAATTGTCAGTTACAATGACAAAAAGCTTTAGAACAGCTGCAGCAACAAAATTTTCCTGAAGACCCTCCCTAGGTAATCCAAAAGAACATCAACACTCCATAGCCCATTTAAGTTCTAAGAACATGCACTTTTAAGAATTAAAATGATCTCTTTAAACTGTTCTGGTTAAATTATAGCAATCATGTCTATTGAGACAAAGAACCCTTTACATGGGAGATGAAGTCAAGCAACATTGAAAAGTAGCATTTTAAAGTAATTCCAAGTATAAGAGAAATGTTAAATGTAATTTCCTACATATTTCTGGCAATGAAAGTGGACTTGCAACTCTTATAAAATTTTGGTCTGAAGCACAAAAAAAAAAAAAAATTGATGCATGTATCTAATCTCTGTATAGAGATAAAGCCAACAGACTGAAAGAACCACTCACGTGTGAAGTAAAGTATGTGGATGAGCCTTTGCAAAATCAGGAATCACATGTAATGCCCAATAATTTATCTGACAAATCTTCACTCCCCAACGGCTAAAGAAAGCTTCTGAAGAAACACTTGCTTTTTCAAAGCTGGCAGGTGAAGATTTTACTAATCACTTGAGGATTCAATAGTCCAATTCATGACTGTACACATCTGTGTGTCTTGTAAACTCAGCTATTACACAATCAAAATAGCTGATTTTACAAGATTGACTATGTACTGAAACGCTTCCATTTCTAATAGAGAGATCAAATTTCAGATCTCTACAAGGACACTTAAAATAATAAAAAAATATTTTACTCTGCATTAAAAAATAGGGAAGAAATCAGCAAATGAAATCCTAGAAGAGATCTTTCCAGGGGAAAAAATTCTATTAACATTAGAGTTAAGATATGCTGCAGAGCCCACATTTTACCTCAGTTTGCACTTTAATTCGTTTCTTGCGTTTTGAGTTCAGCATACACTTTGAAGGGTTTTAAGTTTTGGAATATTTTTGAGAGTTAAAATGTTCAATCGTTAGAGCATTAGTCAATCCACAAGCCCTGATATTTCTAAAAAATGTGTAAGCATGTTTTCCTGTACACAATGGTACGAAGACACCATTTTGTCTTGCTCTACACATTACAAAAATTATATTATTCTAAAAAATCTGTAAGTTAAATGATGATCAAAGGTACTATCGAACATTTGTGAAACAGTGTTTCATGCAATAAACATTCTGTTTATTGTGTAGCAGAAGAAAAATAAATTGTCCTTTTCCCTACAGCTAAACTTTATTCAACAAGCAGAACAAAAACAATTACGCATGTAACAAATATCTTGTATGGTAGTTCATTTTATGCTGAAAGCCAAACACATGCATTGGCAATTATAATACATACAAAGATAGTTTATTTTAAGTGGACAATATTATTTCTTAGCTAAACTAATAACTAACTAAACAATAACGCTATGCTCAGTTATATAACTAACAAGTAATACAATTCGAGTTTCACATGAGCCTATGCAGTAATTAATGGCATACAAGTTTAGGCTAAATAATACATTTATCCTGTTTATTAGATTTAATGTAGCAATTTAAAAGACATCCTCAAATCGGATTGATTACTTACACTAGGCTGTATTAGCGTATAACTCTTTTCTGGACAAATTCATTAGCTTTGAGACTTAAGAATACATTTTGTTAAATTAGTTTAAGAAGTGGTAAAAACAATGTTGGGAATTTCATGCGGATTTTGGCTTTCATTAGGCCGACTTAAAAAACCCTGTTAAATCTCACTTAATGGATTTACATTTATAGAAGCCTATTTAACAAAAATATTCAGAAACAGTTGAAGAACACTCAAGTATCCTATACTAATGAAAAATGCATTTGTCAAGGCCATTTGTTTGAAGGTGGTTGCCACGCTCTTAGAAACAAAACGGGCACTATACTTTTAGAGATTTCCAAGGCAAGCTTGCATACTCTAACTGCTAGGAAGAGCTAAAAATAAACTTGAGCTCCTTGTAAAATTTGTAATTTCTTCATTATGATGGAATGCAACAAAACATCTTGCCCTTGGGTTGCTCTATTTCAGCCAAAACAAATGCAAATGGCTTGTCAGATGACAGCTGTTTGATAAGGCTCCTCTACAAGACCTGCATGCTTTACTTTTTTCCGTGAAACTTGGGATGAAAGGCAGAAGGCAGGAAGAGAATTAATGTAGCATACAGTCTAAAGGCAATGCTACAACCGTGATTAAGTAGAAAAGTTAAAAGGCACAGATTTTCCACAGCCTTGCTGCGTGCAACCCATCCGTGTAACAAGTTGACAGGCCTAGCGCGTCAGCTCCATCATCCTCTCCGACAGCTAAAACGCAGCATTGCATCCCTTTTCAGAGAAAATTTGCGTCTGCACCATGAAGCGTTGTACATTATTTCTTAGCACTGCAGGGGGCTCAAGTCCATATGGAACCTTCACAAATATTACCACAGATCAAACCAGCGGCGTTTCGAGGCAGATTTGACATACCTATTTAAATGAACAGCAGGGGTCCTCGGGCTGCCTCGGGCTGTGCAGGAGAAAACCTCTGTGGAAAGCCTATGCTGCAGCTCCATTACTCAGCAAAGACACTCTCTACATTTATCATTCATTTCATTTCTGCCAGGGCAAGAAGCTCATTTGCCCAAGGTCAACAAAATAAGAAAAAAAAAAAAGAAGAAAAAAAAAAAAGAAAAAGAAAAAAGTGGGGGCATTTTTTATTCTCCCAAAGAAATAAATGTACCTGACAAGAGGGGATTTTGTCCTTTGGGTACACAGAACGCAAATAAATATCAGATCATTCTAATAAAAACACTATACTCAGTAAAACTGTGCACTGAATTTGTGACCATAAAGTTTGTTTTTCTGACAGACTGACAGACAAACCACAGAACTAACTCCTTAAAACTATCTGATGAGGAAACAAAATCTGACATGAATCCCCAATTAAATATTTTTGCATTATTACATTATACGTTATTAATGCTTTTGTCTTCTATATGCACACATAAGAAATGTTAATGTCTTTCCATAGACTTTTCTAAAGATGTAGATAATGCTTGTGCTACTGATAGTCACAGATATGAAAGGTCTGTTCATAGCCCATGTCAAGACTCAGGGTCTAGTGGTGTTCTATTAGATACAGCTTTTTTCATAAAGGTAAAAGATGCAGATCCTTTACTCCTGGAACCATATTAATCAGAAAAAGCCTTAAGTTTGCATGAATGGAACCATCTTAGAAAAATCAATTAAGCAGTTTAAATGCAAATTTTCTTCACACTAAATGTCACCACAAATAACATTTCCTATAGCTTTGCCCTTCACAGAGGAAAAAAAGAACTATTTTTTTATTCTACAATGAACTTTGCTAGAACTAGCTATTTTTGTTGTATATGCATTCTCCACTACTAATCTTTTGCTACCAAGTAGATATAGCCTACAGGAAAGTGTTCAGACTATTCAAAACCAGTCCATAGACAAAACTGTAAAATGGACCAAAAATTAAAGGAACAACTATTACATAGTATGTTCTCTTAGATGTGACTTAAAAATGCCCATAATAATTAATACTGTGACACAAAAATACACACTGCATGTAGCTTCAGTGGTGGCCTACTGTGAAAACATAACTAAACACAGGAGCTCCTGAGCAGCACCTCTAGAATAACATGCATTTGACTGGGAGCTGGCATTATTTATTACAGATAAAATACTTACATGCATTAATGAATAATATGACTGCTTGCCAGTATAAAAGAGGAAGTGAAATGGTCGGCCATCTTCTCCCCACTGGATTTCTAATGGAAGGTAAGATTAGACAAGAAACCATATACAATCACCAAAAAATTTAATTTAACTGCAGCTATAAACCTCTCTCATAATACTGATTGTCTTTTTAAATATCAGAGAACAAAGACATTTTACAGGTGTTCAAACTGCCTGGAAATCTAACAGTTTACACAATCTTTTTTAAAGCTAATCTCCCTCTGCAATTACAATAAAATATTTAACATAATAGTTGTAAATAACATTTTACGTAAGGAAATCCCTTGTGTGCAACTCTAAAAGACTGTATAAGTATTACAAATTGAAGTACATTTTAGAGTAAAAAGAAGTACAAAATAAGAGACAACAGAAATTGCACTGAAAATGGAAAGATAAAAGATTAGCAGCTCTGGAAAAAACAGTACTAAACCAAAGAAGGTTTTTATTAGCATAATACATCTAAGCTAAACTAAGTATGTGTACAACTGTTTGTAGACAAAAACCACATTCAGAACTTGGGTGATTTTAGAACTCATTTGTGTTATTACATTTGGGATATTTAAATAAAAAGACCTATCCTAGAGTTTACAATTAGTTCAGCAAGAAACAAATGTTTCATATTAATTCAGCATATCCAGTGTGTTTTATTCATTACAAAATGTTATTTAAAGGCAAATAAATTTCAACTTCAGAGAAATAAAAACAAAAGGCAAACTTAGATAACATAACAAAGAGCTCTTTCAAATAAAGAAAAATTACAAAAATATAAACCTGAGAGCTTTTTACAAATTGAACTGTAGAGAAAGTCCCAGGCATTTTACCCAGTGAAGTTAATTAAAGCTATCTATAAACTAAAAGCAAAGATAAGGCTCCAAAAACCTGTCTGATAAGCACAATATATATTGGATCGGAACATCAAAATTTTATACAGCAGAAGTTGAATGTAAAGATGCAAAACTTAGCAGCAAAGAAAGAATACAGGGGACTTTTACCCATATATACTACTAGTGGGCTGTGTCATTTTCCATGTATGCAGTTGTGAAAGCATATTTTGTTGCAAAAACTGTTCTGGAAACTTTCCAAAATATAAATTTAAGTTTTTGCACTTCAAAGTTATCAAAGACGCAATACACAGACAAGACAAAGCTGCCTTAAGAGATACTTATTGAAAGTGTTATTTTTAGATGTAAATACAAAATACACATTTATACTAGTTTGTTCTTACAGTCCTCAGGATACAGCTAGCATTTCAAAGAATTCTTTAGTCCTGAAAGCATATAGAATAGTAGCTTAGTTCTTCCATAAAACAGCTCTTGGATTTTAAAACTACTTAATGATTAACTCTCTCCTACCCTTTCACTTTCTACTTTTTTACTTCACAATACAGGGAAGTTAAAAAATAAGGCATGATTGAAAGCTGAAATTCCAAAATTTCAGTTTAGACAGCGCTCCAAAGACACAATGTCCCCCAAAAAGCAAATATCAATTATTCCAGCAGCAGGATAAAGGAAGGAAAATTGTAAGATTTTAATGATATTCAGAAATGTTTATCTGAGACTTGATAGCTCAGTGAATGTAGAATTTCACACCCATGCTACTACTTCATACCAAATACTAGTCAAAAACAGGTTTTCACCTTATCTTTTAAATGTTCTATGTAAAATTAAATTGTTGATTTTAGTGAACTGACCAACATACTGACATATCACTGACATATCACTGACATCTGGGACTTTATATGGTGTCTCAGGAGCAAGACCAAAGACAGTATGACAGCAGACTTCAAGGTCAAAGAACAGATTAGGAGAGGTTCCACTCTGCCTATTATTTCAAAAAATTCAGGTCTGTAACTTCTAATTTTCTAGAGCACCAAAGTTACAAAGAAAACTTTTGGTTTAAAACAGTATTAATGAATATTTTATGGAGGTGACAGACAGCTCTGACAAAAAGCTACTGAATTTAACAAAAGGTTTTCCCATGACTTTAAGAGATTCTATGCATCATTCTATTTTTTACTTATTTTTAAACAATGAAAAACATTTATCTTAGTCAGTTAACGGAGTTTCTGAGAAGATCAATGGTACTCCAGAATAGACCAATAATTTTTATCCTAAAACACAGATTATCAGAATAGACTTTTACTGCTCATGTCTTAGCAGTCATTAGGAACATAGGGAAAAGAGCCAATCCATAAAAATAAGAAATCCTCCATATGCAACAATTCTAATACTTAAAAATAATAAAATAAGAATCTAAGAACACTTACTTCTCTGCTCTGGAAAAACTTCAGTAGGATGCTGTAAATTAAAAAAAAAAAAAAATCAGCAAAAGGAAAAAAATTACTCAGAGTATCATGCTACAGTTATTCAGAAATGTAACAAGAAATCCTACCTTCATCAGAGGTCTGGCTTGTTTGTCGAATAAGCCAGAAGGAAAAAGATAGGCAATAGCTCTCTGAAAACAAGAAGAAAGATCTTGTATGTGACTTTTTTTCCCACAAAAGCATCATCAAAACATTTCTTATGTACGTTCTTATGCAAAAATAGCATAACTTTTGTACAGTAGGCAATCAAATCAGTAAGAAAATATGACACATATGTGATGTGCTAAAAGAAAAGCAGGTAATTTCCTCTGGAATCCTCAGAAGAAAAACCTCATTCTGAAGGCTGTACTCTACTGCGTCAGAATGAGTGAACTTTCTTCTGCCAAATTTAGTTTTTATAGAATGCATTTATCATAACTTACCAGAACTACTCAAGTGCAAAGACCACCTTTATAAACAGTGATTTTCCAGTAGAACTTCAAGTGCTGTGACTTCCAGAAAAAATCACAACACTTATCTGTTTAGCTTTATGAAAGATATAGTGCTTGCTAACATTGCCTACTGACAGACCAAATATGTGATTTTATTTAAGGCAACAGGAAAAAGCCAAATTTTAAACATTTGGAATTCCACTTTCTACATTTTCTAGACAGTTTCCTCAAGTCTAAAAAGCTATGGTTGTTGTAGCAGTAATAGCTATTTTACATAGCCTAAATAAGCATTTCATCGATCACTGCATTTGGAAACAACTGTGATTCACTAAAATCTTTGCTGAACTTGAACTAACTGCCCAGAGAAGAAAGACTCAAGTGACATCTTTTTTTTTCCATAGATACCTGAAGGTTTGCTAAAACAATATGACATTCATTACACACTCATTGTTTACTGCTTTCACTATGTACAAGGTACATACTTGATTTTTACTTAATCAATATTTACCAGTATTTATGTGACATATAAAACATGCATTATTTGCCTACAGCAAATGAAGTTAGTGTACCAATATTCTAAGTCATTCTGGCCAAAATGTAAGGCAAAGCACCTTACAAAGTTAAGCCCTATGACACACATTCCTGTTCAACAGCATCTTATTCTCCTTCTTCAAGGTAACTAAACCCTAATTTAATAATATAAAAACATGCATTTGTCAGAGCTGTTTATTTTCCTTTGGTTTTTTTTTTAATAAAACAGAGAAAGCTACCCACCAAAAGCTCCCAGATGTAGGAGTCTGGCAAGTGTAGCCAACTTCGGACAGTGGGTAGTAGAGCTTTAGACAAAAATACTGTGTTTGTACAGTAAAATGGACCAACCAAATAAATCCTTCTGGCAGTGGTCTCATTTGTATTCCCATTAGACAGTACAGAAAAGTAGAATTACAATAAAATCTGAGTTTAAAATCTTCTCTCAAGAAGAATGGTTCTTTGTTAGTTAGGCTACCTTAGGGCTATTACTTGCTGATAATTTTTTCCATAGACTTGGAGTGGTTTGTCAGTGCTGAAAACAGATTTAATATGCACAGAGTGTAAAAAGACCTAACCTATTACTTTCATTAATCCCCTACTGGCATTCTGAACAGAAATTTTCAGAATTCTGAAGCAAACAAAAGGCCTAACTTGATTTTATAAAATGGTAATTTTGTTTCTCTTAGTGACTACTGTATTCCCATTTGTTAGTCAATGGGCATTTTATGCATACACACTGTAGGTGAACACCTATTTATGAACAAATGGGGATTAATTATGATGACAAGAGAGAAATCTACTGTGAGCCAAATGATGTTGAACCAACACCTTATATAATATATTAAAAGAAATTATTACAGGGTCCTGAGACTGACTGTGTGTGTACTTAAGACAATCTTTATACAAGCATTTCCAGAATCTCAGCCAAAACAGTTACCGTAACTATGACACCTTAATAAATGCCAAATATAGCAATTTAACATTTACAATGAAAAGAAGTAGCTGCCATCTGAGACGTTCTACTTCTTGGAAAGTTTATTTTATTGCTAAGTGTATACCCATGTCTTTTAAACTGCAGCACGAACACATCCGGTACTAAGAAATCCTAACATCTACACTCAGATCTCCACACAACAACTAACCAAAGAAGAATGGCTCCTTTTATAAGCTTATTTTTTTCATTCTTACAAAATAGAAAGAAATAGTCTTCCTGACTTCTCTCTTTTTATGGAAAAGTAATCAAGGATGAACTATCCTGGAATGCAACAGATTCCAGTTCAGCTTCATGAAGAAGTTTCTTCTTAATTTTACATGGCTAGGTCCTTAGGCTGTACTTTAGCAACTACACAGAAAGTCAGGCTGCCTCTTGGGAACTTCATCTACAAAAGCTGATTTTGTCTATGCAAATGTTTCATTTTTGTAGAAATCTTTTTTTAAAGCCCTGTACTAGCAATATAAAAAGGTGGTGGATCAATCTGAGGAATTACATCAGAATTAGTCTCTCCAAACTGCAGCTGAAGGACATAACCATGAAATTATTTTCCTGAAATCTCTTTAAAATGTCTTCGGATATGGAATATAGGTTTCCTTTCAGGAATCTCCAGGTCTCAAACTAAAATTCAATAGAGAATTAACTACATGTTGCATTTTCCTGAAAAGAAAAAGCAGGCAAATGTCCCTCTTAAAACTTTATAATCAAGGTGTAAATGCTAGCAGTAAAGTTCCCAAGAAACCTTAAACTGCAGTTTCCCATTCCAGAAGTGGTTTTCACCTCAAGGATCCTGGCCCATACCCTTTTTTTAGTGCTTGTTTGGATTTGAAATCCAGATTAAAGAAACTGTTGTGCTGAATATGAAGAACTACTTTCTCAATGTCATCATGTCAGCTATAGAAGATACATTCCCCCCACTATAGACTCCACAGGTTCTGGGGCTGCTATTTCACATTCTGTTCACTAAATCCCACCGTTGCTATTGTCTTTGGAAATAAACCACAACTTTCTAAAAATCAAACACCCATAATGATTTTCAGCAGAATCACAATTAAAAATCCTGGTACCTAATAACACAACAGTGTTTCCAAAAATAAGTACATAAATTACTTGAAAAAGGTAGAATGAGTACAGTCTGCTTCTGTTATGAGTTACTAAAAAAATTTAGTCATGTATTTTAAGGATTTGAAAATCTTAGTTTTTGAATTTCACTGTTGTTCCACACAGAGAAGAGGAAAATACCCAGTAGTCACACCTTTAAAACAGCAGATCATAATGAACACGTTAGTAACAAGATAATTTACATCTGACATTTCTTAAACTGCACAGTTGATAAACTTAATTTTCCTGTACCAAACTAAAAGAAATCCTGTTATATCATTTGTTGAGGGACCAAAAGAGTCAATATGCTGCCTACAGGATGAAAATGTCTTCCACTTGCAGCTTTAAGTTTGAATTCAAGCCAGCTGGAATAATGAGTACAATCTTGTATCCCTATTAACAAAAAAAAAAAACAAACCAGAGAAACCAAAAAAATCTGGCAGTCCTTCAAACATACAAACCAATTAGTTAAATAATCTGTCCAGCACTGCACGTGTACGTTGTGTAAATTCAGGGTACCTGCCACACCCTCACCTTTCCTCTTTCCTGTGGATGTTGCCCATCCTGACATCTGATCCTCCTTCCTTCCTACCACCTCTCTACAAGCCATGAAGTTTTGTTCCCTCATTTTTTCACACATCAGAGACTAACTCTGAATCAAACAAGTTCAGCTGGGTCAGTAAGAGTTACTTTTTATTTTACTTTTTTTTTTTCTCAATGTCTTGAGAAACTAAGAATTCAATACTTAATTCAAATAGAGTTGACTGAGTCATATTAGGATAGAAGACTTCAGGAGTTCAGTTCTTCAATTGATCTTGCCCATTTTTATTGAAGCTCAAACACAAAACATTCCACTAATTCCCATTGCTCAAAACATGTGCAAAGATAGTTATTTAAGTAACATCCAGTGAGGAAACATATTTTAGGGAAAAGGAAAGAAGAAAAAAAAAAAATTAAAAAATCCAAACAAGAAACACCTCTACCCTGGGGCTCCTTTGCAGCAGCACCCTTTCTGGCAGCAGCCTCAAGAATCCAGCTCATTCCTTTTCAAATATACACGAAATTTTAATCATCAAAACACTGAAGTGAGAAGTGACACTTTATGCCATAACATTTTAATGAAACACCTGAGCAAAAGCTGTTTCAGCTTCCATTCCTCAACTTGATCACACGAGAGCCACTTCCCTTCTTTAACTGTGCCTCTTGAATCACATCATTTAGTCACTGTACTTCATCACCTCTCAGACCGAGATGTTTTCTGGAACAGCTGTTTTCCTTCTAACCACACTAACAGTACTCTTTAACAATTTTCAGCACCCAAAATCCAGCATATCTGCAGTAAACCCAATAATGAATGAAACAAAAATGGGACATGAAATGCTAACTCTGAAATATTTATTTTTTATTTAACAAAACAGAAAAGATTAAGAACAAAACGAGCCACAACAGCCCCCCCAAAAAGTGACACAACTAAGTTCATACTGCAAAACAAACCCCTCCTCCTAAAACTAACTACTAAAATTCATTGAAACCACCCCCCTGACTGTTCATATAAGCTGAGTTCTAGCTGGTACAGAAAGAAGTTTCAAATCCAAAGTGACATACCATTTTAACTCTATCACTTAGAAAAAAAACCAACAAAAGAAAATCGACCGTCATATCAAAAACCCCACCTTCTTTTAATACTACATTATTTTTATGCTATGTAATCACTTTCAAAATGAAAATCAATGTCTTGTCATGAGCTTGCAGAACAAAAAAACCTCCAAAAATCTGTTGAAAGAAACAGTCTTTATTTCTATCTTCATTTCATTTTTTTACGACATGGAACAGTATTAGAAAGAGTAAAAAAAAAAATAACAGTCATCATCTCGGACTGAAGCAGAAGTGAAAAAAAAAACTATACAGAGTTTGCTTCTACTGGAAAAAAGAATTAAAAATAGTTTAAAAAGTATTCCAGTTTCAACTATTTAAATAAATCAAAATCTATTATTTCTTGTAAGAACAATGCAGGACAAGACATTCTTGCAGACAACATGCAGTTCAGAAACACATTTCGTTCTGAATAACTTTTTTGACATTTCACATTTGCCAATATTCACTGATTTCTAATGCTCTGTATTGCTAAAATTTGAACATTATTTAGAAATGAGATGTACCAAGTCACCTTTAAAAGCAGCTCAATACAAGCAATTTTTCATGAAAGAAGCCTTAATTTTTTGAAAGAAACCTTATGAGGAATTAAGGTTTTTAACATTTAACATTTTCACCATTAACTATCTTACTGATACTTTTCCAGCAGTATAAGTGCTAGTAGAGGAAAACATATATTTTATGTTCAAATTATTCCATCGGCTTGACAACAATCCATTAGGTCAGAAGACAAACAACAAGCAAAAATTAATGCAGATCTTCAGCTTTTGAGTTTTACTAACTCTTATGGGTAAAGAGTATTGCTTTATGATGAGCTTATATCAGAGGGAGCATTTAGTGACTGCATAAAAATGAATAAAAAAAAATACTGGCATATAAATAGGTCATGAAGCTTAAGACATTCTTCTTGTATTAATCTTACCTAGATTTCTGGGCTTTAAAGTGGAATATCACAGAACTGACAGTGGAAAATGACTGTGGGTTGTTTACTACAACAGTAAGTTAAAAGTTGAATCACAAAATAAAAAGGATTACAGACTCAAATGGGGAAAAACACTAGGTCAGGACTGCAATCTCTATTAATTAGGTATCCCAGCTGGGCAGTGGGTATGCAGCTGTTAACTTGATCAATGACTTACCTAAATGTCATCTCTACTGATTCGCTTATAAATTACCAGCAAGTGAGACTAATGTACAGGTGCTAATTTATTTAAACTGTTCTCCGCAGTTCTACATAGCTTTATAAACTGCATCTGGCACCTAATGTTAGCTGTCAGTTGTACTTAGACATGCCTGTCCTAACGACTCTGTTCATTAGAAATGAGCACAAATTATGAAATATTGTGAAAAATGATACATCAAATGGAATGGGCAAAGCAAATCAATTAGAAAAACTTCATAGCATATATTCACACATTGGAGAATAAAACATCCTAGCTTCAGAGTGAGGTCTATAATACCAATTAAAAAGCAATTGGTAGACTTGTGGAGAGTTATATGTCAATTTGCTAGATTTTTTTTTCTCCTCCAGAAATACTGTTGTAATGCACAGCTTAACTTTTCATTCCTAAATAAAAGCATCAGTAAGAGGCAATTCTGCTTCCACAACATCCGAGGATTAGCAAGTAAGTCAACTTATTTTCCTGTTTTAAAACTTCACAAGGTTTAGCTTTTATTAAACTCTACCTAAAACTCCAGTGAAGGACAGAATCCTAGGATGTCTACTTTGGAAATACACTGCAAAGACTGATTAACAGCAGAAAACACGGAGGTATGTAAGTACTCATCAGAAAGAATTATTGCTGTTCAAAATGTAAAGCTTGGTAATTCTCCTGCCAGTGCTTAAGGAGCTTTTATATTTTTATAACAGAAATTTAATTATGCATAGCAGACACTATTACACACTCTAATTATTTCCCAACACCTAATGGAATACGAAGAAATCAAACCACAGATACTTGGTATCACCAAACAAAACACTACTCTTTTGGCTCCACTTCTCCATTTCAGAAACAGTCTGCAAAGCAGCCCCATACTTGTCACCTGCACTGCATTTGTAAAAGCCAGTTTCCAGAATGAATCTGCTTTTACTAATGGTGGAGCTCAGTTAATGTTGTGCAAATGATCATAGTGCTGTGGATTTATAAAGAAGAAACCACTACGTAGATACACTCATTTTGCATTTCTTGCAGTTTTGCTTTCTAGAAGCCTTTTCCTAGACGCTGTCAAGGCAGGCAGGAAGGAAGACTACAGATAAATGCATTCTCCTACCATTAACCTTTCAGGCAAACTGAACTATCAGCATCATCATTGTACTGTATTAACACGGAAGGTATCCTAGTGGTAGACTGGTGCATGTTTAGTTTACAAGAAAGTAACTCAAAAAAACGATGATCGTTAAAGGTAAGAAAAAAAAAAAAAAGCACCTGAAAAATAGATGGAAAGGAAATTTTATAGTTTGCAGAGAAATTAAATAGCCAATGTAAAGAAACAGCTTGGTAATACTGCTGACCTCAGTGAATACTTTTACTGTCGATCTTACCCACTGACACTGAGACTGGCAGGGTCTCTGCACTGGCACTTGATGGTAGAAGAGCAGAATGATTCCTACACCTCTGGATGGAAGCAGATGCAGTATCAGTGCATAGCTTTGCACTCACAAAGCTTGATTTCCTGTGGATTTGTGACCTGAACTCAAGCTACCTTTATGGATTTTCTGATACCTGATAAAACTCAAGTCTCATTTCAGCCTTTTTCTCAACAGGCCATTACTCTGGATCACTTTACCTTGCTGCCTATTTTTAGAACATAGTTTTAAAGCCCATCAGACATGTTTGAAATGAGCCTATATCACAACCTATGGATTATTTCTTGGCATAAACACACTGCCAGGACCTCTCAAACGGACACAGTTACACAGACAGAATTTTGCCACTGGGAGAGGCAACAAACAAATCTCTCCCTGAAAAAACAAACCCATGGACACCTCTTGTTTGGGCTTACCACATCACTGCCTCTATCCTAAGGGCTCTGTTGGCACACTGCCTTGACTACAGCAGTAGTGCTGCTGCTGTGCAAAGAAAACTTCAGCCATGAGACTTCATATGGCTTCACCTAAGAGTGAATGTCACCAAATGACATTTCTCCTTCCTACCTCTGATGTACGATGAAATAAAACAGATATGACAGAAGTGAAGGCCAGGTGAGACGTTAAAAAAAAGAAAATTAAAAAACCTGAAAAATCTATGCAACAAAACACTTTTTCTGAGTGAAAGGGAGCTTATCTTTACACGAGCCTAAATGACAGGGAGAAAAAGGAGGCCACTTGTCTGGCAGTCATGAGAGGGAATGACAATAAAACAGGATGTTTCTAGATACTGATATGAGTTTAAATTCACACCTACATTAAAATCCTCAAGCTAAACCAGGGCATTGGTTATAAAATATCCTATAAAATTGAATATATGTTACCAGCAGCCCCATGGCTCTTATCACACAAGCAAATCCTAAATATACACAGCTGGTCAAATTGTGAGTAAACATCTTGAAATGCTACATAAACCATTACAGTGCCTCTTACAACCTCAGATCAAGAGGATTATCCATTAGCACTTTTAAAAAGAACCTACTGTGCTTTAACAAGATATAGTATAGAGCTCTATACTGGGATGCCTGACCTCACATGGTAGCAGAAGTAGAATGTCTATTCACAGTCACAATGTTTGCAATGTATAGCAGCATTCTTGCTTATTCTGACAGTTTGATTAAAATTCACAGAGAGCTGAGGGGCTCATGCTGAAGTAAAGTGCTTTCAATATCTGAAACCCTACAGTAAATTACTTCTCCAACAGAGCAACTGTACTTACATCAATATCCTCTTGGGTAAAAGTTTCTGGATCTTCTCCCATCATGTTGGCTAAATGTCTCTTTCCTAGGTTGAACTCTTCAATCTGTTTTTTAATAAATGCCTCTGTGTACTTTTCAGGTCCTGAGGCCCCTGCATTTTTCCTCTGCACTGCTGTAGTGGTACAGATCAGCCTTAATGTCTAACAGAAAAAAAAAAAAAAAAAAAGAAAAAAGTGAGAGATTTATTTTACATTTCTGGCATAGTGAACTCTAAATAAAATGAATATATGAATACTAAAGCAAGCTATTCATACCTATAACAAGATTCAACACATCACAGGAATAAGTTAGGAAAAGCATTATTATTCATTAAACCATTTTCTTCCAATGGTTTAATGTCCATGAACAGATAAATACATTCTAAACCTTTACATTTTCACACATTACAATTAATTTAGAACATTTTTTTATTAAAAGAAACATAGTATATCCTAAATCAGGAACATTCACCAAAAGCAAGGAACAGCACTGATCAACAGATCCCACCATGAATCAAAATCCATCAGCAAATAAGCACGTTTTGCCTTCACCTAAAGGCATCCCACAACAAAGTATGGTAAGAATATGCAGGGCAGCTCCCTAGTGGCTTTTCAGAAGCCATCAACCAAATATTGCTAAAAGCTCTGAAAAGGCCAAGGTGTGCTCCTTCCCTGTTCATGGTCCCAAAATGGTTCTTAAGCTACTTCACTGTCTCAAGTAGACCAATCAGAAAACTAGCAAAGTAGTCCAGCAACCAAAACTACAGAGCACTGTACCAGCTCAGGTCATAACTCAGAGGGCAGCTACCTTCTGATCTTTGCAGCACACACGTTTGATCTTACTTCTATCACACCAATCAGCTGTTAAGATGACTAATTTCACTGATGCGCTCTGCCAGACAAACAGGAGCTTCACTGAGAGCTCTAACGTCTCAATTCTGGCCTAGTGTCAATATTATGCACTATTTTGGCTCTCCAACATTAGTATTAAAGTTCTCTGCAGCTTAATTACTCTAAGAACTGAATGAGAACTGATTATTTGTGTGGTCTTCTGTGGGCGGGGGGAGGGAGGGAATCAAAAAAGAAAGCAATGTGAGACAGAAAAGCAAAGACAGAAAAAGAATCACTTCAGATTCAGAAAAATGCCAAGTTTTGTTCATGACATAGTACCCTGAAAGACTTCACCCCCATCTCTTCAACATGCCATGGCTTGGCTTTGTGAGGAGACAGTGCAGCCTCACAAGGCATAGGGCACCCATCTCAGTTCACCCATGCCAGCATTCTTTCCTCTGCTCTCTCTACTCGCCCTGTGCCAGCTCTGGCACAGGACTCCTCTGCAATCCAACTCAGCTGCCTACATGTGGAGGAACACTAACTTCTGCTTCATCTCAACAAGCATGCAATTCTCAGCCAAGCTGGTAAGTCTGAGCAGTTCAGAGATCACCTTGAGAATTGCCAAAGCTGGAACAAGAAGGTGGCTAAAACATTCATCTAGGAGGAAGAAAGTAGAGGGGGAGTCTTTTCTTTACCTTCATTTCCTTGAGCAAATTATTATATTGCCCCTGATACACTGGGAACTGCAGCCTCAGTCTACTTTTAGCAAAATATTAAAAGCCAAACACATGCAGCAATGTGAACTAGTTAGGGTTCTGATTATGAGGAACAGAACAAAGGTAGTATTCAAAATTATTCAATGTTCTCCAAGTCATGAGAATTGTCTTCTTCAGAGCACAATTTAGACATGCTGAGCATTTTGATGGATTTCACCCTTGTGAGTTCAGCTAATATGAATAAAATAAAACACTTGCAACCTTCCTGTAACTAACATAATAGTAATCTCAAAACCCAGTTATAACCACAATACAAGCACATGCCTCATCAAAACAAGATTACATAAATGTATTTGCAAGGCAAACAGAAAAGCAGATCAAACTTGTACCTTCTGCTAGCAACATCAGTCAGCTTACAAGAACTTCTCCTGTGACAAGAAGCTCTTGGTGCTCTGCATAACATGGTCACGTCCTACATTAACAGGAAATGAAACACAGCTTTTCTTGGTACTTTCACAGAGCCCAGTTGGTATTTTGGACATCTGGCAGTTCAGGATGGACTGATCTAACTCATCTAATTTACTGCACATATGTAAAGCTATTCAGGACCAATTTACCCATCCATGCCTGTGTCAGTGTTCAATATACAAAATGTAACAACTCCACTTGAACATTCAATTTGAAATGAAGACTACAATATGCTGCCTTATACCTGTATATACTCATGCCTGGGCTGCAGGATAGGTCTTATGAATTCAATCAGGTTTGATATAAAAGGTAAAGTAATCTTTGAGTAACATCACGAGTCAGAAAGCACTAACCCTCTACGCTTCTAACAGACAGACAAAGATTTCCCCCTCAGGGCATGAACCTCAGGAAAGTAACATATACCTCTGCTAGAAAAGATTTTAAAACAGCTCTAAGGTACAATTTGGTGCTGAAGAGCCTGTTGCTGCTTCATTTTCACCATAGTTTATATATACTGCATCCAGCTTTAATCCTGGTTTGTCTTTTCCTTTTTCTTTTCAATATTCATGTCTCCTATGAGGAAATATTGACATACACAGAATTAAAAGAAAAACAACCAAAATTTTAAATGTACACATTTTCTAAAGGCAAGGCTCTGGTGTTTTCCTTTACAAAGCAGTGAGGAAAGCACAGGTATCTCCATGTATTCCCTATTCTTCTCTCCTCAGGAAAGAATTCAATTCATCTTCTGTCTAACTTGTCTTAATAGTAACTAATTATTTGTAATTCTTGTTAATGAACATATGATTCCTTATTACTTGGCCCAAAATAGCTTTCTCTCTGGTATGCTTTAAACAGAATACTTTAAAAAAGATTGCTTTCATCTTATTCCTGTCAATTTCTATTGTAATTTTCTCATTTTTGTCCTTCTTCCCTCAAGCTATTCATATTCTTCCCTAGTTTCAATTTGTCACTAATCAAAAGTCCCTGGACACACAAACTGTTCATAATTAGAAAACAGCCTCTTATGTAAATTAATATCTATTGTATTGGGTACCTCTTCTGGGATAAGAGCACTATTTCATGGGTGGCACAGGCAGAAACTGCAAAGCACAGCTAAATGCTTCTGGCATTTCAGTCAAACAAGAAAGCACGCTCCTCTACTTTGTAGAAGAAACCACAGAGGTTTGCATTCACTTCTCGCACATTTCATAAAGCATTACTGAAGACCTCACCATTTTTTAAATAACAGTAATGCTTATTAACTTTATTAATGATGCTCATGAAATAACATGCTCTTGCACCAGAACATGGGAGAAGGGAAAGCCTTTACTTCTGGACACAACTCATTGTGATTAACCCTTCCTTCCCAACTCATTTCTGAGCAACCTAGAATTAAAACTGTTTGGCAAATCCTGATTTTACAGGGAGACCACAAACTTATAAAAATCAGCTTATGTTAAACTTGCCTTAGGAAAAAAAATTAGCATTTTTAGACAACTTCAACTTCTCTGGCCCACTTTCTTCCAAGAAGAGAAGTAACTAGGACTATTGGTTTACTCATCCTGTTCATTTGGCTCCATTCGAGTTACACAGATATAAACCAAACCAACTAACAGAGAAGTCAAGTTTCCTGTACTTTTGGAATGGGAGTCAGGAGATTTAAATTCAAACCCAATAATTGTTTGTTTTACAACAAGACACAGTTACAGAGGCAGAAGATGACACCAAATAACACGCCATGCAATGCACCATTATCATGATTGTTTCATGCTCTAAGCTGGCAGTCTTCAACCACCTCCTTTTCAAAAACCACACTGTACACAAATTCATACCAAGAAGTTATCTCTGGGATAGGACTTCACTAAGAGATGTGGAACTGGAGTTGTAGAACCACATTAGCATGCAGGACTAAAGCTGCCCAGTGTCCAATAATCTAGCCACTGGCATTGCTGCTGCTACTGAGCCTAGCAGACGTATGAGATAGTCCTCTGTTTATCTGCTGCACAAGAAAAAACATTTTTTACATAACAATTATACAGAATATAAATGCTCAGAGCCATCCCAATTTCTAACAAATTGCTTTTCCTCAATAAGTGAGTTTTGGATTTCTAGAGTGCTGTTTCACAAAAATATGTTTTCATTAATTTATTTAAAACAACATTGATATAATCTTAGATTTCAGTTGACTTACAAACTGATTATGTGAACCAGTATCAGATTTATGCCTCAGAAGCACTTTGCAAAACACATCGGAGAGCATCACAAGATGTCAGCAAATATGCATAAGTGATTCGATGTTATTTTTTTATACCTGATTTCACAAAATATTTCATTAGAGGAAACTGTTTTTTTAAATTAAGTCCCTTGGTAGGAACTATAGAACTGCATCTCACTTGGTCAGAAAACCTACTTCCTGTGCATGTTTGACCAAATCTACATATTGAGTTTTGCTGTACACTGGGGAAGTAAGAAATAGCTCAATGTATTGATGTATGGCAAAAGTCAGACATGTATAACAGGGAACAGAATTCAGATCTTGTTGTTTTTAGGCTCAAGTTTTCAGGTACTAAGAGGTTTTTCAATTGTATCTTAGTTAACAACTATAAAAAAGGCTTCTCTTACATTTCAAGTAGGTAGTTCTGAAAGTCTGTCACCCAAGTACTATCACCTCTTTCTGATATCAGTACATAAAATATCCACAGTGATTTAGATAAAGTACTCAATTCAATCAAATTAAATAGGAACTCTGAAGTCTTCTGCTGAGAATAGCTATTCAATCACATCAGAGTGAATGATAGATAGTAACTAAGCTAGATCCTTTTTTCTGTATAAATAGCACTACATCTCTGCCGTTTACTCATTGGAAGAATAGGAAACTACACCTGTTGCTCAGTCAATGCTACGGGAACTCAAATTACAAAGTTCCTCTTCCATTTTACCTCTCAGTGCAAGAAACTTTAAAGTTAAGAAATTAAACATTTTCCCCAGTAAGACAGACAAGAAGCTATGAACTAAACAACTGCAAGGGATTTTTAGGACAACCATCGTAAAAAAATTTCCGAACAGTCAGGATAAGTGTTTAATGTAAGAAATTGTTATAGCAGGTCAGAACATGGATACATCAACTTATACCCTGCTCTTAAACACAGCCTGTATCAGAGGCACAAGGACAGGACCAACAGGTAGTGATAATTTTCCCAGGGCACTTGCCTGGTTCCAGCAATCTGCAGTTCAGGCATGCTGGTACGTTGTTTTTAATGGTGCTCAGTGAATTTTCTTCCAAGCTTCTCAACTTGTTTTTTTATTCGTGTAAATCCTACCATCCTGAACATTCTCACCAAACAGTTCCACAAGTTAACTACAACTAATGGAAGGAAGAGCCTCTAAGGTTTCTGGGCCCTGTCTCCCATCAGCTCTCTTCATATCCTTTGGTGCACAGACAGCTAGACAATTTGTGTATAGCCACAGGCTTAGGTACTGATGCCCTCTCTGGGAGAGAGAGGATTAGATAAATGATCCCTCAAGGCCCCTTCCAGTCCTACCTTCCTCTGTTACTCCTCCTTGGAGAACATTCTCTCATTTACAATACAAATCATTTCGGCTAAAACTCAAGGATGTGCCTCGCCAGGAAAACCAAGTTACTGTCATAATCATACTTTTGACACAAGATAACCAAAGCAACACAAACTATTCCAACTGAGAATGAAATCAAGTATTAGAATATTTTCAGCTTTATTCCCTTTGTCATTCTTTGCACACCTTACGAGCATGTATTCCTGACTGCTGCATAAAGAACTATCCACATGGGTAACAGGTCTTTATTCCTAATGGGTAAAGTTAATCTAGATGTAACCAATATAAATAGCTCAAATTGCTCCTTCCAGTATTACATTTCATTTCCTTACTGCATCTTTCTTCCATTACTCCATGGTTTGGTTTAGTCCAGCCACCGACAGTTCTTCAGCCCATATTATACTAAATTACTTTGTAATTTGAAAGTGTTACCAGCAAGCCTTTTATCCACTTGCTGCTCCTGATTAAATATATATACAGGTGTATCAAATACCACAGCACAAACAATACTGACAGCTAAGCTTTTTAATTAAATGGCAATCAGCTGAACACCCCTACCTCAAAACAAAATGATTCTGTTTAATCAGAAGTTACCTTACTTATGGAGCATATTTCCCTCCCCACTGCAGGTATTCAGAGCCTTGGCCTGTGCAACCTGGTCCAGTGGGACATGCCCCTGCCTGTGGAACTCGATGGTCTTTAAGGTCCTTTCCGACCCAAATCTTTCTGCAACTCCGTGACTCATGACCTACTCACCTGCTGACTGAACACCATTCACAGAATCACAGCATTGTCGGGGGTGGAAGAGACCTCTGGAGACCATCCAGCCCGACCCCCTGCCAAGGCAGGGTCACCCAGATCAGTAACACAGGAATGGCCCCAGGTGGGTGTGGAATGTCCCCAGGAGGGGAGACTCCAGACCCTGCCAACATCAGTGTAAAGAAGTTCTTCTTGCTAAGGTGGAACTCTCTGTGTTTTAGCTTATCATTCAAAATTATCAACCTAAGAACTGCCATCTTTTGCTCTATATAGCGTTCTGTTAATTCTAGGCTTAACCAAGCTTCTTCTGCTTGACCTCAAGGCAAACAAACGCGGCTCACGGAAAGGAGGACCTGAACGCGGCGCCAGCCCTCGACACTTCCCTAGCAGGGCTGCCTCAGCCCCGTCGGCCCAGGAGCAGGGGCAGCACCGCAGCGCGGCCTCCCAGGCCATGTCCCCCTCGGGGACACCGTTCCCGGCGGGGAATTCCCGGCGGGACGCGAACCGCGGTCCCCACAGCCCGCCCGCCTCTCACCTGCGCGCCCGGCCCCGCGCCCCAGCGCCGGCACAGCCGCAGCACGCGCCCCACGGCCGCCGCCATGACCGCGGCACTCCGCCCTCCCATTGGCGGGCGGGGCCGTAGGCGGGGCCAGGCCGCGCCTGCGCACTGCTCCACCGCCTGAGCCTGCGGCCCAGGGTCAGAGCCGGGGCCGGTGCCGGTTCTCGCTCGGCGGCGCGTCGGCTGTCCTGAAATGCAGCCCCGTCGGGAGAGGGGTGGTTATGCCTGGAGTTACACTCACTGTGGCCACCACAGCAGAGCCCCGGCGCGGCCTCCTGTCTCGGAAGGACAGCGCTGAAAGCAGGACTCCTCTGAGTGCTCAGTGCTAGGACTTGCAGCGTGTCTGAGGCGACAGCACTGCTCTGGGGATTTGTAGCAAAAACCAGATTTCACCTTAGCACTGATTTGCTTGGATTTTTCCCATGGCGGGGATGGGGGACGAAATCAAGGAATCGCAGAATCAGCGAGGTTGGAAAAGGCGTCTGAGATCATCGAGTCCAAGCCGTGGCAGTCACCGCTGGACCAGGGCGCTTAAACCCCTCCGGGGTCGGAGGCTCCAACGCCTCCCTGGGCAGCCCATTCCAATGGCTAATTCCCCTTTCTGTGAAGAAATTCTTCCTAATGTCCAATCTAAACCTCCCGTGGTTTGGCAGCTTAAGTTCATGTCCTCTTGTCCAGTCACTGGTTGCCTGGCCGAAAAGACTGAAAAGATCTGGTCACAGCCTCCTTTCAGGTGGTTGTGGAGAGTGATAGGGAGGGTCCCCCCTGAGCAGTCTCGTCTCCAGGGCTAAACAACCCCAGCCTCCTCAGGTGTCTCTCATAGGACTTGTGTTCCAGACTTTTCACCAGCTTCACATCCCTTCTCTGGTGACATATTTTAGAGACAGCAGTTGTCTCTTGCTGAGGGGAGGTTGGTGTCAATCCTGTCATCTCCCAAGGTGATGACAGTGTCTCTGGATGCTGAACCTTGGGAGCTTGAGAGCGTTCCTAGTTTATCTGAGTTATGTAGGATATATCCTTACAGGTGACTGGATATTGTCAGTAGTTTTTTTCTCCAATGGGAAAAGTGGAAATTAATTAAAAACTGAATTTTAAGAAGCTTTTCTTTAGGCTTACTGGGACCTTCTTTTTAAGAGGAGTTACTATTTGGGAGGAAGTTCTGGAATTAATCTCTGCTTTTCCAGATTTATTTTTCTGTTGAGTTTTTCCATGGGTGGCCCTTGCTTCCCCCATGCAGATGTAAGTATGATTTCCTCTCTGGGTTATAAAAGAGGTTATAAGAAAACTGGCCATGGGCAAAGGAAGTCATCCATGTGGGGAGGTCAAGGAGAAGCTGCCTGGAAAGGTGCATCCATTCTTGCAGTTGCCAGCTGTAAAAGTGATAACAGCAATTTTGCTGACATGGCTGTGTGCAAATGATTGCCATGAGCACTGTACTGAAAGGAGAGCAGTGAAGTGTGTCTCCTGTGCACACCTGGCCAAGCACTGGGAACTGCAGCCACCCTTTCAGTCACAGGGTATGTTGGGATGGCATTTAGTTGCTAGCTGTTTCTCTGGAAAAGAAAAAGGGGGTTGGCTTAGGGTCACAGTCCTACTGACCCACCTTCTGGAGCAGCCAGCAGAGCTGAAGGCGTGGAGAATGCCAGCGATGAGTATGGCCTCTTCACAGCCTATGGTGAATCTCATCTGCCATCTGTCGCCCCACAGCTTGGCTTTGTTCAGCAGCAGAGGCGCTCTTCAGTCCTCGCTGTGCTGAGCAATTGTTACTTCTCACCCCTGTCAGCTCTGCAGAAACAAAGCGCCGCTGGAGTGAATGGGTTTTATTTTCCACATATAATTAATCATCAATTAAGCTTGAGGAGCAGGCCACCTATAAAATATTGCCCATTTATTCTTGGTAACTAGTGGATGTAAATACAACTTCCTTGATTTCCTACATTTTTTCTACTCTTATCCTCACTGTAAAAAAAATCCTAAATGTGTTTGCAGTCTGGAGCATGATTTCAAAGACATTGGGGTTCATACAGCCCATGGTTTCAGTTGGAGGTTACAGAATTGCTCTTGCATATTGCTGAATAGAGACTGTGGTGTATGTGAAGTCCAGCAGTTAAGGGCTGTGTTGTGTTTCTCTGGGATCATTAGAGCTGTCAGCCCTTAGAAACTGATAGCTACCCCTTCAAGATGGAAGATTTTTGCACAATTTTCAGGTATATTTCCCAGCCATCTTGCTTCTGCCAAGGAGTTTACCTGGGCTTGCTTGACCCTAGGGAGACACCTGTACAGAGATCCCTGAGCAGCCATTTTCTAGACTGATCATGAGTGCATGTAGTTGTTACTTGGGATGCTTTGAAGGAATTGTACTGCTGTGGTTAGCATGTTCCAGAAAGATTCCTTCTACTGTAAAGATGACCAGTTCTGCTTGGGTGGCAGGAGTCTGAGTTTCCCAGTTCAAAATCAGTTTTTACTACAAATGAAGGTAGGATAAAAATGAGCAGAGGTTATTTACATGCTCAACCACCTGCACCCCATCCCTCTGTCAAAATTTGTTAAGACAGGGGTGGAGGGAAATGCAAGAAAACCGTGTTTAATCTGCTTATCCCAAGATTAACTCCAAAGGGCTTCTCTTTCTGTCTCTGTGTTTAGTTGACAGACTGTAGATGCTTACCTAATCCATGCAAACTACCCCAATGCTTCACTAAGCCCTCTGAGGAACTTTAGTCACTTGTGTGGCAGGGATGTACTTTTTGAGCCCAGCTGGGCAATATTCTGCTCTGGGGAGCTGTTTCAATTGTGAGCCTGATTATCAATATCCTCTTGTAACCTGCTATTCATGCTCTGTGCAATCACAGAACTGGGGACTGTTGCCTGCAGCACATTACCTGCTTTTGTTTTTAGACTTAGATAATGAGGGATAAGCCTATAATTTGGGATGATTCAAGGCTTTGGAGTGCTGTCTTTGAGGGTGGCCTGACATAAGAAAAAGATGCCTCTGTGTGGTTTCTGAAGTGAAAAATTACTGAAAGCAGAATAAGGAAACCAGTCTGAGCCTGTCACATGTATGGGTTGGGGACAGCCAGAGGAGCACATCTGTAGTATGTACAAATTCTTAAGCACAAACCTAAGGCTGAGCTCCAATTCAAAGTTGTTGGTTGCTTATGTTACCAGCCGACATGCAAATAATTCTGAAGTGAGATTTGGAGTGTTCTTTTGTAGTCAGAGATGGGATTTGTATATAACATGAGTTCAGGTTACTAATATGGGTAATGTGAAAACCAGTTGCTTGAGGAGCAGGTATCCCGGTGGTAGTGCTGGAGATGTATCCAGCTCACTCCAGCTCACTGCTTCATAGAAGCAGTCTGAAAATTGGCAAGGATCTGGAGCAGCACAAAGATCCATTGAGTCTGATGGCTTCACTCTGCCAGTTAGTGCTTAGGTGCTTACAGGATCACAAAATATGTTGAGTTGGAAGGCATCCATCAGGATCATCAATTCTGACTCCTGGTCCTCCACAGGACCATCCCCAATAATTCCACCATGTGCCTGAGGGCATTGTCCAAATGCTACTTGAACTCTGTCAGGCTTGGTGCTGTGACCAGTTCCCTGGGGAGCCTGTTCCAGTGCTCAGCCACCTAAGGGGGAAGAACCTTTTCCTAATAGCCAACCTAACCCTCCCCTGGCACAGCTTGAGGCTGTTCTATCCAATCTTGTCAGTGGTCACCAGAGAGAAGAGATCAGTGCTTGCCCCTCCTTGTCTCCTCAAAAGGAAGTTGTAGACTGTGATGAGGTATAAGGGCAGAGCAGATATACAGATATACAGAGAAAATTTCTCCTCATTGGCAATGACCTGAAGAGTGTATCTTAGGCTTAGATATTCGAGAAACTAAAACAGGAGAAGAGGTCAGAACAGTGAAGGATATAGCAAGATCTGCCTTGCAACAGAACAAGCTAACCTGCAGCAGAGATGGGGTACTCCATCCATCAGAAAACAAAGAAAATAGTTGAAGGAGGGTTAAAGCTTCACAGGATGCCCTAATCCAAACCCATTTTTGAATAGATGCCTAATTTTTTACATTTTCCCTAAACAGAAATAAAAGAGTAGGTTTGTTTTGGAATTCCAAACTAAAGTTATTCTTCTTATAAAGCATTTTCTGTTCTCTTTCCCCTGTGCCTTTCTTCCTTAGGGTGTAAGTACTTTGGCTGAAGTTCTGGGGCACATGTGCCAAAAGGGACAGCAATGAACGGGCTGATTGGGTTGCAGAATCTCAAGATGTTACAGTATCCACATGCCAAGAGCATTTCTTAGAGCCTAACCAGGAGCATTTTCTGGATTGTCTTCAGGCCCAGGGAAGTTTAGGAACACCCAGGTCCAGCTTTGAACAAAAAATTGGAGTTTTTGTTCAGGGAGAGCACTGGAGAAGAGTATCTTGACAGAAAGCTTTGTGTTTCAGAAGCTGATCAGTGTGTGTTTGAAAAAAACTACAAAATGAATGTTAAAAATGCAGACAATTCAGCAGTATTTTAACTCTGTTCCAGTTAAGTAATTTCCAGATATTTTATGTGTGTGCTTTTTGACATAGAAATTGTTTTGCATTGATCTTCCTCATCACTATTGAAAGGCCTGAGTCTGATATATCCAGAAGTCATGCTTTCTTTAATGCAAACACATAAATTCTATTTTAAAAGGCTAATAATAACAACAGCTATTTCATTGCACCTACCTTTCTTCAAATGTGGAACGAGCACACTTCATTTCATGGACTGCATATGCCAGCTACCTAAGGGTTGTCAATTATGTTACGCTATAAAAGGCACAGCACTTAGGGGGCTGTCAGTCAAGTCTGTAGTGAGAGATTTCAAGAATCTTTATTTCAATACTATCAAATATAAAAATAAAACAAATTTACCTGACAACACCAAATACAGAGGCATTCTGATTCACTTTATAGTGAAAATGGTTTAGACTGAGCATAGAATTAGGAAAAATTAATCAAGAGTAGCCAGAGACCTTTACTTGTAAAGCAGTGCCCTGTTTTGTTCCTTACCACAACTTTCTCTCTCCATGAAAGAAGGTGTTGCCCAGATTTTCACTGCACTTTGGATCAGAGCCCTGCATCTGTTTTGTCTTTTCCTCCTGGTCTGGGGATTGCTGGTTGGGTTTTTTTTTTCCCCACAGTTTATGGGTATCATTGAGTACTGCAAGGCATTTTGGGGAACATTCTTTTCTGCAGTATGATGTCCCAGTTCTGCCATAATTTATGTGGTTGGGTAGACCCCACTGAATTTACAAACAGTTCCAAGAAAGAAAGAGAACTTATATGGATGTAATTTGGAGGCATCTGAAGATAGTTTTATCCCACATGAATGCCAGAGTCAGCCCAAAGTGATATAAATTCAGTGTCTATGCCTATTTTTAGTTGGCAAGTACTTTTAGACTATGTAATGTGTCTTTGTCATTTGTCTACCATACACTTTGCCTCCATATGTTTATCACTGTTGCTATTGCCGATTCAGTATTTCAATAATAGAATCATTTGGAGCTGTTCTTTAGACTAGGGTTTTCATCAGACATTTTTGTCTCAGTGTGATTAGACTCATGTCATTGCTGATCCTAATACCATCTTTTGAGTCAGAGCTGACATTACATCCAGAAGCTGTGCTTATGCTTCTAGATAAGGCAGGCCTAAGGGCTGGCCTAGAGACAAAGTGACCTCAATCAAGTCACATCAGCATTGCTTAGGGCCACCTTGCCTAAGCTGTATAGCGCAGCTGCTTGGAAGACCCCAAAATAGAACCAGAAATATAATCTCCCTCATCTAGACACAGAGCAGTAGTAGTTTTATCCCTTCATCCCACAGAAGGAAATATATTGTTATTTCCATTACTGAATCTGTTCAGATTTATGAACTTTTCATTATTCATTCTTTTAAGGGCTTGGTACAAACATATATTAAGAATAAATATGTGAAAACAGTAGTTTTTCACATTGTGTGTGCTTCCCAAGATTCAGTTGTAGGCAGGGAGTAGACACTTTAAGTCCTGTCTGCCTCACCAGATAACCAGAAAAGGCATCTCAGAGCAAGCCCTCCTGGGACAACAAGAGTAATTGGCCATTTTATGATTTACAGATGGTGCTGGAGGTTGTGGTCTGTATCTTTGTCAGACTGCATGCTCTCTTTGGTTGTGAAGGTTGGCATGTGTCTTCCTGTGGCCTCATATCTTTCCTGCTAGATTAAAATTGATGCAGGTACATGATGGTCAATGACCAAGCACTGTCCCGTAGAGTGCTGTAGTTCCAGACACTAAATTGGTCTTGCTGAGCAGACCAGGTTGTGGAACCTGTCATCACCATGGCCACAAACTATTCCAGCGTAAGTCTGCATTCACATTCTGAGAACTGGATAGGAGCTGAAAAGTTAGAGAATAGAAGTGGTCCTCTTAGTGTCTTTGGAGTTCAGGGAATGGCAGATCCAGCACCTTGCACTTTTTCATGCTTCTTGGAAATGTTCTGGAGAGGAGCAAGTGATTATTCAGAACTAAATTTCTTCTCCCCTCAAAATGAGACTAATGACCAAACTACCATCCAATTCAGAGCTGAAAAGGAAGCTTTAACTTTACATTAATGGGCTTTGAACCAGTCTCTGAAATAATGAAGTACAAGAAATTAGGACTTAAATGATTTCAGGTTTTAAAACAGCCATAGCAGCAGAAGCTTCTGAGTCATCAGGACTTCCACAAAAAAATCTAAAGAAATAAATACAATGCATCTTTACCAGAAATAGCAAGAAAGAGTATGACAAATTGGATCTGGATTATGGGGGAAAAAAAAAACAAACAAAAAAACCAAACAAACCACAAAACAACAAAAAACCACAAATCACTGCTCTTACTTTCTGACCATTATATTAAAATAACAAAGAAAATAATTTGCAGTTGTCTGCTGTAAAACTCTTTACAGAAACAAACAAATCATGTGCCTGTATTGAATCTATGTCAAGACCATAAAGTGTCCAGCAAAACCACCTAACATGTTGCAGATGTCTTTCCCAGATGTTCTGAGTAAATAACTGATCATTTTTGGCTGTTCTCTTACTGCAGCAACAAGGCACTACCTACAGTCTGCCCTCCGGGTGTCAGTACTGAAAACCCAGTCAACATGACACCTGGAAGTTGTTCTGCTGCACACGTGAAGATGTTTACCCACAATAATCTTGTGTGGGTGTGGTTGGAGAGGGAAGTAAGAATGGAAAGCTTCTTTAGGATTCATACATCAGTGCAAGAGGTAACCCAAATGCAGAAATAGTACTTTGCTCTTGGAGAAGTAAGCTGGCACCTGGAAAGTAGTTTTACTTAAAGATGTTTTATGCCTGCTTGGAGAACCTGTCAGACAGTGACCATTTTGAGCCAAGTTCCAACTGTGGGAAATAATCCTGAGGAGAAGAGTAGGAAGCACTAATGAATACTTTCTCTTCTTAACCTGACCTACAGGTAGAAAGGCAGTTCCTGTTTTGACATCTCTTGCTCTGCCATCTTCAGCCATCAAAGAAAGCATTTTAAGAGGGTAAATGATACAGTCTGGAGCTCACTCATGAAATAGCACATGTAATTGAGATTATTGTAAGTATCAGTAGAAACTGAATCATCACCTCCTTACATGTGAGACTCTAATACTGCATGTCAGCCTAAATCTGAACATCTGCAGCAAGCAACTTGCTCATATTATGATAACTCTGTTTCAAAATGGGAGGTGAAACAGAAGAGAAAGTTGGCAGATTTTGAGGAGGAAAAGTGAAGGAATCTCCAACTTCTGTGATCATAGTCACAAGCTGACTGATTTACTTACTTATTGATTACATAAGTCATGTGTCATTTATAATGTGCTGCCACAGTCCAGCCAGACATGGTTGGCTGGCAGCAAATTATCCTGAACCTTGTGGAGCTAAGTAGGCTCCAGCATATTTTAAAGATGCCAGACATTTTGTCTCTTTGGCCAACCCTTCTCAGTCGTTTATAAAGTTACATGGAAAGGTCAGTCTGTACTTATAGATACAATATGATTTAACCAGATTACATTATTTCAGTTTACTTAAAAAATAACTGAATTTTTAGAACCTCAGCAAGATGAATAAGCTTTTTAAATATCTCTTGAGAGAGGACTTCACTGTCCCCTGGGATATGACTGCTAGTTTTCCACTCTTCTGAATACATTATAAAAGTTAATCAGACTGAAATTTCAGTAATAGTTTCTGTTGGAATATAGAGGTTCTGAGCAAATAAACATTTTTTGAATTCAAGAAGCCTTCAGAAGAAAGTCTATTTTTGAGTGAAATTGTCAGGGAAGGTGTGATACTTTTCAAAACAAAAACTACAGTTTCAAACATTAAAAATAAAAGGGGAGATGAATCAACTATATGTAATTCTTCTGTTGCACGAAATTAAATGACAAATTGTTTGGTAAAGTACATTCAGGATTATGCTCAGATCACATTTTAAACACCTTATTAGGGCCTGAAAAATTTGGTGTTGCAATGAGGAACAGGCTTGAGGAAACAAAATTTCTTTTGCCTTTTTCTGTTTTAAATTCTCTGCAAATGGTGTGTAGTTTAATTATTATTTTAAATTGCCTATTTAGGTTTACTGAAAGAGGTTTTTGCATTCTAATGGCATATGATTGTTAACTATCTTTTAATTATTTTGAGAATGTTTCAAAAACACATTGGTCTTCAGATTTTTTTCTCAGATTCATGCAAATACTTGATATACAAAATTGGAATAGTTCGAAATTCTTTAGAAAAATAAAATTTTTGTCTTCTGTTCATGCAGAGAATTAGATGATGCTTTGCTTCTTTACTCCAGTAGTAGAACAAATCTAACAAAGTGCATCAATGCATCTGAATTAGTCTTCTGCTTTCAAATATTAGAGGACTTTCATGAACTCTCAAACCTTCTATGCAATATTCAGTTAATCTCTCAGCTAAGGTTTAATTCTAAATGGTAGTGGGTTTTAGCTGATAGAACACTTAGAACAGTTTATCACTATTACTGAGTAGTGGTAGTGCTGTGAGTGGTCAGGAAAATTGAGAAATTTGTAAAATTCAGAAAAATTCAGAAAAATGTAAAATTAAGACTCCTCAGAAGTTAAGGTCAGAAAAGGAAATTATTGGGAATGTAGAGTGGAGGATTATAAGAAAATTGAGTGTAAATAATACTGCATTTTCTGAACCTGGACATATTTGTAAAAATGGGAGGATTCCATTCTCTTGAAATTCATTTTAGAACTGAGCCAAGGCCAGGATTCTGCTGCCGTATGTCTGTAAAGAACTTCTTACCTGGTGAACAAAGCTGTTGCCATTAATGGCACACAATTCAATGCCATGCACCACAAGAAAGAATTTCAAAACCAGGTCCTAAGAATTTTCATGATCAATCAATGGAGTTTTTTCAGGCTGGGGCTTTCAGCTTGAGGTAGAAGATTGCAGCTCTGCCATGCAGAGGGACCATGCTCAGGAGCCCTGGAGATTGGCCTTTTCCCCTGTGTCTGATGCCTGCCTTGCCAGCAGAAAGTCATCAGGATGATTAAGTGTTAAATCTACCTACCTTTTGTGGGTGCTGGCCAATACATAGTTGAGCTACAAAACAAAGTTTTGTACATGCATCTTGCAGCATTTTTAAACACTGCTGGAGATGTCTGAGCAAGCTGATGCAGAAGAGGAGCTGTAAAAGGGGGCGGGCAAGGAAATATCTTCTTTTTACTTAAAAATATTCTCCTTAAACCAAAATATATACTGTTTGTTTATACTAAAACAAGATCATATCCATAAATCAAAGAAAATAATAAAAAGAGTAATTAATATGCTCTCTTTTGTACCTATTCTCTATTTGCTTTATAATTTGTAGCAGATGGAAGCCAAATGTTTTTAAAGAATCAAAACTAATTTTATAATGAGATGGTTCATCTTTTCAAAATAACTTCTCCTTAAAATGCCAGTTATCCTTTTGATTTTAATCTATAAAAACATTACTGTTGGAATATGACAATATTTTTAGTAGCTCCAAGTGAATCTACATTCTTTAGCTTTCTTCCATAATCCATGTTTGAAGATTCTTCCTTTTCACACCACAATCTCATTGTTTTACTTGTCTTTAGAAAAATCTAGAAACCTTTGTGCCATAGCAATATTCTCACTGTCTGCTAACAAGCTGTTACGATTCTATTTGTGGTAGATTTTCTTGATTTAGAACAAAATCTGTTTTTTAAAGTTTATTTTTTTGCATGGGCATATACATTATGAGTAATTCTAACACAAACCAATAAAGAAGTCTGTATTTTTTCTTAGTTAAGATATAAGGAATTTCTAAGTCAATATTTAAAGAAATGTAAGTGAAGATATGGAAAGAAAATAAACAGAACTGAGTAAAGTAGAACAGAGAAGGACGTTGACAAAATATGCTTTCTCTTAAATGACAATACCAAATGTTCATTTAGGAGTAAAAATAAATGGATGATGATGGGACAGAAGCCTGTGGCAGAAAGGAAGCTATAGTATCTGTCCAAAGCACTTAAATGAACAAAACTGAGAATAAAACTCTTATTCTTAAATGCACAGGGAAAATTTCTTAAATACATCCTTAAGTTGCTTAACCAAGGATTCAAAACATCTAATATAAAAAGTATCAAATACAGATGAATTGTTTTTAATTTAAAAATGCAACTCAACATTTAAAATGGCAAGATTATCTTGAAATTTCTTAAGACTATGATCTATCCTGATCTTTCCTCAAGTAAATATCTAGAAAAACTTCTGAATAAACCCCAGAAGAATAAGTATATTCACATAATGAATTTCTGGATAACTTATCAGGTAAGTAGGCTACCACTTCAGAGAAAGCATTGTTTCTTGAAAAGCATCTAATACATCACTATTGCTGGGAGTAGCCCTGGTATGTGAGTGCCATTGTAAATGACAGCTTCTACCTCTTAAAGAAAGTGAGGAGAAAGTCAGGCAAGTTGAACAAATATCTCTGTAGATAGGAGACATGTTTGAGAACTTTTTATATATGTAATCTCCAAAAGAAAAGTTTACAAATTAGTCTGTTATGATGAGTTCAGAAATTTCTCCAGGAATTTTTCTAAAAATTGAATATACAGCTTTTGAATGGTTTCTATAATGAAGGAAAGGTTTATAGCAAGAGGTTTTGAAACAAAGAAATGTTTTATCTTACTTTAGCAACATAGAAGAATGACTAATGCTAATGTAATTCCATGTCAAAAGTACAAAAAGTGCACAGATCTAGGAAGTAGGTGATGCTACTCTTAAGCTGCGAAGGAAGGCACATCGTGTGTACTTTGCACTTCACATTTTATGATGCCAGAAGTTAAATGCATAATATAAAATTTGCAGGAGCTGAACTATATGATAATTATGATAATTGGGGACATTTCTCTCCAGGGAGTGAACTCTAATAGTTAAGGAGTGACTTGATGTTAAAATAAAAATCTCACTATGCATTGATTAATTAAATAAAAGGTATTGAGAAGGTTTCTTGCATAGTAGCAAGGGACATGATTTGTACTTTGTATGGGCCACAGTATGCATTTATTAAAAACCATATCTCTGTTTACTGGAAGTTAAGACTGCAACAGGACGTACCCTTTCATCTGAAAATTACAACTATGGAAATGAACACCTAGGTGGGAAGATGTATAACCATTTTCATTTTTATATTGCCTATAACAGCAGCAAACCTGTGCTTTGTGGTGCTTCCATTTCTATTTCTGATAGCCATGAAAAGCAATACTTGCCTCACTTTCATCTTCAGATGTACCTCAGGCTAACAGCAGCACACATGGACATGGTATTGCTCTCCAGAGGTGTGTCAGAGAGTGCCCTGGAGTTCTGAGGGTGCCTGAAGTGGTCCAATTCATCATCCACTCTCAGTGTCTCCAAACCTTTGGAAAATGCCTCACATCTGGTCCTGAATTTGTGAAGAGGGCAAGTATGTCTTCACCTGGCAAGTGTTTAAACTGTGTTTGGTGTTTAGCAAAGCATCCTGAGGTCCTATTCTGGCACTAAGGCCACAGAGTGGATTGCAACTGCACTGATAAAGTCTCACCCTTCAGCAAAGGGCATCCACATCCAGTGGTGCCAAGGCTATACTAATTCTTGAAACATGGCTGGTGAAGTCCTATATGGCAAGACCAAAGCTGTGCTTGCAACTATTGCAATTATTCTAAACTATTCTAACTGTAATTTTTCTATACAGATGATGGACTTCCCCTACCCAAGAACTCTGCCTGACACTGTTTAACTTAGCAATATATAACCCTAGAGATTGGATCAGTAAGAGAATACCAAGAATCACATAGATATAGGCCAGAGAGTCTGATTTCTATGCCCTGGCTTCAGGACATTTAGGAGAAAAACCCCTACTGATTTTAAGACTCATGATGACACTGAATCCCTGTGCACAGGTGTTGCCTCTGCTTGGAGATGTCCCCATGCTGCAGGTTGGGTGGGCTGGGCTTGGAAGGGGATGACAATCTCCCTTGAAGGTCTGAGGTGATTAACACTAAATAAGGTGACATTTGCTCTGAGCTGTGGGAAGCTGTGTGACAACACACACTTCCAGAGCTCAGCCTGTTCAGATGAGATCCAAGCTAATTTCTCAGTATGCAACTACTAGACACTTTTGATCTTGGGCTCCATCCTTTTATCTGTATACGTAAGCAGAATACTATAGATTTAGAATTAGATCAGTTAAGCTGTTTCTCCTCAGGAAACTGTGTTTTTTGATCAGTGCTGAGTCACCTTAGGTAGCAGGTCAGAGTGTTTTTGGCTGAGAATATTGCTCTAGCTTTTAGATTCTGGGAGTACTAGGTGATGTTTCGAGTTAAAAAGGGGCTCTTTCAGAGCCTTGTTGTTAGGTCTAGTAGAACAACCAGCTTCTGAAATCTGTAAGGACAGACTCGGATGAAACAGCCTAGATAAACCAGTTGGTACTGGAAATGGTTTCCCAAATCAGGGTAACTCCTCTGAAATTCACCCCCTCGAGGCTTCTTCTTTTTAAAGAAGAGACTTCTAGCACAAGTTCCTCTGCCTGTTTTGGCTGATGCATTGTGACACGAAGCAATCAGTTTAAATGCCAAGGTAGTTGATCTGATGTGCACAGAGTGACATTGAAAAAGAAAACTCTAGTGTTTTTATTCTGAAATCATGTTCTTAACTGACTCATCAAAGTTATTTTTGTTTTGTTAGGTTGGAGAAATATGATGATGACATAGTGATGAAGCCTTTTTCTCCTAAACAGCCTACCCATGATATTTGTTTGTTGTCTTTGTAAATACATTCTATTAATGGCATATATTTTTACTATGTAGATGATGCAATGTTAGAAGCTGCTTTCCACACAGTTTAATCTGAGATTTTATGCCATAACATTGCTTACATTGATATGAATACTACTTGAGCTTATGGTGTCAGAGATAGCTATCTCAACAGGATAGTAAAACAGCTGATTACTTCCTGAAGCACCTCTTTAAATCAGGAATTCTCACAATAAAATGCCTTTTAAGAATACTTTTAATATTAGAGCATTTAATAGTTAATCACCTTCAAAAAATGTAAGGTACCATTGTAAAAGGAGGAAAATGTCCTTCCTCTTTCTGCAGGTACTTTATTCTTGTTTGAAATTTAAATGCAGCTTTAGTTCATTATTTTTAAATGCCTTCATTTAATAATAAATTCAAAAAGATTTTTTTGCAAAGTTGAGTAGAAAATAAGAATGGTGAAAGCCTCCTCTCAGTCTAGACTGCTATTTTTTGTGTACAGAAGCAAAATGTTTGATGTCATTCCTGAATAATGTTCAGCAATGTTTTATCCATCAGAGTTATCCAAATACAAGTAAAGGGCAACTCCATATTTCAATGACCTGACTAGTCACTTTGTTGAACAGCCAGCTCCACTTAGCTGCAGATGGTTATATGATATAAAAGTATAAGATATCACAAAAAGGGGTGCCATAAGCTCTGGAATCTATTTTGCATCTTTCTCATATTTTCAATTACACAGGATCTTGTCCTCATTAGAAAAGTTCCGAAAGTTTACTTAATTAATGTAAACTAGAAAAAAAAAAATCCATAAGGCTGACACTTTGAATTCAGTTCAGACTTGTTTAGATTATCTTCTCTTAATTAGCAACCTAAGTGAAACCATAACAAGGGTAAAATCACTTCCTATGCACCACTGATGGATGTGTCTTCAGTGAAGAGTTAACATGAATTATCTATGCTTGAATTACTCTGTTTGTATAAGCTCTGTTTGCATGAAAGCAACCACACTGTGAAATAACACTAGAGTTTGTTTTGTCCACACTATGCTTGTATGTAGTACTAACAGTTGTGGATGGGCATCCTATGGATTTCTTTACTGGAGCAAGCTGCAAAACAAAACAAAACAAAACATCCCCAGTTAATTGTTTATAAGAAAAGGCCAACCTCTTTGGATGAGCAGAAGGCACTGAAGGACTGTATACCCTTGAAGTTTTCCCATGGAGCAAACATATGTCCCTGCTACAGGGAGATCAATTGTTATTCTGCATCCATTAGTGGGCCAGCCAGAGCCACAGGCTTCATCACTCTGAAGTTGAGATCCTGGTTAAACTTGGGCAACATTTGGGCTAAAGTTAGCTTTGCAGATATGTTCTTGCATTTGGGATTTGCACTCCTTCTCAGTAAGATGCAGATCTAGTATAGCAAGATTTCCTTATATTGTTTAGATCTACTTAGTGACAATAATATGTAAGATTCAGCTTGCCTGAGTGCACTGTGCCTGCTGCTTTTGAGGTCAGATACCTGCTCAGAGTAATAGTCTGCATATTTTCCTGGGCCTTTTTCTGTGATATACCCCATTCTATCTATCCTCTGACATATGTATAAAACTTAGTCATTACACTAAAGATGTATCTTCTCTGCTCCAAAATTTGAAAATAAGAAAGAAGGTAACAATTTTCAGGACAGGTTACTGAGAATGGCACTTCACTGTTGAGGGAAATTGAAAAGAATAGCCAGCTATTCTAAATAAAAGAAATCTATTTGAGAATCTAAATACATATTTGCTCACTTAAATGAGTGGCCTGACTTATGGAGGTGCTAAGTTGATCCAAATTCAGAATGTTTTCCATCCTCAAAAATCTGGCCGATTGCTTTCATGTCTCTCTGTGGAATGTAGTCACCCAAGTTTGACAGTTTTGGCTCTAAGGTTTCACTTGACTGAAAACAAACTGGCTTCAAAACTGTAGGGGAGGTTAGCAGCAGCTGCTCAAACCTATGTATCCAAGAAAGAAAATCTTAAAATGTCAAATGGATTTCTTTTCATGAAGACAACCAGCGATAAAGAGGGACAGAAACATACCTGGAAGGGTAAAACCAGACCTCAGTCTGGTATTTCTTGCTCACATGATGTTTCTGAGCAATCCTGCCCGAGGTCAGGGGCTCAGGTTGTTGTACAGGAACCTGAGGCTTGTCACTTTCATAAGAATGTCTATAATTTAGATACTACTCTCTTCAGTTCTCAGTGGAGGAGCTGTGAGCTGGCACAGTTATAACCTCCATACCATTCCTCTTCAAAATAAATGAATAATCTTGCAGGAAACAAGAGCTGCCCAGGCTGTGGCAAACTGGTGGAGAATGCTGTAAGATGTTTACAATGCTTTGTGCATCTGTGGATAAAATGAAGTTCAAGATAGACAGAAAAAGATGGTTAGGAAACTTTCCAATTGAATTCGAAACTCAAAGTGAGACTTAAGAGCTGAGACCAGAATTAGTGAACCTTTTGGTTTTAAGTATTTGAAATTCTAGCATAAAATTATCTTTCAGTAATGAAAAAAATAGAAATTAATATTGAAATGATTCTGCATTCAAGAAGTGCAAATCTGTCTTCAAGTTCATTTAGCAAAGCGACATTTAAATTACTATGAAGAATTGTGTGTGCTATATATTATTTGTAATTTCATAAAATGTTGGGATGAGATTGTCCTGGGATCAGCATATGATTAAACTGATTATATACCTTATATGCATGATATGCTTCTTTTTCAGTCACAATCAAAATACAACCTTCTTTTATTAATATAATAATTTAGATGTCATAACTGAAATCTCAGTTAAATATTTTTTATTTTCTATTCACAGCCTTTTATTCTCTATTAACACATTCATTCCTCTCACCTAAAAAAAAGATTCTACTTTTCCCATCACCATGATGGCTGACATCTGCTAGGATGACCCCCTGCCCCTCGCAGCAAAGCACTGCTATGTAGAAATGGACGACAGACAGATGCTCTTCTCCTCTTTCTAAAGAACTTTAAAAATACGGATGGGTGCAGAAGAGGGCACCAAATACTAACTGTCAAAGCAGACACTGTTTTTCTCTCCTTAACACCCATGCTGAGTATTTTTCTTTTCCTCACTCCCAACCCCCATATATGCATATGTGTCTTAATACTCAAAATAAATCTTACTATTTTATTTTGAGTCTAGGAACATTTCCATCCCGTTTCCTTCAGGCCTGTTGATCTTCCTTTTCTGCTGTGAAAACAAGGGTGTGAGTAGCAGAGAACTAAAGAATATGCTACTGTAACCCACGCTGGCACTCTGTGTCTCTCCCGACTGCCATCTTTAAGCTCAAAGCAGCAGAGGATAAAGTCACTAAGCTCAGAAACCCACATTTCAGTTCCTGCTACACTGTGCCACCCTGGGTGTTATACAAGGAAGACTCTTAATGTAAAGTGAAGACTGCATAGTTAAAATTACCTCAGGAAATTCCAAAATTAAGATTTCAAGTGTGATATGTTAATGGAACTATATTACACAGATAGCACCTCCTGCATTTTTATTGCTTTTAGACTTAAGGCATATTATCTGTCATACATGCATTCTGACCCAGTTCTTCAAAATCCATTGAAGTCAAAATAGTCAAGGTTTCATCACTGCAATCCTAGGGTAATTGAAGAATTACATGCTGTTGATAATGTGCAGGGACAGGGCAGAAGGCAGAAATTATGACTTGACTGAGTTCTAGTATTCCTGTTGTCTCAGGACCATGAAATCAAACTCCTCCATCATTGCTCTCTTCTCCTGTAGATGTAGATCACACATTTTTCTTCATTGTGGCTGAATATCTGTAGCCTGGTCCATACATAACTCCTAATGAAAAACAGGAATTCCAAATTAAAATTCTTTTGGAGTTGGGCAAGAGTAGTTTTCTTCAGGATTAGTGGAGCACTGAACTATGTGGGAACTGAATGCCCCGTTAGTGATATATGAGAGCAAAGCTCTTGAGCATATACTGAAGAATGCTTTGTTTTGGTGTCTAGGAAACTTTGTGGCTGAAAGAAAAGGCAGTGGTAGATATTGGGAAAGGCAGTTATGCTGTACATGTTCAGAGACTTGAGAAACAAGCAGAGGTTGGTGTGAAAGAACTGAAAAAAAATATGAATCAGCAAATAAGAAAAGGATATTCTAGAAATACAAATAACTATAGAAATATGTCTACAGACAGTAGAATATTCTGGACATACAATGTGTTGAGTGATTTATTTTTAACTATTTGTCTTTCAGACTATCTGCTAATAATACATGAGCCCAAAAAGACATGGAAAAATGTATCCAGACATTTCCATACATGGGATAGGAATCTGTACAATACCCTTTCATCAGAGCTGTGTATCACTATGCACACTCATAACTCAAGCTTCACAAAAGCTTGGGGAACAGCGTGGTTGCTAGTAGTTCAAAGTCAGGGACTCTAAAAATCTAGAAAACATATAGAACAGAGACTCCTCTGTAGACTGATGTGACACTCAGACCACCAATGCTGAAAAACAAAATAAGAAGTAGCTGTCTGTGTGTGTTAATTCCAGGTACTCCTCTATCAGGTCTCTAAAGGATTTCTTAGGGTCTGTTCCAGGTTTGAGAAGGGAAAGGAGCATTGGAAAATCATGGAAAGCTAAATGCCACAAAAACATATTTTGACTTCTACTGAAAAAATAATTCTTCAAGACTGCATATTGACTTAATGTTTTTGCTTCTCTCCTGGTTTCCATCTTGGTTCCTGATATAAACTGCTTATTTCCAGTTTCTTGGATCTTCACTGCCTAGTATTGTTTTGAATCCTGCATCCTTGTCCCATGAAACCACAGTTATTACCCACTTATTGCACTTCCAAATAAGTACTTTCACCCCTTCGCTCATCTTTCTCTTGGGAAGAATTCCCAGCAGATGTCTGTAAACTTACCTCATTCCCTGCTTTAAAAGCATCTCAAGGCCTCCAACATATACAGCAACAATCAGGCCTCTGGCTATGATGCTGAACAATGTCAGCTCTCTCTTTCTTTGTGTTTCTCTCTAAGTTTCCATGTTCTCAATGCTGCCTCTAGTTTCATTCTTAGACTTTCTCCTCTTTCAGGCAAGAGGACCTTTTGTGAGTTGCTGGTGCAGCACCTTTTCTTGCAGTACACTCTGGGCTCCAAGTGACAGTATAAATCAACACACTGGGACTGATTGTCTTAGGCAATGACTGTGCAGATTGTCTATCAGTTCCTCTACTGGATCTCCAAGATGCTGATGAAGGAGGGAAGGGGTAGTTTAGGTGGTCCTTCTGACCCAAACTGCTGTATGAAGGATTCTCCAGAGCAGATGGAACTGAAGGCTGAGTCAGGTCAGGTCCCTCTTTCTCACTGTTATAATGGCCCTTTGGCCTGCGGGGAAAGTTAAAGCTGCCTTCGACAGCTTTTATTTGGAAGCTGCTGCCTGGCGATCTGCCCCATCTGCTTCATCCAGGCAGTGAATCAAGCCTGTTGTACTTAAACCATTGACCCCTACTCTGAGAAATACCAGAGAAGAATAGACTTTAACTAAATCATTCAGTAGCACCCTCTCCCCTTATTTTTCTCCCTCCTTCCCATTGTTTTGAAGCCACTTCACTTTTTGTTTGCTGGAGGAACAAAGGAAGCCACCAGTGGCGCTGGCTTTTTTTGCCACACGTGTTGTCTGTATCACTCAGGCAGCCCTCCAGCAGGTATGCCCATACAGCTGCAGAGCCATTCACTGCTGAGCCATAAAACTGCTGGCAAGTCTCACCATCTGTGAGGAAGACTGTGTGAGAACTTCTTGATGTAATTAGGTGGCTTTCAAGACAAATGTCAGTGCTGACCCCATTAAGATAGCCAACATTTTAGAAATGGTGTGATGTATTGCAAGGCTGTTCTTCTTTCTCTGTCCCAGTAGGGTAAGTCATGAAGTTTTGTAGATGTTCTCACATGAAAAAATACTTGAATTGTTATGACATTTTAACACCATGAAACACTGAGCAATTGTGAAACTCTTCCCATTAAGTGTCTGACAATGTAGCAAAGATTAGAGTGGAAATTGTGGAATTTTAAGGTATGTTGCTACCATCACAGGAAATAAAATGGTAGGGAGAAGAAAAGCAAAACCAACCCAAGAGCTAGCACTCAGAACTTTTGTAGCCTGGCACAGTCTATGGAAAGAAAGAACAGTGTCTCTGTTTCTACTCCATCATCCACACATTTCAGCCTTGTGTTTCACAGAATAAAAATACTTTTTTTCCTTAAAGCCATTTCAAACAGCTGTCCTGTCCAACAAAGTATTAATTTCATTTCTAGCTGAGTATGAAAGATATTGAAATAAAAGTAATTTGAAATGGTACCTGACTGTTGCAATGCAAGTACCTGTAGCTAAGCCCAGGGCCTCACTACAAGTTATTGGTTTAGGTACCTCATAATCATGTAAAGCAAAAAGATATATTTCTTCTCTATCTGATCAGTATTCCAATTGCAATCATTGTTACCCAAACATCTTGCTTTAAGGGAAAAAGTACATTTGAATTTGAAAGGCCAAGTCTTGTCATACAAAGAAACAAGTAAGCAGCTGTAATCAATGTGGACAAGGGGAAATAACCACTAGGCTCCTCCTTCAAGGCCACAAAAATCAGTGAGACTTCTTCCCTTGCCTTCAATGTATCTTGGATCATATCCCAAATGATGGCCACTGACTTGACAAAGACAATTACTAGCCTTTTGTTCAGTTTGATTATGCTTAATGAACATGACTAAGGCATGTTTGAGCAATCCTAGGATGGTGAGAGCAGTAGCATGAATTAAAGAGGCAAAAGTTATCTGGCATTTTCTAAAGATTAGCTCACACCTTTCAAACTTTTTTAATCCAGATGCAGCTAGCTGTTACGGTTGTGTTAGCCATCTGGTACTATAGTCTTTGGCTGAAAACAGAAGCAATATGTATCACCACTGCTTTTTGTTTCCAGGAAAAAGGAACGCTGTTTTTATGATCATCCATTCATTTGGTATCAAGCACATTTCACACATGAGTTAACTGGAGACCTGCAGTTAATACATTCTGTGGTAAGAAGAAGGGCTTTTTATGGCTGATGGTAGAAACAGAGATGCAGAGGGAAAGGTTGCAGTTTCAGAGTAACTGAATATAATATTGTTGGGATTTTTAGCTTTCCCTTCATAAAAAGATTCTTATAGTGACATGTCTCAAATAGTGAAAGGGTTTGTGCTTTCAGGTTTTGCAGTTCAAAGCAAATAACATCTTCAGCTATATTTTGCTAAGCATAAAAACATTTGTAATTGCCTTCCACTAACCTTCCCAGCAAACTACAAGTAACTTGATTTTATATAGTTACTCACTTGAAAACATTATATTTTCTCCAAATAACAGATGCATGCAAAAAAATTACCAGCAATAGAAAGCAGAAAGAAAACTGCAAAGGCAAAGGACATGGTGGCTGCTTAAAAATGTTATTCTTGGTACACAGCAATACCACATTACATCACCAAGGGAACCTCCTGATTTCTCATTGCAGGGGATTGAACTAGATGACCTTTTAAGGTTCTTTGCAACCAAACCTTTCTATGATTCTGTGATTCTCTCCAAGGAGACACAAAGGCTTTTTGAGAATAAAGGGAATGGTCACACCATGCAGTAAAGGACACCAGGGACTGCTGTATCATATATATCCTGGAGATAGTAGAGTTGGAGCAGGTCTGTTACCTCAGGTTTCTCTACATCTCCTAGAAAAAAAAATTAATGCTCAAAAGGATGGAAGGAGGTAACAAATCCTGGGTTCATAGTTAGTGACTTTGTGTGATCAATGCACAAAATCAGGAAGCCATGTGTCCCAACAAGCCCACTCAGCTATTGCCTACCTGGCAGCAGTTGCAACTGCTTTTTGAAGAATACAGTATAGCTTCCTGACAGGTTGCCATTAAAAATGCCCCCACTATTTCAATGAAACAAACCCTTATTTCTGCCAAGTTGATGTGTGGGTCCCTTCTTTCCTCTCGGTTATACCCAAGCTGACCTGCACTACTCTCAGTAGAGGCTCACTACTATGACTTGGCTCCCAATAAGCTGGCTAGCAAGGAGATTTTCCCTGTGCCATGCCTTCTGTATCTGCACAAGAAATTTCGCATACCCTAGTGTGTAACAAGATACCTGTCCACATTTACTGCCTGACAATTTTACTCTAGGGCTCTTGGTGACCAGGAGATACCTAGGATGGCCACGTGGCCTTTTCCTGAGCTGTCCCTCAGCTATAGATGATCTTGCATCCTACATTATTCAAACACCCATCTTTACCTTATGCATGTCATCCTGCTATTGCATATATTAGGTACCTGTCATCTCAGTATCTAAATCTCAAAAGAACAGCGTAAGCAACTGAGAGGAAGTTGGAACTGAGGGCAGATTTCAGTGGAAGCTACTCGTGTCTGAAACACTTCCACTGAGATACATATATATATATATATATATATATATATACATAAAAGTACTTGAATAGCTTAAAGGACTATTTAAGCTAGTATAGCCACTTAAGCTGATGTGGCTGTAGAAAATAGCTCCTACATCATATATGCTTTATTGAAAAAAATTAAGTGCTAAATACAAAGAAGCTTCAGAAATGCTGCAAATATATATATGTATGTATAGAGAGACAGAGATGCACAGTCTTCTCTGAGCAACAGCAAGTTATACCAACTAGTACAGCCACTCACACGTTTGCAAGAATAAACAGGTCAGGAGGCCCAGATTTCTTGTCTCAATAACCCAGATTCCTAAAAACCCACTGGAAAAATATTTTAAGTGATAGGAGCTAACATTAAAACAATGGGAATTTACTCTTGGGATTAGAAGGGTCCACCACATTGCAGGCAGATTAGCAAGCAACTGGATTCTGTTAAGATCTAGTAAGACATTCTGGTTTTTTAATAACTCTAGCTTTATAAATCTTATCTTGAAAATGGTCTTGGGAAGTGTTCTGCATAGGCAAGCTCTGCTAAGGCTGAAACACAGGGCTATGCCTGTGCTTCTCAGAAACAGCGAGCTGCAACACAGAGGGTAAGTGCTGCTCTTTGCCATTTACCTACTGCCCAGTCCCAGTCCAGCTGACTGCCATGCTCTCTGGCATGTCTGAACATCCCCAGGAATGTGGCTTTCCGTATGATCTGAAACACCATGCGGCAGCCGTCCCTGCAATCCTGCAGTTGGCGCAGCAGGCAGGGCTGATCTTGAGGGCAGACTTTGGCAAGCAGGAGAGACATCCCCTGGAGGAAATCTCCATGTGTTTCATTGAAAAGGGAGCTGGCAAGCATAGCTTTTACACAGTTTTGCTACTGCCATTTACAGTTGGTGAGCAGTGAGGGTCAGGCTGCCTGCTTGCAGTGTACCTGCAGTCATAAAACGTCATATCTTCTTTGCTATTTTTCTGTCTGTGTCTATATTTGTGTTGTGTGAGTCCACTGTTCCTGCCTGAAGAACAGTGCTTCTGGTATTAGGATTGAAAGGAATCCCCAGCCTGTCCTCTGGCAGACAGAGCTGAAAACCTCCTCTCACAACTGCCTGTGTTTTGCACTTAAACGAAGCAGCAGCTAAGTCTTGTGCCTCATCCTCTAAGTGCCCATCAGTTTTTCTGTCTCTGGAAACAGCAACACTGACAATTTAAAGAGGAGGAAAGGGGAGAAGAAAAGAATGAGTGAAGAAATGAGCAATGTCCAAAGCAAATAAGGAAAGTAATGGCATAAGGGGAGGCAGCGGGTGAGCTCCTCTGCCCTGCTCTACTCGGGGCCTCATCCATCCTCCCACCACCACAGACTGGCACAGGAATGAAATGGGGAGACAGACACATTTTGAGGCTAATATACATCCTCCATCCTCCCCATCACAGCTGCATCTGGCCCTGCGGTGGGTTATCCTCTCTCTCCAAATGTTCAAGTCATTATCAGTTTGACAAATCCAATATATATAGAAAGATCTCCAGGCAAAATCTGTATTTCCAGAAAACGAGATTCCTATACCATCTGCAGCTAATTGTTTCATACCATATTCGTCTCAGACCTGCTGAGCCCACTCTAGGCCTGCTGAGCCCATCACTTACCCTGGTTTTACACAGGAGCTCCACTGTCTTCAGTGGATTAATGCGATTAACACTTTGTATATGAGAGCAGAATTCAGGGATGAAGGAGCATCCACCACTGCCTCAGATCAACCTCGTCATCACCTTAACACTGACAGGCATGTGCTTTAGCGGTGGGCAATGAATCTGGTTTTCAGGGGAAAGGAGGCAGCCAGCCAAAACTGGCTGTGGTGGGGAATGGAAAGAGGAGTTGCTGCCTCTGAAATCAGATCCAAACCACCGGACAGGGAGATGCCGTCTGCAAAGGGTTGCAGCCATGGCCCTGCACTTGTCTCTTGCCTATGGTGATTGGCAGCATTTCACCTCATTCAAAATTAGAGAAAACAACAGAGCTCAGCAATAATCTTGATTCTAGAGCCTTGTTGAAACTCTAGACACACATATCTGACAGATACAACAGAGATTAATGAGCCATGACCAGAAGTTTGATTTTTCTGTCAAGTGCTCCTATCCGTTTTTAATAAACAGAGGAACAACATAAACTCCAGCGCCTGCTCTCCACTGTTTAAACTGGGCAGGTTGATTTTGGTACCACGCATGTCTGTGCTGAGTTATGACTGTAACCACTAAAAAATGCTGAGGTTTTGTTGGGTATTTTTTTCCCCTATTTGCCCTTTTGTGGCTTCTTTTTTGATGAGCTTTTCTCCTTCCATATTGTTTCTTTTCTCTTCAGCATGGGCTGTCTGGTATTTTACCACTGGAAGCTGTCAAATGTAATATCATGTTTACAGCTAAATGAGTTCAATTTAGTGTCATTGGTGTATTATCTGGAGCACATAAGTGCCTAAAAAGCCCACTGCTTTGTTTTAAACAGCACTCTGCTTTATTTTTTTATGGGGTTTTGGAACATGGTTTCCTCATCCCTTCCAAGTACAACAGCCTGAGCCAGCTAGAGTGGAGCCCGAGGAGCATGTCATAGTCTCTTCATGCTTCTGGTACTTTACATTATATAAATCAGGCATTGCTCTCATAAAATAGTAATCAGTACATAGACATCTGAATTTGTCAGAAATTCATGGTAAAGCAGTCCATAAGGATTCTATGCCACAGAAATGTGTTTAAGAATTCCTCTACATTTATTTCTCACAAAAATGAGAGAATAGAAGCCACAAGTGAAAAAAAGGAGGATGGTTTATACCCTGAGGTATTTATGGGACGGGGAAAAGAGTGAGGAAATGCTGCCATAAATCTAACTGGCCACAGAATGTCACTCTTGCTCCATGCAAATAAAACTGAAAGGAAATTTACCTGGTAATATAAAACCTGAGTCTTAAGGAAGGCAACTCAGGGAAGCTGTTGCCTGTAGACAGATGAAGGAAGCATGGTTATGCAGACATGAATGAGTGGGTAGACAAACCCTCTCCTATAGGGAACCCAATGACATGCCTGAATCAAATGCCTTTGCAAACCTCTGATCTGGGTCTGCATCTGAAGTCAAATCCTGAAGGTGACTCTTCTCCCAAAAAGTCTTGCCAACAGGTAGGCTGGGGACCTTGGAAGGTGAAAACCCCTGGATCTTAAAAACCCTTCCCGTACTAAGGCAGACCTGCACAGCAGGCCCCAGCCTGTGCTTAGTGTCATTCAGTCTCCCTGCTGAAAATATCTGATTATCAGTAGGATTTTGGCTGTGAGTGAGGTCCTTTCTGAGATGCAGGATGAGGACCACAGAGAAAGAGCTAGGCTGTATTATTTCAAACAAAAGCTGCTCTTGAATAAAAAGCACTTGCAGTTTCAAAACATGAAATAAAAGCTGCCCTGAAACTGAAATTGTCCTTGACTTGATGCCGCATACAACTGAAATTGCCACTAAATTTAACAGACCGATGCTTAGCATTTAATTGCCCCTGAAAAGACATCACTGTCAGGAAGGCACAGTATCAAACCCCAAATCTTTTCGTTTTCATTCGTGGCTTCGTTTCAGGTAGCAGGTACCTGCTTCTCCAACTGGTAACCTTGAGCAGACTAGAACACAGAGGTCACCCACCTGTGCAAGAAAGGATCCCGCTGCAGTGCCACCTGTATGTGGAGGGGGAAGGCATCAGCTCCACGGCACTTCTGCATTTCTCCTTGGAGAAAAAAATTTTTTGCTGGGATCCAGAATAAGACTGGGGAAGCATAGTAGAGATTATTTCCTGACCCCCCAGGGCTGAAGGATTGAGATTCCCCCCGATGCCTTCTCAATGGGTGAAGCTTCTCTGGAAAAGATACTGAAGCTTGTATGATCTGTCTGTGATCTGCTGAAAACACTTTTTTTATAAATCTATAGAGGTGAAAAAAAAAATGGGTTTATGCACTTAGCACTTTTTGCATGTGCAGAAGTGCAGGTCTTGAAAAAAGTTTGAATTTAAAGAGTAAAATGCAAAAATTTAGATCAGATCAAAAATTCTGCAATATTGGGCTTTGGTAAGCCCTGAAGTGTTTTGACTTGAGTATTTTTTCCTGATGTTTTTGGTCTAATCTTACTTAGATTTCAAAATAGAAATTTACTTTAAGTCTGAAAATTACATCTTTTCTTTTGAAAGTTATAGAAAGAGGATATTCTGATCATTTTTACAAACATTTTCCAATTGTATTTGAATATGGAATTTCCATTTTAAAAATCCCATTTCCTCCCTAAGGTTTTGCTTTTGACAAATCCACATCTTCCAGTGAAAAACACTTTGCAGAACACTTCCCAATTTTGCCTAATATTTACATCTGTTCTTCTCTGAGAATGTGTCACAGCTGTAGATCAACAGGAATCGCATAGAACACGGTTGATTTATGGTCAAAATAATATTTTTAAATCAACTTGTATTTAAGAGTAGTGAATAGCACATGTCCATATACCAGCAATGTATCATAAGGATTTTGTACCGCTTTTACATTTTTTACATTTCTTTTGCATAATTATACACGATTCATGTGTGATTGTAATTTTTACAATTATTTTACATAATTACATGTTATTAGAGCTGAAATTTGGGCACAGTTAAAGACTGCAAGCCAGATCCTCAATGTTTCAGGCACCCACCCGGATGGCATCATCTGTCTCCTGAGACAGGCAAATTGGACCAAAAAGGACTACTGTCCACTGAAATTAGAGCAACCCCAGAGACATACATGACTGTGAAGTGGCAAGGAAAAGGAAATTGTTTGTCACTGCCGCTTTTATCCTTAGCTCGGCAGCTTTGGCCTTGTATGGTGTGATCCCAGTTAGGCACAGTGCTCATGGGGAGTTGAATGAAATTCATAGGAAGCTGCACACTGCTTTCTGTCCCCACTACCTTCATCTCTGGCCCTCAAACCACAGGTACTTGGATGGAAGGCAAACCTACAGAGGGGCTTCCGTTTTGTCCCAGAATATTGATTCCTCTGCCAGAAAAATCACATTTTCGATGTGCTTGGTAAATAAGGGGAGGAAGTGTCCCACACGCAGCAAAACCTGGTGTGTTTTCTTCACCTTTCCCAGGCATGCAGGCATTTTCTTCATTAGAGCTGTTGCTTGGTGGGACACACTACCCTCTGTGAAGGTGAATATTAATCACAAGTTTAGCTCCTGGCCTTTGCTAGCACCCTATTTTTGGCTGGCTTTCTGTTCCTCAGAGCTTGAGAAGGTTTCTGTCAGCTGAAATACATGGGGTGGGTGAATGCCTTGTTTCCTTGACTGGATTATCTCTCATCCCCTCTGAATTTTAAGAGATTTGGTGGGCCCGTTAACAGCTTCTACCTGTTTTAAGATCTGTGACAGGAGGCTGAATGGTTCGCTTCATGCAGCACCATTCGCCTGCCGTTCCTGCTCATGGTGTTGACATGATTTATGTAAATCATAAAATGTGGTGGGGTGACCTCACGAGTGTCCAGCTCTCCTCACGCACGTCTCTGGGCAGAAGGGCTAGTATTTATAAACAGTGGTATATTCACATCTCAGTAACCTGCTTTATTTACACTGCTTGAGCAGGGCTGCTACTGCACAAATGAAATATTATTCCCTGCCATGTGCATTTCGTTTTTCTGTCAGCTCTGTGTTTTCTTTCATACATTGCCCTCCCTGTCGGTGAGTTTGTCAGCAGCTCTCCCCAGCTAGGGGCTGGGGAGATGTGAAGGGGGCAGGTGAAGTTTGCTGCCATTTCCAGAGTAGATGGTGACAAGCAAGTGTGGGACTCCAGACCAACAGACTAGCAAAGTCCATATTGGGGCTACAAGCTGAGCTCCATTTTCTGCAGGTTGGAGGGGAGCAAGCCAGGGCTCTGCATTAACAATCAGCTGGGCTGCAGCAGCACAACTGTTGCTCACAGCCAAAGCCATTGCATTTGCTTACGGTGCTCCAGCCCATCACATGCTTTACTTTCTGTGCTGCTGCTGGTGAGATGCTTGCTCCTAGGAAATCCTGGTCCTGGCTGTTCTTTGATGAGGGTAGTTGACAGTTAGTCAAGCTATGATCAAGCTTCTCAGGCATCTGGATATGGTTGAACCAGCCAGAATTTTCTAGCGAAGTCATCTTTTTGCAGTCCTTTGTAAGGAGGTCTTTTTACTGCAGCCTCCAAAGAGCTCATGTCTGGCTCATAAATTAAGAGAAAAATGTCTCTTCTCTCAAAGTAACCACAGTGATGAATTCAACAATAAAAACTGGTTCTCACCCTTCTGTTTTGGAGGCACTTGTTTTTATTATTTTTTTATTTTTACCACTAATTTTAAAAAGAGGAGGAAGGTTTAATGTTTCTCAAAATATCTTGTTTAAAGTTGTGTCTGGTTCATTATCTCACCAGCTTCTGCTGTTTTGGAAATGTGTTTTTTCTTTTCATTTTCTCAACAAGATATTTATGGTAAATATTAAATTATGAACAAGTCAAGAAAATCAATAGCTGGAACTCTGTCAACCTCGAAAGACTGTGATCATTTCAGAATGAACTCCAAGGCCTGAAACTCCAGAGGAGAAAGAGCTCTCTATTGCCTTTACTGATGGAGAGGGAAAAGCATCTCATAAAAAACTCAATTTCTGTAAACTGTGTATACATGACTCTTCTAGCAGCACTTGAACAACATCTAAATCATGGGGCCACTAGTGCTCACCAGCCTCTGGATTCAGATGCTGATTCTGGCAACATCTGACTGTGTGCAGAGATGAGATCTATGTTTAGATGTATTCTCCTTCTTCTGTCCTATGCTGTGGTTTCCACAGGAAGAAAAACCCTGTGTCTGGACAGAAAGGGGCATCCAGTGCTGTGAAACATGATGGGGGCAAGCAGAGAGCACATCTCCCATGTTTGTTTGAAATGAGAACAGAGGCAGAGCTAAGAAAGGATCAGGATTTGGGCAGTCACCTTTTTGTTTGGTACCCTGGGAAAGTTTATCTGCCAACCCAGGGTCGTGAGCTGTGTGATGGGGGAGCAGCTCTGCTGGGGCCAGCAGGCACATCTGGAAGCAGACATTTGGCTTGCGGCTGCAGCCCATGTGTCAGGTTTGGTGTGTGTCTGGAAAAGTGCGCTGCAAGGACCATCACCCCCAGGACTGGGGAGGGGAGGGCAGGAAGAGCCAGATGGCTGGAAAACACTTGCTAAGAGAAAGTACTTTTCTCTTTATATTTTTGCAAATCCTTTTTACCTGGTCCCCAAGTTCACAGGTGCATTTGCTTTCCTCTCATAAAGATTTCTTTTTTGTTGATGTTATTCCCAGAATGTGATAGAGGAATTTCTGTTTTTTAAAGGCATTTGGCAAGGTTTTGGTAAGTTTCCCTGGTTTACTGGTTGAGCTCACAAGGCAGTTTAGTTATTTGTCAAAATGGACTTAGTGAAACCTGGGCCCTCTCGCTTTTCCCCATCTTTCAGAAGGCTTTGAAGAAGGGTTGGATTCTGCACTCCCTCCCTCATAGCAAACAGCACCTTTTTTTCCTGTCAGCAGTGGGTTTGCCTTTGCACAGCCTGCATAAATAGAGCTAGTAGGATTTGGTTTAGGAAAATTTTCAACATTCTTCAAATATATAATAAATTATTTCAGAAATCTAAATGACACTGAAATGAAAAATTGTCCTGTTGCACCAAAGGGATATTTGGCTGGGGAACCCCCACTCTTAGTATTTGGTATTTTGAAAAATATCAATATTCTCTTCAGCTTCTAGTTGAGGAACTGAGACCACATTGTAATTCTTACAAGATGGATTTCCTGCTCTCACTCAAGGGGTTTTCTCCATAAAGTATGGTAGGAAGTGTGTTGAGCCTCATTAACTCTCATTTTGTTGCTGAAACAGCACTGGAAAGTGTTGGAGATGTATATTAGATGTATATTGGTTTGCATAGACAGCAGTGAGAAGCTGCTGTGAGGTGAGGTGAACCAAGGTATGGTGAAAAGCAAAAGGAAATCAAATATAAGTCCAGAAGGAAGTTTGTCTATGGCAATATGTGCTATACCCCACCTTTCTTATGTGTCAATACATCAAATCAGATTTCCTTTCCAAAATCAGGCAAAAATAAGTGGGAAACTGAGAAAGCCACTTCACAGCACTATCCTTTGAGATAGCTCCACCTTTGTTCCTGTTATATTTGACCGTCCACAAAATCTCTGTAATGTTTCCATAGATCTCAGAAAAAATATTTTGCTCTCTCCATCATCTGTTTTACCCTGACACTGTTCTGTAGGTTTTTGTAGAGCTGCTTCACATTTAGAGAGGAATGAAGGAGAGGAGAGCTGGAGATTTCGCACTTGATATTAGCACTCTGGACATAGTCTTGGTTTATTTGTTCCCGAGTTTAACTCTCAGCGAAACAATTAAAAAGCCACCTTGAGGATTTATCTTTGAAAACACTTCAGCATCTCCTAAAGAGAAGACAACTAGGGAACTAGCAGTGCTCAGAATTCTGCGTTGCGAAGGACTAGACTGCAATCTTGCACACATTTTGTCTGTTTTGTTCCCTGGCTCAGGGCTGGGATGGCCCAGGTACGTGACTCCAGATGCTAGCAAGATAGAGTACATTGAAAGAAGAGCTGGGCCAAAATGTTCTCTTTGGACTTCTTCAGGAGTATGGGAAAGTACAGATTGAGATTCAGGGTATAAACTTTCCCTCTTGAAAGTTTGATAGTCAGTGTAATTTCTAGGTGGACTGAGAGAAATCTGGGGGAAACCTGTTCCCCTTCCATGTATTACTGCATAACATGAGAAACCACACTCTGTAACCCAGCAGCAGATATTCTGCCTTGGATGTTGTAGACATTATATTGCTGAAAGAAGAATAACACAGTATTAATGTCCAGCTATTACAGGCCTTAACCTTTTAGCCCCAAGAGACTGCTCAGAGTTTTGTCTGAAGAGTGCCTGTAGGGGCAGGGTACAAATTTGCAGGTGCAAAGTAGTATTTGCAACTGCACATCACAAAGGTGCAAATGCCACGTTCTGGTCTCTTGCCCTGCCATCCGCTAGCCTGCAGGCAGAAAACCAGGCACAGTGCAGAGCTCTGGTAAAACCTATGATCTTAATTGTTTAATAACATTCCAGTCAAAGGATATATCACCTTCTGCTTCTGTGAGATGCATTTTCATTTTTTGGATGGGCTCAGACACTGACTCTTTCTGACAGTTTCTGGAGTCATGACCTTTAGAGTCTGTGTGTGGCTTCTTGTTCCTTCTGCATCCAGCTTAGAGATTTTATAAATCTCCCACCAAGGGGGATGGATTACACTGACTCCTGCATTCTTTTATGTTCTCCAAGAGATGTAATATTTACCAACACAAATCTCTTCTCAATCTAATCCAGTTCACATGAATATCACATGAGGCTACCTCCTGCAAGAGGCAGCCTTAAGATGTAGTGCATGATTTTGTGCTTACTGTCTTCCTTCTCTTGTCCTTATTTTGTCTTCAAAGGAGCTATCTGTGCAAGAAGGGTGAAAAGACACAGGCCTTAGAGTGCAGACCTGTGTGAATTAACTTAATGGTAAGTGCAGATAAATACTTGCTATCTGGAGAGCATCCAGTACAGTGATTGCATTTATTAAACATATCAGGGTAATTTCCAAACTTCAGCCCTGCCACAGTGCTGTGAGGAAAGGCTTGTACTGCTACACGAGTCCAGCTTGCCTGCTAACATGTCTACCCATTCTGCAGGTGTATGTGTTACAGCCCAAGGCAAAAATATCCATGCCTTTCCCAACGATCTCATGGTGCTTCTGCAGGCCAGATGGTTCCAATTTGAGGCCTACGCTCGGTGATGTAGCTGTATTGAGTTTCTTCCCTGAAACCAACAAAACCTGCTTTAGCATTTTGCTTGGATTAAAATATTTGTCCCTTTTTTTTTCACAGGGCAGAAGAGGGACTCCTGAAGCCACTGAAGGAAGGAAATCATTACAGGGTTCTACAGAAGTAGGTCATGTGCTACAGCTGCTCATAGTTTAAGAGGAAGAAACATGGGACCTCAAACATGGAACATGACTCCTTCAAAATGCTTGAGAGAAACCCAAGAAAAACATCCTCAGAGGCTTATTTAATAAACATTATCTATAATAGTCTCAATGTGTGCTCATGTTTCCTTAGGAGTTTGCACCTACTTCCCAGAGCTAACAAGATTCCAAAATAGAGCACAGAATAATTTAATGAAAAGGATTTAATAGTTTGTGTTAAAGCTAATATGGTTCATTAAGAGCTGTCATTTTATAAACAATGAAGGTATGTTACCCTCTCTATTGCCATAAAGCGATTCCACACAAGGTTTGTAAACAACCAGTAATGATCTATAGAACATTCACAAAAGACCATTAGAGCCACATTTGAATAATGTCCTTTCCCTCACATTTGATTTCTTTCTAAGTAAACTTAAGAGGACTCTATATCTATGTAGTAGACGGATTAATGTATGGCATAAAGACCACATATATATATACATGCATACATATATAGTATGTATATATATGTTGTATATATATATGTATGCATATGCGGATTCCATTAGCAATCAGGCAATGTTCATTATCTTAAAAACACCACTATTTCCACAGTTTAAAAAAATGCCTAAAGTCAACTGTTAAACCAACTGAAAATTTTTAAATTATAATCAAAGTGTCACTTCGCTGCGGCTTTTTCTCTTCTCAGCAAATTTAAAATTTTGTGAAGATTCAATCTGTTTTCTTTAACAACTGTGAACGCAAAAGATTATGGACAGAAACAGGGCCAGTTTCAATGTGTGGGGTTCTTTTCTTCACAGTGAGACTTAAAGTAACTGTAAAATGTGTGTAAATCTAAAAAAGGGACTCTCCAAGTTCTGGGGCTCCTTATGCTTGGTGCCATATTCCACCAGTGTGAGCCTAGAGGATGGCAACACTGTTGTAGGCCACAACTTGAAGAGGCCTGAGGAGAGAGATGGAAGAGCTCTCCAACCCCTTCCCATGCCCCGTGTTTTTTGGAAGCCAGACAGGAATGAAGTACAAGAGGAATCAGACCTAATGACTACAAGGGAGGTGCTTCTGGTGTACAGTGAGGTAAGTGTTTGAAAAGTTAGGTCCATAAAGTGTCTTTATTCCTTATTGCTACATGATCTAGGAGGAGATGAAATGGTCAAAAGATGACTAACTTGGTAAAAGAAAATGAATACAACCTTATTATTTATAAAGTGAAGTCCCCATTTAAACAAGGCAGCTTTTTCAAACTTAGATCCGTACTCAAGAAAACAGGCAAGAAGGAAACTTCAGTCTGAGGTCATTCTGTTACATATTTACCTTAAAAAGATTTATCAGAACTACTTCGGCAAAATTTGTCTTAGAACTGCCAGGTTCTTGAAAACCACATGTCTGAAAATCCTACTAGAAAGCTGAGTAGAGACACGTATAATGAAATAGTAATTAATTGCAACAAGTGTTAAACAATCTTTTTTGAAGATTTGATTAGTCAATATATTTTTCTGCTTCTTTTTGAAAGTAGTCATTATTTGAACATCAGATTGGGATAAGAGTGAACGTTAAATAAGAGATCCTACTTGAAACACCATATAAATCGTAAGGAGAATGAGGTGACTCTCTTTTCATATGACAGAAACACCAAAAGATTATAGGATAAACACCCCCTCCCCAAACGTATTGTTTGGGTACTCCCTTCTTTCCTATGGCATGTAAAATTTCTCAGATGAATAAGAAAGGAAACAGTTTTACATCTATATTCTCAACTATTGTCAATGGATTTAATTGAAATTAATATTATTGATTTACAGTGCTGCCTTGGCTGTCTTTGTGACAGCACACTGGGGAGACCCAACACAATTTCCTTGTTGGTCAATGGACATATTTTAGCTATGTTTATTGCGAACACCACTGAGTCAAATCTATCATCAAATCCATGTATGAGATTATTCAAATCTGCTGCTCAGTGCTAGGGAAAACTGAAAGGAATTCACTAACCATCCTAGATAGGACAGACATTCATGTAATGAAAGTACTTTGTTAGCTTACAGTGTCATTGTCACAGGGATAAAAGCACAAATCAGTTGTTTTTGAATAGAATCCAAATAAAACTAATGCCAATGGACAGAGGTAGAGCCTAGTAAAAGCAGCTGAGCAGACCTGTGAAGTCTGAGGATTCATCTGAGCTCCCAGAATCCTGGAATTCATCTAACTAAACATAGTTATTTCCATCTAGATGTTTACATCACTTAAGGCTCCTTTTGAAGTAAATATATAGAAACAGGCATTTTTAGGAGGTACCTACTCAGCATCTCCTAGGGCTGACATCTACATTTGACTAGACGAATCGAGTTTCAAAACACTGATTTTCCTCTACTGATATTGAAGGGATCTTCCTGAGGTGTCAAAGTATACAGGACAAATGTCTGAAACTAAGGATTGAAGGAATCTATCGCACAGTCTATTATAACAGCTACGAGGAAGGAAGTTAACTCTATCTAAGTTTAAACCAGGACAAGAAGTACTCTTGCAATACAAAGAAAGGATATAGAAGCACATTGTGCTATTTCACATCCTTTGGGGCAAGGAATATCTAGATTTTACAGTTCTGAGTTCCTATTGTACTATTGTTACTGGTCTTGACCCAGATAAATAATGGGTATGATGAACTTGTTTTAAACTTGATGATATTTTCAGTATATTTGCGGTATAATGCAGTATTTATGTCTTTGACTTGGTGAGCACAAAGACAGTCTCATAGTTTCAAACATAATTAAAAGATTTCCTGCTCCCGGATTGTTTTCAAATTAAAATTATGAAGAAAGAGACAATTTTAGTTTTTCACTCAAATGGATATGATTTTAGTGTTTACTTACTTTCTAAAATCTCCGTATGATTGGAGAGGGCTGAAACAGGGGATGCAGCATGGGGAAACAGATTCCTGTGCTCACATTAGCTTTGTTTTCAAGGCAAATTTCACTGCTTTAGACTTCTTTCTTCCCAGGTAGATAAAGAGAAAACAAAATATTAGTGCCAGAGACAGGTGCCTCTAATGTATTCTTGTCAGACATGCTGGGAACAGGAGAGCTCTATTTTTGAAATACTAGTGTTAGCTACATTACGTGGAGGTCTTGTTAGCGGTAAGCAGCAAATTGGTATTTAGCGATGCAGGTGACAGCACTTATTAATTTGGGGGAAAGGGAAAGAAATCTCAAAATTCTCAGGGAGACAGGCATAGTCTTGTGTGTCAATATGAGGAATTTATGCAAACATCTTCTCATTCTAATGAGGTAGAAAAAGCAGTACTGCAGAGACAGTAGTAAAATAACAGCTTATGCTCTGATTCAGGAAACATGTACTTAAACCATCTTTATGCAGGACAGCACTTAATCCTCTGCTTAACTTTGATTTACATGGGTGCTTATGTGGTATCTCAGATAGGGATGACTTAAGACTGGGATGAGCCCTGCCTCAATTAATAATAGATACAATCCTGCATTCATCTAATAATGTTACTAGCAATAACAGTACCAACAATAATTTGTAACTAGGTAGCTACTTTCATTTAAATAGATCAAATAGTAAGCTGTACAAACACTAATGATTTAAGGCTCCCTGCATTCCTGAGCTGGGGAGAGGTTTGGGTCATTTTCCCAGGGTAACAGAGCACCTGAAGATGAACAGTGTGCGTATCACACCACTATGATGTCTAAGATAGAGAGCAATGAGCTGGTTGGCCTGCTTGGTCTGTTCAGTAGCTGATTCCCTGTATGTTCACTGGGCAGCTTGAACAAAATTAATAAAGGGGAATCTCCTGTCTGCAAAGACAGTCCATGGCAAAGCGTAGAAATATTGGGGTCTTTTGAATGCCTTCCAGGCCATTGTGCAGTCACAAAAATATCTTTCCCGTTGTCATTATCTAATAATATACAAAGGGGAAATTATTTTAAGTTGCCATCTTTATTTGAAACAAAAGCACTGCAATTTTCATGACCAGTGCAAACTGCTTCTAAAGCAAACTGATTTGGAAAGAACATAAGCATGAGATATATCTGGTTTCTTGTCTGGATTACACTCCAAAATTTGATGATCACACCCAGATGACTAAAATAATGAAGGTGATAGATTAGTGTATTGATGCATAATCACTGTCTAGCCTGCAAAACTTATGAGCTGCATGATTTTGAGAACAATTACTTGTAATTAAAGCAATGCTGCTCCCCCCTCAAAGAAATATTTTGTGCATGACACCAATTAATTACATTTTTTCAATGAGAATAGCTCTTAAATGCCTGTGCTGCTATTTATTTCTGACCACATTCAGAATTCTGAAGAGATATGAATTATGTATTGTTTAGCAGTATTATTTTGGGGCTGGGACTGTAAAAAATACCTTCTTTTTTGATAGCATCTCTTGAATGAATTAAAAGCTAACCACTTCCACAGGGTGAGGATATGAACTAACTCTTCTAATGGTGAAAGGGAGTTTTTAGCCAGAAAAACATTGTCTGGCTAAAAGACAAAAGTCAGTCTATCCATCCAGCTTAACTATTTGCTTATTTGTCCCTTTTTGATTTTCCACACCCTTCAGATACAGCTGGTGAAACTAAAAGGGAGCCTCATGCCCTGGAAAGAAGAAATCTATCATTGTGCTAAATAAAAATTACTCCACTTGCTTTAAAAAAACAAGAATATGTCTCTTTTTTTCAGACTAAAACACATTGTAAGTTTTCCTTTCAATGGGGTTGCAGTATAGGGTTATAGCTGATCTCAGTATTAAAATATTGCTATGAGAAAAGGTTTTCAGTTGTCTAGCTCTACATATTTGAGCTATTAACTCAAATGTGCATTCAAAACTGTTTGGCATCTGAATCCCAGTTTAGTATTTGAAACATCACATAGGCTTCAAAGAGTTGTATGAAACAGAAAAGGATAAGAACCATCCATAGTTTGGTTTTTCTAAAACTGCAGCTTTACCTCAACAGTTTCACACAAATAAACCCTGTAGTACATCTTTAAGTGAAATAAAGTACAAGGTCTGAGTTTTATTCTAAGAGATGTTGTACACATGCTATTCCCATTAAATCTTTTTTACTCTTCCCCTTCCCTAGATACCACTGAAGCCTCTAAAAGAATTAGGTTTGGTAACCACATCTGACATCTTTCCTTCTGGCAGCTCTGGTTCTCTGAAGAAATAGATAGGTCTCACTCTCTTTTCTGCTTCAAAACAGTGAGTTTTCACTTCTGAAAAATGGACAGGCTTCTCCTGATAAATCCATTACCATGTTTGTATCACTGGCAGCCACATGAACTGATGTTTTTTCCCCAGAACCTATGTTCTGTATGAGTCGCCATGCTCATCTTGATAAGTGCTCTGCAGAACGCTGACACAGTGTCTGCCAAGAGAGGAGCAAGGACTCCTCCTGCCTTCTCAGCTTGCTCCTTCCACCCCGAAATCCTGCCTCCATCAACATATGGAAAAGACAAGCATCGTCTGATAATGCCCACCTACCCAACAGACATATGAGCAGCTGTACCCAAAGAAATGCATTTTTAATACATCATAAATATCACACATGCCCTGGGAACAAAAAGCAAGATAAAATTTCCTTTAAAATCAGTCAACACTCTGAGCAGAGAAACTTGTCTGTCTAACCACAGGCTCACTTGTGAGTGGCAGAGACTGAAATCATGGCCTTGATTCATTTGTGTTTTTCTGATCTGTCACACTGGGGTCTCTGCAGTAGCTCAGCCACCCATGCTCAGTCTTTTCCGTGACCCACAGAAACATTCTCCGTGTCTGTTTTGGCAGCTGGGTGTAACTCAATCTGCTATGGTATCCACGCTTAAACAATTCTACGAGTAAGCAAAACAGCTACTGTTTTCATCTTACCATGTTTTTCATAGTATCTAGATGTTGAAATAACACTGCCAAAAAATTGACATTTTATGCTTTGACAATGATTGCTCCTGATCGTACTCATGATCTCAGGCACAGTGAGGGGCCCGAGTCTTGGCTTCCCAATGTGTCAATCAATCCTCGGCACCTATCAGGCACACACACGCTGCCGCCAGCCAGCAGGTTCAAGCACCTCCGCTTGAAAATAGCTGCAGTGGCACTGGAAAAGGAGGCATGTTTGCCGGAACGTCACAAACTTGTGAAAACAATTCTGCAACTGAAACTGAGAATAGCCTTTGCAATCGCTACCCCTCTCAGGCAGCCAGCTCACTCTTGGGTGCTGTAAATACACAGCAATAAACCGTACCAAGGAACCATGATACAGTAATGTTACAGTACATTCTGGTGGAATTGCTTTTGAGGTGCATCAGCCTGTGAAAGAGAAATGGGAGAGACTCACATGTTCGAGGGAATGAAGTGGAAATACCTTTGCAACCTCACTTCCCTACCTCTGAACACAGCTCTCCTGTACTTTGTCTGTAGCCTATGGTGCCCTGGCAGCCCATTCATGCATAGAAAGACTTGGCAGAACACATGGTTACCCTTACACTGAATTCTTTCGCCATGTGTGTTTAATATATCTCTGTGATCTGATTCAAGTGGAGCAGATTTGAATACCTCATTATACGGAGACCAATATGTCTTCATACACACAGTAATTATATTGTTCATTCTGATGTTAGAACGCTGTATCTCTTGCTGAAAGTCAGAGTACTCGCATACATTTTTTAGTCACTTAGACATAAGTGACTGTGCTGACATTCAAATTCTAAACAAATTGCTAATGAGCTTCCCCACTTCTTTTTTTTATTTTTTTAATCTTCTCCCCAAAAGCAGATTTCTCAGGCTCTGAAAGAAACAGAATGGAAGAGCTTAAATGAGAAGACACACGCACATGACTGCAGTCTAAGGAATAGAAGCCCATTTCTCAGCCAGTGTGCACTGCCAGAGCTGTGTTGGCTCCTTGGGGAGAGGGAAAAAGACAGGAGAAGCAAGAGGATGGAAATACTTTAACCACACTTCAGATGTCTACCTTTGTGCTTGTATTTTGCAATGAAGATTTATCTAAATCTTAGCAAGTGAGTGTTTTCCCCCAAAGAAAATTCTGTCTGCAGCTGTAATTTCTTTCCTTTCTCTACCCACTACCCTTTTATCTTGTAGTAGCCTTTTTGGTTTAGTAATAAAAATTGTACTTGTGATATGTACTCTTTGGTGTTCCCAAACAATGTCTGAAGGTACTCCAGGACTGCAGAATACACTCTGGATATAGACACACATGGAAAAACAGATAACACCTCATGTGACCAGAAGTGGGTTTTGCAGTTTAAAGGACAGACCTGTGACCATGATAGTGACTAGCACACGAGTGCCCTTTGAGATATGTCTCTTTAATGTGACCTGTGGTGCCTCCACAGGCAGTGCCTCGGGCAGGCTGCAGGCAGTCAGAGCTCTTAGTGTCCAGACTCCAGTCCCTCCATCACCACCTATGGGTATAACTCCCTGTTACAGCATTACCCCATACAGATCTGTAGCACTTGGGTTCTGATTGCTTGGCAGTCATCTTTTCTTTCCTTCCTGTACCTTGATACTTGAGGTCAGGTGTTGAAATGCCACTTGGGTATCTGAGACCTGAGTGTTAGCAGCTGGCTTTCACTCTAGTTCCCAAATCATTTACTGTGGGGGGTCTGTATTCAGAGTTCCCTGTGACATTAATACCCTTATTATTATCATGTGTTAATTAAATTTCATATTGTTCTTAATTGTGTGTGTGGCCCCTGAGACAATGGGAAGGGATTCATTATTAAAAAGGCAGAATTTTATTTAGTGCAGAATTCAGTGCTAAGAGAGACTTCACTTTACCTACCCAGGGAAAAACAGCAATAGAAAGGAAACAGCTGCTGGCATATTGGTCAGGAGCAAAACCAGCAGACAAGGCTGAAAGTGGCAAGACCAGTAAAGTGAGAAGAAAATTTAAGCCCATGAATTTAAATTCAATCTTAGACTAAAAGACTAATAATAACGTGTATCATTCCACTTGTCTTTCACCAATGTTTTATTTTAAGATAAAGTTTCTATTGCAAAATTTACTCCTTTTTTAGTCAAAAAATTCAGATGCAGGAAGGAAAGTCATTCAACAGGATGGCCCAGAGCACATTTAATGAGCCAGGCAGGAATAACAGGCGAACTTTCCCTCTTCCCTCTCAAGGGCTGCAGAGGGCATTTGTAGGCATAACTCTGGACCTCTTGCTTGCTGATCTGCTCCTTCACTGTGCTGAATTTTTTTCCACTTTCTGTGGGGAAAAAAATTATACCACTGTGCAGTGAAGCACATAACTTCTTCAAGGGGTGATGAACATTTGGTAACAAAATTTCTTGTCAATCTATGTGGCTTGCTCCATGTACTCAGACTAACTGTTAGCTTCCCTTCCTGGTAAAAACTGGAAGTACATGCGCTTTCTCCACAGTAATATATTATGCCCCAGTGATATTGTTCTAGATAAGCATGGCTTTCACAGGCTGCATCCTCTTGTCTATTTCCCTGTTTGTGGGAAAATAAATGAACACACAGTGTGCGTGCTTGTTCTCAGAAAATTCCAGTTGTGTTTGCTGGTTTTCATCTTTTTTTGTCAAACGGCTGTGGATGCTCTTTCATTGCTTTCCATATAAAAAAGAGTCCTGATAAAATACAGTGCATACCAGCTGGCAAAGGGATGGGTTCTCAGCAGGCTTTTGGCATTTGATACACTCATGTATGTGAACAGGTTGATATGATTAAGGTTAGCGAATGAGAGACAATTCCAGACTTTTCTAATTTTTGTGTAGCATTAAACATTTGCTGGTGCTTTTTCTTTTGAGGCAGTCAGGATGCTATTTAATGTTCACAATGGCAACCTGATGGTTAAAATATAAGGGACATTCTATCCTTTTCCTATCATTGCTATGACCATAAACCAGACTTGCAAATGGAAAAAACACAGCACAAAATAGAATTGCATATCTATATGCCCAAGTTTTAAAAGCTTCACTGTCAACAAGAGAAAAACTATATGGGTTTCATTTTCATTGCATTCAGTGAAAAGTTATTAGGAAGTGACCTGGGGACCTCTACACCTGTAAAACCAAGGGCACTGAAGGGGCAAAACTCAGTGCAGCCACCATACTGCAATTTGCTGGTTGGCTTGGGTCTCCTTCCAGCCCTGCAGTATTCCCAGTTCTCTTTGTGCTGTACTCAGGAAGGGCACAAAGCTGTTTTCTTTCCAGACAATTTTACCCATGGGCCTGACTGCTTAATTGGTTTGGCATAGGATGCCAGAGCTCCACCATTTGTCTACGCTTCCTGTTTGCTTCTCGTCTGTAATTCAGGCTGTGGAACGGCTCCTGAAAGTTTAGTGTGGTATGGTGTGGCAGATTGTGTAGCAGATTGTGTGGCTTCTTATTTGGTGACAAATTTGGTGTTATTTAGATGGCCTTAGGTAGCTCTTGACCCTCCAGTCCCTTGACTACTCATTTCCAGCTCCACGTCATTCCAGTGCTTTGCTTAGCCAGGTGTTTATGTGGCCATGAAGTATAGCAGTTCAGGGAATTCATCTGGTGGGAAAAGCAGGTTTTGCATCCCCCACCTTGTTCACTTTTTGCTGTGGAGAAAGTTTTGCCAGCATTGCCCAGAACTCCAGTCCTGGAACTGAAGGACCACTTGAGGAACCACAGTCTGCACCAGTTATTGCTCCCTGGAAGCACAAGTCTCTGCACAGCACTCATAGCATCAGCCCAGAACCTGAAATGCTTTTTCAGCTTTTGCCTGCAGGGATCAGAGGAGTGCTAGTATTAGTATTATCTATTTATCTCAGCTGTATTCAATTTCTATTTTTTCAATACAACATTCATGGGGATGAGCACACTTTAAAAATGGAAAAGCAGGATGTGCCCTGAAAAACTTTTCTAACAAAAGCCTGTCAAGCACTATAGGATATGTGACTGCATGTGCACTCCTATGTATGTTAGCCTGAATGACACCAGAAAAATTATGCCAGGAGATTAATCGTTTAGTATTCCCTAGTTCTTCCTTCAAAGTTAGGAGAAGGTGGTGCAATGTGTTGTGAAGGACATGTACTTTGTCAAGGTTGCAGAATTGATTTAAATAAAATGTTTTCTCAAAGTCTTTTCTTCTAAAACTGGTAAAACAGAGAAACTGAGAAATCTGGTACAAAAAACCCCACCAGTTTATGACTGAGGAACAGAGCAAGGGCTTAAGGCAGATGTTTCATGGATGACAAGCTGGGCAGGAGCTGTCAAGGTGTGCTTGAAACTCAGAAAACCAATGATGTCCTAGGCTGCATTGAAAGAAGTGTGGCCAGCAGATTGAGGGAGGTGATTTTCCCTCTCTACTCCACTGCAATGGCATCCTGCCCACAAAATGATTAGAGGGCTGGAACACCTCTCCTGTGAGGAAAGACTGAGAGAACTGAGGTAGAGCAGCCTGGTGAAGAGAAGGCTCCAGGGAGATCTGATTGCAGCCTTTCTATGTTTAAAGGAGATGTATAAGAAAGAAGAGAACATACTTTTTAGCAGGGCCTGCTGCTACAGGGCAAGGGGTAGTGGTTTTCACCTCAAGGAGGGTAGTTTCAGAGTAGATGTAAGGAAGATGTTTTGTGTGATGAAGGTGGTGAAACGCTGGAACAGATTTATAGATGCCCCATTCCTGAAAATATTCAAGGTCAGGCTGAACAGAGCTCTGAGTGACCTGAGCTAATTGAAGATGCCTTCTCATTGCAGGGAGGTTGTATCAGATGACCTTCAAGGGTCCCTTCCAACACAAACCATTCTAGGACTTCACATTAACGTAAAAACTGTCTTTTGTTTGTTGATTAGGAAAAAAAAATTACGAAGCAGTTGAGAGTCAGATTCTTATCTAACCTATCTTAGTGCAGTTCCATTGAAATCAGTGGAGCTTGGCTGATTTACAACAGTTGAGATCTAGTCACGACTTTCTATAACTTAAATTAATTCCTGCAAGACATTTATTTTTGGCTTGAAGGAAGAATTTTAAGATCAGGATTGATTAGCTTTTTTTTCTAAATTATTAGAGCATCTTTAGTTTTATTTTAAATTTGCTTTTACTATTGATGGTAGTTTTTGTCTCTTGTCTTAATTTATCTGTTAAAAGTTTTTCTGAGTGTCAAATACTTAGACTATCTTTCAGATTCTCAAGTGACTAAGATAGGATTCTTTCTTTAATTAAAAAGAAGAAGATTGAGTTTCAGGGCAATCATGTTTTGATATTCCCATATGTATCTAAAGTCACTCAGATTAGGAGAACAGGGCTTCAGTTTTTGAAATTAGACTTTGTTAAATTGGACTTTGAAAGTGCATTTCCCTATCTGACTAAAATACCCATGGTTTTAAATATTACAAGGTAAGCCCTCATCAACTCCAATAGATGCTAAATGGCGCTGCTTTACTGTCTTGATTCTGACCTCATTTCTTACACTGTCATGCTGGTATAAATCCTTCAAACTCAATAGAACTACTCTAGGTTTAGACTGCCATCAAAGATTAAAATCTACCTCTACACCTTTGCTCCCCAAAAGAAAAATGATTTGTCATGGTAGCCACTGCAACCATAACCAGTATATCAGATAACAGAAATTATAGTGTGATACTGAAGGGTTTGGAGTTAATTTATAACACATAAAATCTGACCTTCTGTTTTCCTAAATTAAAATAACATCTTTGGGGTACTGAACTTTACTAATTATTACAACTAATTAGAATTCAGAGTCCACCTCTGAGGCACCATATCAATAACATCACTGAATAGTGTGGGGCTAGGCTTCCTTGGTTAAAAAAGAGAGTTGGTTCAGAGTATGTGGTCAACATTGCTTCCAAAGCTTTCCATGCACACAGGCTCAAGAGCCCAGACTGCTTGTGGGCCACTTCTGCTCCTCAGTCTTGACTAATTTCTGTCCTCCCTGTCAGTGATGTCCTTCTCCCTTCCCTTTCAGTTTCAGGAGCCTGACGGTCATTAGCCAGCAGACATCACTATTTTACCAAGAAAATGTGTGCAAAGTAAACCAGATGCAGGAAATGAGGACAGAGCTAGTGTGGGTCAGCAGCACAGCCAAACAGAGTTTCCATCTTCAGATTCCACAGTTGGACTCTGAGGTCCTCTCTCCTGTGGCCCAACAGCAAGTGCCCTGTTCACATCCTTCCAGTGAAGGAAGTATTTCAGAGCTCACTACGAGAGCTCTTGTTGGGATTCAAGTCCTTTCAGTGACCTCTGGCTTTTAACAACACACATATATCTATTTCTATGATTTCAAACACCCAAACAGTCATACTTCCTCACTAATGATTCTGCTTAATCAATCTCTTGAAAGGAAGTGGGGGGAAGGGGTGTTGGTATAAATCTCACCCTTCTATTTTTACTCCACAGGGGTTTTTTTGTGAAAATGCTCTAGATGGTGGCTGAAATTGGCAGCAAAAGAGTCACTAAGATGGATAGTGGTTAACATGATGGTTCTGTTGACCTTGCTAGTTTTACCTGCCTATCAAGGCACTGAGGACAACTGAGGCACTTTGCAGAGCCTTGGACAATCAAGGCCTGTGGAAAAACCCGTCATGGGATGTCCTATTAGCTGAGTGGCACTGGCAGTGAAACAGTGCAATGGACAACAGTTAAAAGCACAGTGGAAAAATATGCCTCTCAACTAATCTGTAACTGAGAGGTCAAGGATACCGAAAATTCTGATAGAGTGCTCTAACAGTCCTGATAGAGTCCAAGCTTTGCGCATTTGATATCTGCAAGTAGTGGAGTACCAAAGTCTTCCAAATGGCAAATGCTGTCTTGTGAACTATCTTTCTGTTTTCCATTATTCCCATTTCAAACTGTCTAGCAAAAGTAATTTTGGTTGTACGTTTCTGAATAACCTTTTCAACCTCTTCCTCAGCATTTCCTGAGAATAACAAGAGTCATCTTCCTTGCCAGCTGAGATTTGGTTCAAATTTCCATGAATTTTTTTTTTTTTTTTTTCTCCTTCTGTAGCTGACCATCCTCCATTTACAGCATGCTACTCTGTTGCCATTATGGATCCTTAGCAGCTCAGATCAAGTTCTACCTCTCTTGTCACCAGGTAAAATGGCATTGTGCAACTTCTTATGGCAAGAAACATGCAGTTGTGAACTCTGTTTGGAGCCTGAGTCACAGAGCAGTAAGTGCACGTTGGGAATCTGCATGCCTCCACATGAATCCTTGTGGGATGGCTGCCGTGACCAAGAGCATCCTCTTCACTGCTGCTTGCAAAAGACATGGAAGGACTGGTGAGATGTGTTGGTATCCTACTGCTGAAATAATGTCCTAGATGCAATGTGAGCTTCTTTATTTTGGAAACAGGAAAACAGATCCTCCCCAAAGAACTCTCCAGAAAGATTCTCAGAGCTAATTCAGCAGAGCTGGATTCCTACTCTCTGGATGAGCCAAGGCCAGTCAAAGTGCAGAATGAGACAGCAGGTAGTGGGACTACAGCATACAAATATCACAGATGGAATTCAACTTACATGTGCCATGTATGAAAGGAGCAAAATGCATTCTGACCAAGAATGCATAAACCCAGCACTAAAGATTACGGAACAGGTGTTACAGACAGATTAAAAGTACTCCCACAGAAATGCCATGGACTGGTCAACAATATTGTGGATGCAGTACCCACCCCTCATGTCGAAGAGGGGTAAGTACTGCATCCACATCTGATTTAGCCACATCTCTGTTCTTGATTAGAAAAAAAATGAAATCAGCTCAGTTGGTTAGAGCATGGTGCCAATAATGCTGTGGTTGTGGGTTTGATCCCTGTATCACTCACTTAAGAGCTGGACTCCATGGTCTTTGTGGATGCCTTCCAACTCAGAACATTTTGTGACTCAGAATATTCTGCAATTGATTTCTTGCGTGAGTATCCAAAATGGACCAGTAGTTGATCCTGCCCACGCTCCTGGCTTTGCCTGGAGTCTCATTCAGAGTGAGCAGAGCCTGTGCACGTGCTGCGGAGGAGCTGTTCACACCCAGCTAGAGCTGCGAAAAGCAGTGGGCACCTGAGACAAGCTGCCAGCAGTGGAAACCATTAGCAAGGAAGCCTTCTGTATTGCTCAGTTTGTGATTTACACTAGACCTGCATTTAAAAATACCGAAGGCCACTCAGGTAGGGGTGTCATTTAGGCAACCTCATACCCCATTCCTGCTTAGCACTGGGCAATACTTTTGCTTCCATTCTCTGACTGGTCTCATATGGCTGAAACAGGCAAAGATAGTAGTTGTTATTATGTCATGTTTACATGCATTTATGTGTGGTAGAAACAGGGGAGAGAAAAGTGATTGTGGTCAAGTGAACTAGTGTAGGATAAAGAGATAAATAATTCAGGTTCTCATTATAACAGAAGAGTGCAGCTTTCACAGAGAGGACAGGGGCTGGCTTTGTGGGAATTGATATTCAGTGGCTGTTTAGTAGCCATAGCATGTAATCTAGCATTGGTATTAACATAGATCAGTGGCAGGAATTAATAATATTTCTAAAAAGTCTTATATGATAACTGGATCCACACTATATTGTTTAGTTCTCTTGGGCATTTTAATGATCATGTAATAGAAATGTTGGAGTAGCTGAGATATTCGTTATAAAGCTCTATGAAAGGTCTTTAACACAATGTCTTTAGCAGACAGTTTTGATAGAATGTGTTATACATACCTATTTTGGTAATATGAGTATGTTTCATTAGCTCAGTCCATAGCAATATGGCATTACATTTAAAAAGGAATACAATTAATAACAATGAGAGGGTTTTTTAGCTCTCAGAGTATAGCTGGAGGAACTGAGCAAGGTGTCAGGGCAATTAAATAAAGGGACTGTATTACCTTTGTCTGAACACTCATAACATCATCCTGTCTTGATATGTTGAATAGGGGATTTCTTTGCAGTAGGATTCTTAATTTATTTTGATGTTTCCTTTAACTCAGATAATAAGATGGACTTTTTTATTAATCTTTAAAAATGTACAAATCTTGGGAATTAGCATGTCTGTAGATTCGTATATTTTCCATTTTCCATAGAGTATGGAATGATTGTATTAGAGATACACACAATAGCTTCTCAGCCTGAACTTAATAGAACCATCGTATCTGTGCCGTGGAAAAGTACAAAATACTGCTGGTGCATGTACAGCACATGGATAAGATAACTGCAGTCCAGGGAAAAAGTTATACTTTGAGACTATTAAAATAATCAACATGAGTATTATTTTATTCAGCATTAACCTTTATGTTCTACATTAAGTGACAATAAAACCAGTGGAACACAATCCTTCCCTAGAGTAACAGTACCGGGCATTTCTTTCATTTCTAAAGAGGTTTCTTAATATCCTGCAATCCTAAAAAAGCTATTTTCCCCCCAGTTCAGGTCAGATTTAATAACAGTAACAGGAGATAAATGGATTTGGCTCAGCTAAGCCTTCAGCAGCCCTGTGGATGTTAGGCAGGGATCTCTCCCCTCCCAGGAGAAGCAGCAGCAGAAGGCAGCAGGGACATTGCTGCGATGCCCTCAGGGAACCGAGTCCTTCTCCCTTGGGATGTAGTCCTTTCCATGGCACTCACTTCTCTTCTAGAGGGTCTTCCACTTGTCCCAATCTGTTCTGCATGTCTGGGTCGGAAGACCGGGAGTCCTCCTTGGCCCTGGGAATGAGGGTGGCAAGGAAGCGAGGAAGCCATGTGAAGTCTTTGGTGCAGCCAACACTAAAAGGTATAGGGTTGCTTTGAGGAGAGGCCCTAATTTGCCCTCCACAGGGGCAGCTCTCTACTCAGGGGCAGCTCACTTGTACTGCTCACACTTCCACAGCAGCAATAGTTACGTGGGAAAAAGTGTTAGGCAGGTGCCAAGACAGAAGCGACCTTCCCCTTTTGCCCACACCTCCATGTGCCTCATTTCATGGATGCCTGGCAGCGGTGTACCAGAGGCTAATAAAAAACACTGTCCCTGGGCCCGCAGGGAATTAATGAACAACTCCACAGCCATTCATGAGTAACATTATAACTCAGTAGGGAACAGTTTCCTAAGCCAGGGAGCTGCAGGTGACTCCTTCCACAGCAGCGCCGGGGTTAATGGCACATGGCGCCAGCCGCCCCATCCCGTCCCTGGGCAGCAACTGACCTGGCCCTTCTTTTAAGCTGCCACATATGCAGCGACACACGGCGCCTCAAGCGATTAAATTGTGAGGGCTGCCCTCCCCTGCTCAGTGTTATTGACAGACCCATCAGGAGCAGTGATGCATTGGCACCTGCTCAGCCCCAGCGGGCCAGCACAGGACAGGGCGGCTGCCCAGCCACCATGTTGGCGGAGAGGCCTCGCGCCCTCCCATCGACCTGCCAGGCCTCGGCATTATCGACCGCTCCAATTTGCAGGAATTTATGGTATTGATGTGGGGCTGATTAACATTTTGTGCCACAGCAGTTCAATATGAGCTGGTAACAGCTTTTAATGATTAATTGACTTTTATGATTCCGCCTGGGCGCTGTCAAGCCGGCTGTGAATGGCGGGCATGCGCCTCCACAGCCACTCTCTGCGGTGGCACCGGGCAGTGATTGAGTGCCTGGGAAATTAGTGTCCTTGCTGTCTCGTTTTATGAAAGATAAATGCTATGACATTTAATGTAGACCTTAATTTAGAACAGAACTAAACAGATCATTTTGCAATTTAATCATAAACAGGTAAATATCAAAATTGTTTAGCATTTCACGAGCCAGGCAGACAGGCAGCAGAGGTAAAGCGAGTGGGCAGCAGTGGAATGGCAGAGGTAAGGTGAGGTAACGAGACTTGGAGCCAGAGATGTTTTAATAGTGGCAGCAGCATAAATTAAATGGTATATCACATCCACCATTCAGGTATAGTCTGCCCATATGGTGATAGTGCTCTCTCTTTCTCTTTCATCCTTTAATCTTATTCACTGTTCCCACACTAGCTGTAAGGTGAGGGCTTCTGACACATGACATGATACATGGGAAAAAAATGTCACCTACAGTTAATTTGTTACCTAAAACAAACATAATCATTATGGAAAATTTGCAAAGGAAAACAAAATTTTATTATACCCCATAACAACTGAAAAAAAGATTGTCTGGAAGGCTGTGTGCTGTCAACTCCTACCTTCCTGTGTTCATATTTATAGCCTATTCGTTTGCATTTGTGTTAATTAAAAAGATTGTAAGTTTCTTTTTAAATAACTGTCTAAACAAAATGTCATATTATGCGTGTTTATACATACAAAAGCTAAAATGGCATATTTTGATCCTCTTTGAAATTTTCTTCTCTATCTTCTCACCACCCAATCACTCCCTCAATTTGGTACAATTTTCAGAGGAAATGAGGCTGCAACGGGCCAGATTCTTAAATCATTTTGACCCACTTTGAAAGAGCTGGGGAGCTGCTGAATCTCCCCATTCAAGGATTCCCTTGGCACGAGGGAGTTCCTAGCTCGTACAAAGCTGACAGAGCCAATTCCTATGCCATCTGTTCCTGCAGAAACCATTTAGAAGAGACTAGTGGAGGCAGAGCAGAGGTATAATTGAGGTATTTCTGTATTTTCCTCTCCCTTTTCAAGACCCTCATGGAGGCAATAGCTAACCTGTTACAGTGCAACATGAATCCCAGAAACAAAAAGCTAAAACGAGCTCTCTAGCTGTTCCTCTAAGCTTTACCCTGTGCAAATTGCCTGGGATAATCCAAGAAGCCACGCAGAAAAGACCAGCTCCAAAGGCTCTTCTCTTTAAACCTGAATCGTTTTTTGGAAGTCAAGATGCAATCACACAGAGTTAAATTGCAAAACCAATTTGGCTGTAACAGCTGGGGAACGGGAGAAAAGGGGAAGGGGGAAAATCTTCTGGACACAGCTTAGTGCATCCATCTCTTTACCCTGATCAGCAGAAAATGTCATCTAATAGCAGTCCTCAGCCAGCTATGTGATACCTGGAAGGGGATGCTTAGCTCTTGAATCAAAATTCACAGTGCTGAGCAAGACCCTTAAAGCTCTGTGTACACTGGATGTTTGCTTATGGATTTGTCCTGATGAGCTTTGTGACTTTCCTGACGCTGTGATCCAAAAGGCATGTACTCTGACAGGTTTCTCTGCTTGAAGGCACCAACTATTAGCTGAGAGGTAGTAAAGGATGGCTTTTTAAACCACTTCTCAGCTGATGCCACTTGTTACACTGTCAGGAGGAGCATGTCCTTCTCAGTGAGCGATCAGGCAGGCTGGTGAGGAAGGCAGTACTGCCTTCTCTGGAGTAAAACAGGAACAGAGTGACCCTATCTCAGCAATGAGGTGGTGATATGTGCTGAGGGGGACTCTTGGTGTGCTGTTTCTTTGTGGTTTTTTTTACCACCACCATTCAGATATTTGCTTCTGTCTTGCAGCCCAAGCTTCTGAGCAACTGGCACATTTGGAGTGTGACACTGTACCACATCATGCATGGGACAAAAACAAGGTGCCTTGCAGTGTCCCAGAATCCAGCTTTGTTGCATCAAGGAAGAGAAAGAAGACAAGGTCCCCAGGGCTTTCCAGGCTATAAGAGGGGAAGGGAAGAAGTAAAACATATCAAAGAGTCATAGTTGGATGCTGCTGTCACTGGGTGACTGTGGGGATGCCTGCTCATCCTTGGAGGAGCAGCAGGTTCCTTGATGCATACTCTGACCTCTCACTTTGTGTCATCACAGACCCTGGCTTTCAAGGACTAGGACACAGGTTAAATGGCTATTATAATAGCTCATCATAACCTGGGCAAAGGTCAGTCTAAGCCACCGCTTACACTCTACTTGTAATAACAGCTGGCCCTCAACAGAATTCAAGTGTGTCCACACAAGCTGCCCACACAGGGTCTCCACTGACCTAACAGTTTCAAGATCCAGCCTAGGAAGTGGCATTCTGGCTTTAGGTATCAGGAGTGAGTAAATTCCTGGATTTGATTACAAGCATGGGCTAAGGTATAGGCAACATGCAAGCAGAAAAAGCTTAAACTCCCTTGAGACTGATTGGTGAAATCTAGCACTTAAAAAGTAACCATTTGAAGACGGGTACAGTGAGACCTCTGCCTGCTCCTGTGGGTACCCATGCAGCTGCAGTTCTGGACCTAAGCTCACAAGGCTAACCTCTGGGATGATAACGCCATATATTCAGCTGGCAGGGATCACAGATGGAACAGACATGTCTATCTATACTCACCAATGTGAATATACCGTAAGCATAGGCACAGCAAGCTAAGTATGTCACTGTAGCCAATAAGAAATCCCAGTAAGGGGAGATTTGCTCCACATCAGGGCTGCAGTTAAATATGCCTTTGAATGTTGGCTTCTGAACCAAGCTGTCCTGTGTTTAGCTGTCTTACTTGCACATTTGAAGGCAAGTGGCTTGTTTCTTTTCTCCTTAGGGATGAGGTTCATGATGATACCACTCTTAGCTAATAACCCGTTGAATATGAGCCCCAGAACTGAGACTTGAGCTCTATCTCAGCAGACTCTCCAATAATGTAGAGATAGTACTTTCATCAGAAGGATATAGGTGAGAATGGGAATAGCAAAGAGAGAGTGCTTTTATTTTCTCTGCTATCTGGGTAACTATGCAGCAGAAAGCACAGACTATAGAGCCAGAGGGAGCAGAAAGGAGTGCCATGAGTGGTGCAGGTAATAAGTATTCCCACTGAGAATGAGAGACTCTGAACCCTGAAGTTTGGCCCTTGCCATCTACAAGCAATGTTAAAACGGTGCCTCACCTTTGCTCTATTTAGCTCTGCAACTATAGACTCCTTGACTGCACTGCTGCTCATTTCAGTGTAAAGTAGGATGTTGTCCTCTTCCCTGCTACTTCCTCTTTCTCAGTGAGAGTCTCCTTAAGGGACCTTCAAAATCAAGAGAACTGAAGCTCTTGTTTCCCAGAGCATTCAAGCTGCCAGGCAATTGCACAAAGGGCAGGCAGTGGTTGTCGTGTTTGAAAGGAAGTGGCTGAGAACACTGAGACCAAGAGTATACGAGACTATGCTGACATGGTCTTTTGCAGATGGAGGTGAGCCCGTTTTGTCCTTTTTCCAAGCCAGATGGGAAACTGCTTTACTGTAAGTTGATCCTGAGTTATGAAACTACACATCTTCATGTTCAAAAGCTTCTAGTTATCACCATATGCCCCAAAAACCAAACCAGGAGGGCTTTCAATTGCTGTCAAAGCCCAGATTAGTCCTACGTTACGCTCCTGTGGACCTTTGGGCCAAACTGAGTAGGTTCTGACCCAACAGGGTATGAGGGAGGGAGGCCCAGCTTGTGGAAGGAAATAGGAATGGTTTAACTATGTAACCCTGTAGCAGGGGTTCAAAATGTAAAACAAGCAGGCTGTTGCTTTTTCTGCCACATGTTGCAAAAAAAAAGCCCCAAACCCAAACCAAACAAAAACATGATAGCACTACTTTGCTTCAGACAGAGACCGGGAAAATAAGGCAGAAACCTGTGTCTTGGGAAAGAAATCGATGCCTCTCATTCTTTATTCCTCTGGCAAAACCAAGGGTCTTGTTCTCCTGAGCTCCCAGGACCTGCTCCAGGCTTTGTCCTTGCTTTCACTGTACCTTACCACTTTCTGCTACATAGGAAATCAGGCCGCCAACTCCTCTGCCTGCAGGAGGGTTACACTCCTTTTTACTTGAGCCGGCTGTGGGTGGGAGGGGCTGGACACATAAAGTAGGACTGTACTGGGCACCAAAGGAAGTGACACCCAGCAACATACATGCCTGGGAAACACCTAATCGAGATTGGCAGGAATTTCTGTGTGACCTTCAGTGGGCACCTACATTTTGCCTAAGTTGTTTTTTAGGCATGTAAGAGACTGTTTGGGATCATGCTCAGGTTCACCTTACAGTGCCTTGAAGTTCTACCCGCTCACCTGCAAAAAGGAGGTTTTATGCCTCCTCCTCCTCCCTTGGTGAGAAAGCCAAGGAAAGGAAAGTATTTTGTGTTGTTTGAATAGTGCAGGAGAACAAGAATCAGAGAAAGAGGAGACAAAATATGTGGGAAAAATCTCAGCCCCACTGAAGTCCCTGGCAAAAATTCCGTGGACTTCAACAACTTTCTATTCTATGACTGCATGTGTTTGTGTCTCACCACAGACCACTTTCAATAGCACAGTTTTAATAAGTTGTATGACTACTGCAAAGGGTGAAACGCAACTTTCACCATTTTTATTAGGATGCTACTCTGCCTAGAAAGAAGCATCTCTTTACATCAGACCTCCATCAAGTAATACAGGAAGAGTGTTGTATTATTAAGAAAGTTTTTCTCTCACCATATAGAATGACTGGCATTTAATCTTTTCCCTTGCTATTCTGTCATGTTCCTCTCTCTTCTACTGCATATTGGGCCATACATATACTGTGCTCAGTCAAGATTGCCATATTCAGCCTCACTTTTGTTTAGGTGCATGGCTAGGGATACAGGAGAAGAAGTGTGGTGGACTGTATTTATAATTACAGCTCAGATGTTTATCCATTCAAAAATAACACAATAAAATTTTGAGCAAAAATAATATTCAGTATTTTGCCAAGAAAATCTATTGTTTTTCTGCAGTCACATGCCAGTCATTACTCAACAAAATTCCTCACGTTATCTTTCTCATGAGTACAGAGGGCAGTTACCAAGTGAAATTTCTACCTGTAGGCATTGATTTAGTTTTCCTTTTATGATTCCTCTTCCAAATTTATAAGAGAGTTTAATTAGGCTTCTTATAGATTTCTTTGGCAATTTTTGAATATATATATCTATCTCCTTCTTGATTATGATCCCCTTTAACTCACTGGATGTCCCAAATTACAAGCTTTGCATGGAATCATTTGCCTTTGGCTATGTTTGGTATTATGTTACCTTCTGTTCAGTTAACGGTGTGGAGATAGACCATAAGCACTGGAAAAACCTCAAAGCTCTTTTCTGCTGTTTTGAAATTGAGAAAGCAGAAACATAATTGCTTTTGTTGGATCACAATCCTGAATAGCAAAAGACTTTTTAAACATCTGCCCTTCCTTTGATTGGCTTTACATCTTCTCTCTTTTTTGTCTACTGTTCATTATTCTGCATTTTATTCACTAATGAAAAATTCTATCCATGACAATATTTTCATATGCTGTAAGATGACTGTGATTCAATGCATTTAATCTGATCTAGCCCTACAGAAAACCTTAATAGAATGTGACAATATATGTTAATTCTGCAAGGTTTGTATTTCCTTCTTGCTTGTGTAATATCTGATCTGTCCTGCCTACAATCTCAGTGCAATCTCCTCCAACCCTGACTTTTAGCAGAGCCAGAGTCTAACTCCCAGCACATATTTGCAACACCTATTGAAGTCAAACAGCACCGTGTAGCTATACAGAAAGTAAATTTTTCTTTCTTTGTCATTGAAGTCCTGCTCCCATGCAGATTTGTGACAAATCAGCACTGACTTATATTCTGCCAAGATCAGGTGTCAGAATTGCTACATTTTACATGGGATTCTCTCTGATGGAAGAACTTGCATGTGTTTCCAGGTGCTGATCTCCCGCTCGCTCTTTATCACTAATCAAATTACTTGATATGTCTCTCTACTTTCTTACTTTTTAATACCACTGTCAAATACCTATCATGACATTAGCATGCATTCCCAGGGAAATGTAGCAGCCAGAAATAATGCTGATCCCTGAGTGGATTGGAATAATCCATTCATTCTGCAGGGAATAGCTAGCCCTATTCGATAATAATATTGAAATTAAGAAATCACATTCTGTCTTTTAACGTGGGAAGACAATACAAATAATTGGGGAATTTCCTAATGAATCTGTTATTAAAACAGTATCTAGGGGAAACCTGAGCACTCAGACAACTGAAATGTGTCCTTTTCTTTTCTTCCTGGTTTGAGCATTATGCCTGACATCAATACCACAAGTATTCTCAGTGCTACCTGGGAATAAGGGGAGATGAAGGCAGGAGACTTTTGAAAAATCACTTCTGATTTTGCTCATTTAAGAGCTACGTATTTCAAAAGAAATGAGGGCCAAACTTTCAAGTGCCAATAGTCCCTGTTGGATCCAGATTTTCAGAAAGATTCCATTCTCATTTACACTTCTCAATAGAGCATTTTTCCACAAGCGCTCAGCAGCCAGCAATTCTTTCTGGCCAGGAAGCCATTGAGAAAGCTGCCCTTTTTTTGGTTTTTTGTGGTGTTTTTTTTTACCCTTCTGTGCCTAAAAGGGAATGGGAAGCTCTTTTGTGAATAAGGTTCTTCAGACAAGTTATGCTTGATGAGCCTGGCTCTGAGGGAAGAAGTGAAGTACAACTTTCCTCTCTGAAGCCTCCAGAGGCTGTGGGTGCTAGAAAGACCCAGTCTACTGTTGGACAGAGATAGTTCTGAGCGAGCTAGCTGGGAGACTGGAAGCAATGGAGAAACATTCCTCCTGGAGCTTTGGAGTATGTGAGGGAACAAGTATTTCCATGAATACCAGAATTATTCCGGAAGCCTAGTTTCCAATGGAGTTAGTGTTTCATGGCTGACTGACATTTTAAATGAATTATACTATTGCTGCACTGTGAATTCTGCTCTTATCAGACATTGGAGAATCCATAGGGGAGAGAAGCCTTGGCTGCAGACTGGATTCCCTTATATCTAATAAGGTATAAGCTCTGACTGAAGCTTTCCTTCACATACATCCAGCCTCTTTCCCAGGTGGATTCTCTCTGTGTCAAACGAGAACTGAGCGTGGGCTGCAGCCTTTCCATCAGTAGAAAAACTCTTCGGTTTTCTGTATTCGCAAAAAGTTACCAACTTGATTATCTCTGGAACCTCTACCTTTCTGCCATGTTCAGCTACAATTGCCCAATGGGTACAAAAGTACAAAAGTTTTTAGACAACTGTGCACGCACACACAGAGCAATTATATGAGCTGTGCTTTCTCATGGAGCCAGGCTAAAAACACCCACAGATAAACTCTAAATGACTGAAGCCTGCTGTACTTCCGAGTGAGTTGGGCAGGCTGCAATAAAGGGCTGAGTGGAAAGAGAAATAAATTATTCTGTATCTCCTGTTCCGTATAGCAATCAGGCATGTCTCTCTGCACTCCCTACTAGCCATAGGGTCTCCCCATCAGAGGCGACCGCTGCTCAGCCCCTTTGGCACGGAGCGCACTGCGGGGGCAGTTGGGAGGGCTGGAAATGTTCCTGGCTGGTCTGCCAGTGTGAAGGATTGGCAGTGTTTCTTGCAGTTTCCTTTCCCATGAGCAACTAGCAGCAATCAAATACAATCTAGCCCTTATTATTTGCCGTTAGTTTCTTTGATTGTGATTTGGAAATACATTGCTAAGGAAAGCAAAAACCGTGGTTAACTGATTGATAGAAAATAAGAGTCATAGAAAACATCTGGAGAGCCAGATGAGTACAAGCCATTGTTTAGTTTAATACCCTTATAATATTTGCAGCAAACAGCCAAGCTGAAGGGTGGATTCTTCATCATTTTTATTATGTGCTCATTCCAAAATATTAGTGAATGGGCTTTGACAGCAATGTTTGATTCATGCCCTTTTGCCCAGATATTACCATGTTTTGGCTTTCTGTGGCTGTGTAAGGCCAAATTATCAGAACATAATATCAAAATGTAAGAATGGTCATACTGGATAATACCAACATCCCTCCAGACTCTTGCTTCTGATGGTGACTAATAGCAGATGTTTAGGAAAAAATTACACAGCCAAAAAATGCAGCCATTGTTCTCCGACACACTCTCATATCTTCCAGTGATTAGCGGCTAGGGAACAAGCTGAGCCAGAAGTCATATCTTTGTAGTTAAGATGGATGGATGGATGGATGGATGGATGGATTCTTTTCTGCTTGGTTGTTCCTCCTCGACTTTTAAAGGTAAAAATAAGTTGTTTACATTCTGCCTAGGAAAAAATGTTGAGGGAAATCCTGCGGCTGGAAACTTTTGGAGCCACCTATAGAAATTAAACGTCATCAAGCTGCTGTGGCATGACTAAGCTAAAGTTAAAGAGAGTCAGCCTCTCTGAACTTCTGATCTTTGTCCTCCAGCTTAACCATACACTTTTTGGGCAGCAGAAAGCAGGCAGGGAAGATGGGGTGGGGGCTGGAGGTTGAAGCTGACTGCAGATGTCCAGAGCCTCCCTTCAGGTGGGCTGGAAGAGACGAGACAAGCACATCACCTGTCTGACCATACAGCCCTTCAGCTGCAGCCCTGGGAGCCAACACCCTGGTTGAAACATGCTCTTCAAACCTCTTTAACCAGAATGGTCTCTGAGTAGACAGAGACAGTTCACTGAAATGTGGTTAATGGCAAACTTACTTCAGGTCCTCATAGGTCCATTCCCATGCTGATCACAGTTATTCAACAGTTGTGATTTACATGTATGTCAGTGTGTTTTTTCAAAAAACCCTCTGTGAGCCCAGAAGGACAGAAAATATTAGTACATTTAGCACATTTCTGATTTTACAGATACTGAGACTTGAAGTCACTCTTCTGAAGTTCAGAGTGAACTGGTAACTGGACCAGATATAGAAACTACTCACTCCTAACTCTCTGTTTTCAATGGTCAGCCAGCATTTTCTTTCACTTAATTTACTGTTAAATCTAGAGATCAGAGATCAAAATACCAAGGGGATTGTTTCCTTGTAGTGGTGTGGTTTTGGTTTTACTTGTTCGATATATGCATTTAAGGTTCATTCCTATTCTGTACTCTGTGTTCTGTAATGGTTTATTCCATATGCCCCTTTGATTCCTCCCTATTTGGTTTATCCCAGGAGAGGAGAGGAGAGGAGAGGAGAGGAGAGGAGAGGAGAGGAGAGGAGAGGAGAGGAGAGGAGAGGAGAGGAGAGGAGAGGAGAGGAGAGGAGAGGAGAGGAGAGGAGAGGAGAGGAGAGGAGAGGAGAGGAGAGGAGAGGAGAGGAGAGGAGAGGAGAGGAGAGGAGAGGAGAGGAGAGGAAAGAATGAAAAGAGAAAGCAAATCTTGAACGTGTTTTGTCTCCCCCAAGTCAAGTGACTAGCTTGCTTCTTCAGGTTCCCTTACAATTACATGTATTGTTTCCTTACCTGTTTGCCCTTGTTATGAAGCTGTTCGTATTCCAAGTAGGTTTTTTTTGTAGTATAACATGAGAAAAATACTAGTTTGTCAGAAGTGGTTGCTGAGTTTGTTGAGCCTGTGGCTCAGGAATGCTGATGGATCTGAAGAAGTTCTGTGAGCAAAGAACATCTATGAGGGAGGGCATCCACTGCAGCTTTATCACATCACATTCATTGCTTCCCAAAACTGATGTGGTTCTAAAGCCACCCCTGCTGAATCACTCTCCAAAGCAGAACAGACATGGAGTAGTCCCTGCCCTCTGCTATTTCGTTAGACCTTGTCTATAACACGTGAAAAGGTTTTCCAGCAAACCTACACTAACATAATGCCAACAAAACCACCTCAGTGGAATTGTTTTGATGAGCAAAATAATAAACCAACAAAAAGAATTATTTTTTTCCCTGACATTTTTCTGTCCACCTCAGGTAATTTTTTCATGCTTCTGACAGACACAGCAAGGATGGGAAAACTTTCTGCATAGACAAGAAATCCTGAGGGGTGTGGACCAGAATATTCACTGCTGGTTGTGGTTGCTGCTCAGTTGTCTCTCTGGGCTGCCTTATTGAATGAGGGAGTTTACTTTTAGAACTGGAGATTAATGGAGATTTTGGGTTGATGCCATTATATTTTTTAATTTTCTCTTCTTAATGTGGCTTATTTAAAGAGAGCACTAGGGTCTAGCATTTACTGGTACTATAGGAAATAAAAACATGGCCAAAAATAAGAATGCTTTAAGAAAGATCGACAGATAGCCAAAGGACTGGCAGTGTTTGACCACTGGGATGTATTTATTGAAAGAAGACCATTTTTGAAGGACAGACTCTGCCTAAGCAACTGTGGAAACAGCTTTCTGGAAGCAAGTCTGGCAGAACTGATAAGCAGAGCTTTGAACTGAGAAAGGAAGGGTACAGAGTCAAAGACTTGAATAATCTCCATATGCCCATAGAGCACCAGAGGAGAAAATGTAGGTACACGAGGGTATGCCAAAGGATAAAGAAATTTAAGAGATCAAAATGACAGGAAATAAAGAATAAAGAAAGTGGAAACTGTGAAGAGAAGTGCTTCCAAATTCACAATACTGTGAGTGTTATGTTCAGGTCTTGACAAAACTGTGGTTATGGGGTAGAGAAATCTTTAAGAACTATTTATGTATCTAAAAGGGGAAGAGAATAAACTAAGCTGGCAGAGCACTAGATGGGACAGGTATAAACTTGTAACAGAACAGAATAGCAATCACAGCTGGAACACTGGTCTCCAAGCACATGCATTATTCAGAAAAGCAGAGATAAAGGTGAAGGTGGTGGCAGACAACTGTGCATTAATGATATGAAACACTGCAAAGAAGGATGTGCAGAAAGGATAGCATGCAAAAAGCAGAATTTATCCCAGTTAAAATAATTTCAGGGAAAGCTGGTAAAGGAGAGTACTTGGACATTGCAAGCTCCCTGATTTTGTTCTGGTTATGTGTAAAGTTATCAGTGATGCCATTAGAGAGGCAAGTCCTATTGAGTTTGTATCATGCAATTTTTACCTCCCCAAAAATGGATCAAGAACAACCACCACTAAAAATTACAGACTCCAGATATTTATAGATGCAATAATCTGCAGATATCTTCATAAAATTCTCACAGAACCATTAAAAAGTAATGCTGATTGAGACTTGGTTTTGGCAACTGATAACTGCAGCAAAAAAAAAGGACTTTGGTTCAATCGATCAGGGGATGACACTTCCTAATTAAATAAGTGAACAAACAAGTGGCTCTGCTAATAAGATTTTGCATTTCAAAAGGGCAGAGTTTGGTAAACTTTTGGAATTGATTATGGAATTAATTATTAAAGTCAGATGGATTGCAGAGTGTGGGCAATAAAATGTGAGAGAGGCCTGGAGCTTTTACAGGTCTGAGCAACTAAAAGTTTTGGGAATCTGTGTACCAGACAGAAGAGAGAACTTGGTTGTGTAACCACTTCAAGAGATGTGCTAGTACATTAGGTTATGTCTTTTAAAAGAAAGATCAGATCTTGGGCAAGGAATGGACTTAAATGTGACAGGAAAGATCATACCTAAGTCCTTCCTAAGCTTTCTTGGATGATATCCTACACAGGGGGAACAGTGTAATGCTCTTCACTTGTGTTTCACTACAGCCTTTGGCACAGCAGCACAGCTGATGTTATTTGTTAGCTGGAGCTTTGCAGAAAAACTGTGTGTGTATTAAAGATCTGGCTCATAATATACAGACATCACTGGGAAAAAAAAAGCATCATAAAGCTGGACAGAAGCAACTAGGAAGGCACATCAAAAAAGTGTAGAGACAAAATCTTGTTTCATATTTTTATAAACGATCGTAATACCAGTAGAGACTAAATATTTAAAGATACAGCATTTAAAGGTATCATTAATTGAATAAAAAGCATGTCAAGACTCTGAAAACCAGTAAAGATTGAACAAAAAATGTAAATGCAAAGTTACTACTAGCAGTACAATTTCCTCAAGCTTATAAGTAAACACAAATACCTGGCCATGCTATGCAAAATAATTCTTATGTTACAGTATGACCCAGACATCAAAACAGACAACTAAAATCCAGTGAGACAGGTATCAGAAAGTGTTAATGCTTTAGCAGAAAACCTGAAAAGACCTTGTGTGCAGCTCTGAGCACTCATGCTCAGGAAAGCTCAATTTCAACTGTGCAGAACCACAACTACACTAAGACTGAAGGCTTGATCCCAGTAGAGACCATTCACTTTAGAGTTGGATTCAATGATCCTTGTAGGTCTCTTCCACCTCAGAACATGCTGTGAATGACATAACTTAGAATCATAGGATCATCACAGAATATCCTGAGTTGCAAGGGACCCACAAGGATCACTGAAGTCCAACTCCTGGTCCTGCACAGAACAATCCCAAATTTTCTGGGATCACATCATGTGCCTCAGAGTGTTGTCCAAATGTTTCTTGAACTCTGTCAGGCTTGGTGATGTGGCCACTCCCCTAGGGACTCAGTTCTATTTCCCAACCATCCTCTGGGTGACAAACCTTTCCTTATTATCCACCTTGACCAGGAGGAAACAAGAAGAGGCCTGAATAGCTTGATTTGTTAAGCTGGAAAAAAAAACCAACAAACCACACCTAAAAAAAACCTAAAAAACAAAACAAAACAAAACAAAACAAACCCAAACAAAACAAAAAAAAACACAAACAAACAAACAAACAAAAAAAAAAACCCAAAAACAAAAACCCAAAAACAAAACAAAAAAAAAAAAAAAGGAGGACAAGAAAGATACAAGCCAACCACAAGAAATCAACAAAAGCAGAAAAATATTGTCTAGCTGTTAAAGTCATCAGTTGAAAGCAAATCTATGTATTTGTGGCAAGAAGAGATCTTGCTAGTCCAAGTTAGTCTTGTGGGCTCAACCATGGCTGAATATCTGAGGGAGAGATTAAAGGGAGAGATTTGTATAATGAAAGAAGTCTGCAGGTCTCCTTCACTGTTTAGTAAATCTTTTCTCAGCTTTTCTGTTCCAAACTATTGCTAGTTTGCCAAACATGAATTGAAAGACTCAAATCTTGAAAAAATTTTCATTTCAATTTGGAGTCATGAAACTTGAGTCATGTAAGAGGAAGAACATGGGTTTTAATGGAAAATTTAAAACGTCTTTCTCAGACTTGTCTGACTACTCAGCTGAACTTTGGCATCTGGAATGTTCAGACTGGCTATGTCCTACATAGAGAAAAAGCCCCATTCACTGCCTACCTGCTAGTCAAACACCAAAAGTTAAAATAATAGGATATTTGTCTATTTCCATTTCACGTGTATGCACTGCTGCTCTTTGCCAGTTTGAAGCTAAACCTACTTGCAGAGCTAAAGACTTGCTCTTCCTCTTGCAAGAGGCCATAGGAAATTACCCATTGGCTTCATTGGGATCATATATATGGAGTCCTTACAGATGAGCAAGTAGATATTTTCTTCTCTGCCCACAGGGTCCATCTGCTTCTGCTGTTTCTCCAGAGAGAGCCTTGGAATGAAATTTTCAATAATAGTAACAGCTCCCTTCCTCTTTCCCCCAGATATGTTATTCTGAAGGTGCTTGGTTATGCCTCTGCCACTGTTAGCCAGCCATTCTCTGTGTCATGCTCTGCTCTTGAGATTTACCTGTCCGGTCTCCATCATGACTCTGACAATCTGCTTGTTTCCAGCCCAGTACTGCAGACTGACTAAGGCTGATGCCCTCCCAAGGTAAATGTGACTGATCCCACCACCACCACCTGGCTCCAGCTGATGCTTAAGCCCTTGGAGTGTAACACACACAAAATGCTTTGGTGCTTTGGTCTGTTTCTTCTACTACTTCCCAGTCCAGCATCTCCCTTGCCCTCATACCTTCTGCTTGATGGGGTCACACCAATTGGAAAGTGAAAGAAAAAATTGAGTTTATCATGGTATAGATTTAACTCTATACAAGTTCTGTGTGCCAGACATGGGTAAAGGGTTATATTTCAGTCCATGGCAAGCACATGAATAGGTGTTCCTATATCCTTTTCTGCCTGGTTTTGGTTTGGGTTTTGGAAGTCTTTGTTTTGTTTAATGCCTGGTTCTTAGATTCACATTTTAATGCAGAAAATACTTGGACAAAAAGGAGGGTTCAATTCACCCTGTCATGAAAAAACTGTAAGACCTTCTTCCAGAAATCGCTCCAGCCTGGATTGCAAATAAAGTATGCCAAAATAAAAATGCATTTCAGTTGGCATCACTGTAAATTGATCAAATGAGGTACAGGCTGGGGTCATTTTTCCTGTTTGAGAGATATTGTTTGTTATGGGCAGAACACATTAACACTCAGGAACAACAGCACCTCTTGACTAGTCCTGAACCCTGAGCCAGTGCTGAATGCAGCACGTCCTTATCCTCCCTGCCTACAGATAGGTAGAACAGGACCCATCTACCCTAACTTCAGCCATCTGGTCAGATATGCTATAACTAAGCTAACTGCCTGTCTGCCAGCTATAATTGACTGAGCCGTGCAGGCAACTTCAAAAGGTGATTCATCCCTCCCTTTAGTAGGTGCCTAAGCTGGCTGGCACGAATTGCCCTCTGTCTTTTTCCGCTGAGTGCAGAGGGAGCTGAGACTTGGCCTACACATTAACTAATATATGGCTAAAGTTAGTGAAGATAAATCCCATCTGCAGTTAGTGCTGGATCTGATAACTCAACTGCTAAAGCCCCATTTGAACTGCAGGCATTGCTTTTAGAAATAGGTATCATGAACTTATTCGTATCAGATGTTGTCCATAAATGGGCAGTTCTAAAGGGAAGCTGGGATGGGGGGAGGGATAGTAACCCCTTGATTGTGAAATTACATGATTACTAAATGAATATGATTCTTCAGCAGACTGTTTTTAATGCTGGGGCTGTGTTTCTAATGAAGGAAAACATGTTGTATCACTGATCCATATCACAGTCCTCATGCTGTCTGCTATCAAAAGAAGGCAAGCTCTAAACACAAGATCTATCAGATTTTTATTCATATCTGCAGAAATAAAATGATAAGGTTGTTCTTTTTTAAAATCAAAATAGTCTCTGTGTGGTGTATCTGATTCAAACCATATTGCTAGCAAGGTGGAACCTTGAAAACATTAAGATTTTTCTATGGTAAAAGTTAAAGATTAGAGGGCCCTGAGGAAACAGAACACATGGGCCAAAAGTTTTAAACCCAAATATTAAAGATAGTCAGCCAAGTCAAAACATTGGCATCTACATGAAGGGATTGTGAATTACAGAGGGACTGAGCTCCTGCTGAGTCTACTTATTCCCTAGCAGTTCTGAAAACTACTCCAGTTTTAATTAAATAAATTCATGTGGATGAAGTTGCTTCAGTTTTGTACAAAGGAATATGTATGCTCCTTACCTTACTAGAAGAACCCCAAAAGGGTTTGGCCTTTTGTCTTTCTACACCAGAATGGGAAGAACAATGAGAGAAACTTTTGGTTCTGACAGAGGGTTTTTTTCAGTTGAATCAGAACTAAACCCCCAGAAAACAAAACAAAACCAAGCAAATGAAACCACAAATGAAACCACCGAAAAACAGAGGCCCATGACATAGGTCACAAATGACAGACCAAATAGACTTTGGAGAAACAGAAACCTGCCACCATAGCTTCAGAAAATTTGAACTCAAAAGCTTATGATGGGCTCAGCCCCATCAGTTGTACAGTGAAAGACACCTCTGACTTGCCACAGCTTCTGCATCTTCACAATCCTGCTTGTGGCCCTCCTGGGACTGACCTGGAAAATGCATTGTGTTAAATTAGCTCAAGGAACTGTTCTCGTTTTTCAAGTATGAGAAAACTCACAACACTGAAGTAATTAAGAAACCAAAGCTTAACTCCTTTGAGAAACAGAGAAACCACAAAGTTACTCTAGATTGTATAGTAAGAGAAAATAGATGTCATATTTTGTGTTGAATTACAATCTTTATGTCCCATCCCAATAGACACAGATTAATATCTGCTACTGCAGAGTTCAAAGTAGGTCTCCACCACCAATATCAGGAGGACCTTTCCTAAGCTAGAAGTTGTAACAGTAAAACATGCCATGTGCCATTCTTCTGGATTTGCTGTCCTTGTGAGGTAAAGCATGAGGAATCCTCCATTTGAAAGGCATTGGGTAGCTGTTCCATTACTGTTCATGTAGAAGGGGAGGAAAAACTTTTCATTTCTTAGTTTAAAAAAATTTCTCAGCTAATTTTCTCAGTAAATGCTATTTCTCAATGTAGCCACAATCCTGGGCTTCTTTGCTGTTCCTGTCCTTTGCTGGACAGTGTGGCTTTGGATAAGGCACAAAAGATTTGTCTGTACACACCTTCTCAATTCACAGTATAGTGAGCTCGTGGTGCCAAACACAACACCAAGGATGCCAGTCTTAGGGAAAGGCACTTGAAATTCAAGTACAGAGACAACTAATTTTTAAGACATGTAAATCTTTCAGTGGAACTAGCCATAAACCTTGCTAGTCTAACTCTTCCTAGGTGGCTAATGAACTGGAGTGTGTCTCATTTTTCATGCCTGCTCTGAGACATCCTAGCCTGACTATTAGAGGCTGTCTATTGCCCATAAAACAAAAAATGCATTTTCCTTTCAGCATAGATAGAAACTGCCCTTCTTCCCAATCATTGAAGAAGAGGAGCATTCCCAAAGTCAAGAATGAAAATCCATTCCTGTCGTCATACACATTATCTTTACTTGTTGATAAAACCAGTTCAGTGATAGTATGCTATTTCATTTTTTTATGTGAAGTTTAGTTTTTATTTACAAACCTTATTTTTATATTGGAATAAACTTGTGTTATTTTTAATTGCTGGTGTCCACAGGGTGTCAGAAAATGACATGGGACGGGAATTATGAAAACACTTTCACCTCTGAAAATGCAAAATCCGATAAAATTTGACCAAGCAGCAGAGTATTGATCAAGCAGTCATTACTGTTGCTTTAATTGTCTGGTTTATGTAGTGGTCTGTGGTACAGCACAATTAAAAAGGATAAAGTCCTGGTCACCTTGCACTTAAAATTCCTTCTGGTGTGTAGGAAGTTTTTGCTCCATATGATAAAGCAGGAAAGAGCACCTAAAAGGCTGGTTTCTGGCTATCAGGGGACTTCAGAGTTGAATTTTAAGGTCTAGGTTTCTCAAACCAATTAGTTGTTCTTCTGTTCAGAAGGCATAGGCAACGTAGGTGGAAGAATCGAATTTCCAAATGGTGCAGGTGCTATCAAAGGTGTTTCAGATGTTAATGCCAAAATAAAGAGGGAGTTAGAATCTAAATATTTCAGTATGGGCTTTAAGACTGAGGTCTTGGATGTGCAACAAAATAATTAGACTGGTAACTGTAGTTTAAGCCTTTATCTCCCCATTGGTGTCTGGAGGAAGTCAAAATCTCATGCAGGACTTGTTAGCCTAAACCCTCTCTTTTTAGGCTGGGCCTTAGTAGTGGCAATTCATAGTCAATCAATGTCAGGGATGCTCAGGTACCTAATCTGCCAAAATCACTTGGGCAAGTTTAGCCTGGCCATCTAAGTCACATAGTGACATTCAAAGGCATTGGACAACTGGGGTGAAAAATAAATACATATTGAGTGGCTCATACAAATAGAGTTGTTGCTAGCCAAAGGTTACAGTACCATTTTATGACTTGAGGTATGGACAGAAAGATTTCTGTGCTTCTTTGGGACTCCCTGACAACATGCATGTACAGAAGACCTAAGTAAACACAGTAAAATTGGTATGTGTATTTGAAGACTTAGCTCACATTCTGTACCTGTAACAGAAATGCAGAAGCAGAAATAAGGAAAGCTTCAAACCTAAAGAAAAATTTACATCCTGTTCAGCAGAAATACCTGCCTTCTCCAATTCTAACTTGAAACCTTAGAGGTGAAGAGGAGCTGAAGTGAGATAGGCACCTGTAGAGACTGGATGTGACCTTAAATGAGCTCAAACATTGTGTAGAGTCTTTTTATTTTTGCTGCTCATGTCACAGGCCTGGGGTGCAGAGTCTCCCAATCTGGGCAACTAATACAGTGACTTAACGGAACTGGGGTGACCAAGTCAGATGTCTGTCATCTGGATGTGGACAGAGGCATGGCTGAAGTGTCCTGTCAAAAGGGCAGCATCATAATTTAACCATAAAAATTAGCAAATGCTTAAAAATTTCGGAAACAAAAAGCTTCCTGGGATACTAGAGATACGAAAGCAGCAGAATGGGGGCCTTGTTCACTTGTAAGACTCAGCAGCTGGCTGGGGCCCTCTCTGACCTCCCTGAAAGGGGAAAGAAGTCAAACGTGCTGGCTTGAGAGGTGTTCTCCTTCCACCCTCAGCTCTGTCAGACTCTGCTGGAATTTATGCATTCCTCCTCCCTAGCCTCCCACCCCTAAATATAGAGGTAGCTCTTCCAGTTCTTCACAGCTACAACGACATAATAAAATCTCAGACGGGAGGGGGGAAGCTCCCGTAGGATAACCCCCGGCGGGTTACAGAGCGCCTTTGGGGCAGGTTTTATGCACAGGATAGGTGCCCTTTCTCACGCGGGGGCACCTCTGGCCCCCACGGCGCTGCCCACCCCGCCCCGCTCCCCCCGCGCCGGGCGTGCGGAGCGGCCCCGCCTCCGCCTCCCGTTAGGTGGCGCTACAGACTTTGCAACCACGTGTACTGAGCGAGGGGAAAAGGAATAACAATAATAAAAGAAATAACCCTCTTGTTGTCCGAAAGGCGGGGAGTCGGCCCCGCGGCGGGCCTGGGGGAAGCGGGGCTCAGTGTCGGGATGCCCTTTCCCGAGGGCAGGCCCGGGGTTTTCTCAGCCCCGCGGCGGCTGCCGGGCTTGTCCCTCGGGAGTCACAAGGGCAAAGTCGGGGGCAAGTGGGCGAGCGGGGGCCGGAGGAGCCGTCCTTCCTAGCGGGGAACACCCTGTCAGGGGAGCGGAGGAGGCGCCGGCCGGTTCCCAACCGGGGAGCTGGGCGAAACCCACACGCAGTGTCTCGTCCCTCCCCTGCGTTACTTCTCCTTTCCAAAAAGCTGCTCGTGCAATGTCCACAACCTGCCTGTGCTCTGATGTCTGGGTGTTTGATGAGTCCCACGCCTTCCCCCCAGACGCTCTTTTTTTTTTTTTTTTTTTTTTTTTTTTTTTTTTTTTTTTGGAGGGGGTGGTCCCGCGTTTCACCTCGGTGTAGAACCCTGAAAGTTTTTGGGCAGCCGGTCAGTGGCTGCCCCGGGGGCCCGCCGGAGCGAGGCTGCCCTGGGTGTGTAGGTCTGCAGCTCGCCCATCCCGGCCGAGGACAGGAGGGATAGGTCGGTGTATGAAACTGCTGCTCCTCAACTCACTAAGTCCATGAGCGAGTATTCAGCCGGGCTCCTCGGGCCGGTCCCAGCCGGGCCGCTGGGCGTGTGGGCGATCACCTTAAGAGGGGATTAGGGCTGTCCAGGTGCAAAGGCCGCCGCCACAAGCCTCTCCCGTGCCCGCCATCGGGCTGTGAACTTTCCAGTGGGGTAAGTTCTCCTTTAAGAAAGCGAACTGTTCCTTATGCATATTTAAGGTGTTTGTCTGCAGTGCCCAGCTGACGAGGGGCTGGAGGCTCACACGCGGGACCCGAGCTTTGGAGGAGTAAGTCATCCCCACTTTAAAGGCGCCCTCTGCCAGGGCTCCAGTTGGGAGCTCCTTGCCATTGCCCTAAACATATGTAAGTCAGAAAGGGGGGGAGGGGGGGGGAGCTGGGGAGACGGAGGGGGGAGACTGAGCCTATTTAGGGAGATGGGTAGGGTATTTAGGTAGCTTCCACCACCAACATCCCCCTTCCCGCAAGTGCCCCCCCCCCCCCAAAAAAAAAAAAAAAAAAAAAAAAAAAAAAGAAGAAGCAAAAACCCTTGTCCTTGGATTTTCAAAAACCATTCAAAACAATTTATTATTATTATTTTTCGCCCAGCCTAGGGTCTCCTGCCCCCCTCAGCACGCCTGGATCAATGAGGTTTCCAGACTTCCTCCCTCTCTTTGCCCTTCCCGAGAGCGCTTTGCTGGGGGCGCAGGTGTGCTGTGAGGAGCGGAGAGGAGCCCCGGAGGGTAAGTGAACCCCTCGCTTCAGCCGGGGGGCAGCAGGAGACCCCTCACGTCACCCGCGGATCAGAGGACTCCTCCGTCGCACCGGGGGTGGGATCCCGGACGAGCAGGGGGAGCCTTCCAGGGATGCGAGTGCCTTGGAAAAGCCCCCTCCATAGCCAGGCACTCAGCCACCCCCGCGCCTGTGCACTTCTGTTCGTGTGTGCCAAACGACAAAGTGAATGTGAGGGTCAGGCTGCTGAGCTTCCCCTGCAGCTCAAAGGGGAAGGAGCAACTTTCAGTGCTCTGCTCTTAGTGGTTTCCTGCCTTTTAAAGTGAACTTGTTCTAGTGTGTTATTCAAAATGCGGTTCAGTAGTTATGCCTTCAAATTAAGTTGCTTCTCGGTCCTCATAGGGAAAAGAGACATGTGTCCTCAATTGTATAGTATATATATATTAAAAAAAAAATCTACTAGGTACTTTATGATTCCATCTGGAGAAATTAAAAGCCCAGAGCTGTAATGTTTATTCTTACATAGTTTACAAAAAAAGGGGGAAATGTGTGAGACACATGTCTCCAAATATAACCAAAAGTGCTTTCCCTTCTGGTTAAAAAGTTGCATGCAAATGTTTTCATTTTAACACTCCCTGCCACCTGTACTTCTCAGGGAAACTTTTCTTGGCGTTAGTGAAGAAGTACCAGTAGTACTTATTAATTAATTAATTATTATTATTATTATGGCTGCTGAATTGACTTAAAGTGCTTTGGAGGCGAAACTGATCCATGTTAATCAGTTACAATTAATTGTGTTTCAGCTGCTGTTTCAAACACAGTTTCAAAGACGAAGGCGAGAAGGCTGTGCATGGGGTATGGGGAAGGGGTGATCCGGAGACTGTCCCCGGCCCGCGGCCCCCTTGCTCGGACATCTCCTCCTGGCCTGCAGGAACCGAAGTAATGCTGTCCCGGTGCCCGCGTTAGGTCACACAAAGGTGCGAGGGGCAACTTAGGTAACAAACTCCTCTTTCTCCTACCAAAAGCTGCAAACATTAAGAGAGTCTAGGATTTAGGACCGCAGCCCCGCAGGGAAATTTCCCTCAGGAGTTGCCATTTACGGGGAGGGCAGCGGGCGTAGGCTTTGCTGTGCCGTCCCTGCTTGGCCGCTTTGGTCAGGGCTTTTGTGTTGGCGGCGGGGAAAGGGAGGCAGCGGTGGCAGCGGGGCCGGAGGGGTCCACAGAGCCCTCCCGCGGGGGGGCGACTGCATCCCGCGTCCAGGAGCATCTGGGGAGAGGGAAGCCGGGGAAGAGAAGAAAATAGCTCCCCGAGGGGACAAGCGACAGCTGGGCCGGGCTCTGTGAATGCCAGGGAGGCCAGAGGGGCGGCCGCAGGGCCGAGGGCAGGACAAGGCGGGTGGCGCAGACGGGCGGCCCAGACGCCGAGGGGAGGGAGGGCTGTTCCCTGCCGTGCCGCTCCCCGGCCGCCCCGCCGCCGGCGGGACCTGTGTGCTGGGGGTGCCGGGCGGGCTCACCAGGGAAAGCTGGGACGAGCAAGGCCCGGGAGAGGCGTTGAGGCAGCCGGGCAAAGCCTGGGAAAGCTCCCAGGGCCGATGTGCCGAGGCCAGGGAGGCCCGAGGGCCGCCGTTTGGACGGCCGGTGACAGGGCGGCCCGTGTGTTCCCAGCACGGCGGCTGCAGGGGAGCAGCCCCTCCCTCCACGAGGGCTGGAAGGCGAAAGCGGAGCGGGCACGGGCTCAGCCGGACCGAGCGACAGCTGGGGTCGACCTGGCCGGGCCGGGGGCCGCGCACCGGCTGCTCGCACCCCCGGTGGGAACTGGTGGCGGGGAGGAGCTGGAGACAAACTTCTCGTCTTTTGCCAGGCAAACGGGATTTTCCACAATGATAATGACCTTTCTTCACAAAAGTTAGGGGTGGGAGAGAGGGAGAAGTGGCGGTTCTCCCTGGCATGGGCACCTCACCCTTGCCCTGCCTGTCCCTTGGCCTCGGGGAATGGGCCCGTCCCAGGAGGCACCAGGCATCATCAAGCTTGTCCTTAGAGATTTACACATCGCAAAAGTAAAGCTCTCCCCTGCCAGAGCCTTCAATGTGACTTTTTTTTTTTTTTTTTTTTTTTTTTTTTTTTTTTTTTTTTTTTAATGTGCCAGTCCGCAGAAAGGCAATTGGAAAACTCTATTCCCTCCCATCCTCTCTGGAATTGTGTTGCTGGGATTTTTTTGAGGTTTGTTTTTGATTTTTTTTTTTTTCTTCTCTCACTCCAGCTCTTTCTCAAAGACTCCTTCCTTCTTCTCTCTCTCGCCTTTTTTTTTTTTTTTTTTTTTAAATTCCTCTTTATCCCATTGATTCTGCTCAGCTTTTGCTTAAAGATGAGCAAGGAAAAAGTCAAACCACTCTATCCTATATGTGCCAACGGACCTTTCTTGGAGAAAATAAAACAAACAAAACCCTTTTTACCTGCAATAGAAGATAGTGTACAGAATTATCCACCACCCCCTCCCGCCCCCCGTCCTATATCGAATGCAGCTGTAATTAATTGAAATTTGTGGGAAGAGATGCGTTTTCCACGTGTGAACCGAACAGCTAAGGTCGGTCGGGTAGACAGGACACCTCGTTCCTGCTCATCACGGGTGGAATCGTTTTCTCCAGCTGGGATGGGTGGTGCTGCAGGTCTCGCAGAGGTGCAGAACACAAATCTTAGGTTCTTGTATATCACAAAAGCAGGCTTCGTTGGATGAAACACCCATATTAGCCAACTTTCTCTCTCTCTCTCCCTAGTTTTATTTATTTTCCTTGGATGCGGGACCGAGGTGGTCAAAACCAAACAAAAGCACTTACATTCGTGTCGGCACTTTGTCGTCGGGGCAGCACCCGCATTAGATTATTGCCGGGGATTTATTTGCATGCAGCTGCAAACCCACAGCCCGGCTGCTGACCGCTGCGCATAAAGGGCTGCCGGGGCCGGCCCCTGCCCGGCCGCCGCGGCTCCCGGTGGGAACACGGCCCGGGGGCCGGGGCAGGGGGAGGATTTGGGAGTGGGTTTGCTCCCGACACGGCCCGGGGGGATGGTCGCAGAGCCGGCAGCAGCAGCAGGGTCCCCAGCGCAGGCAGAGGCTGCAGGTGCGGGGGATGGGGGAGGCGGGGGCGGCGCCAGCCCACAGCCCCCCTCCTCGCCACCCGGCTCGCCCCAAAGGCAGCCGCAGCTCCCACTGGCCTTGCTCACAAGCACATCCGAGAAAAGCTTTCCCTAATGCCTGTGTCCCGGGGAAAACAAAAAGGACCGGTGGCGGATCCTCGGGATTTCTCAGAGCTGTTTTCAGTGCTTTGAAATCTGCAGTACTGTTCGATGTTCTTTCCCCCCCACCTCTTCCCTCTCTCCGGCCCAGTAGCGTTTGACGAGGGAGGTATTAACTTTTGAAGCAAGGGCTTTAGGTTCAAACTACAGCTACCCGCTGTATGCCTCTCCCCTCCCCACACAGGGGCACGACGCGAGGATGGATTTGGTTGCATGGAATCGATGTAAATGTCTCCTCAGGCCTCCCTCTACCTCGGGCTATGCTACCAAGTCTCCTTCATCTTCTCCCGGAGAACCCGGTGAAGGCGCGGGGTTCCTGGAGTTTGAACTGGAGCAAAACCTGCCTCCCAAGCGGGGCCGGCTCGGGGACTCCTCTTGAGGGGAAGGAGGGGGTCAAACCAGCCATCCACAAGCACAGGGGGACTTCTGCCCGACCCTCTGCTCCGACGGCCAGCATGGGACTATAGGAGAAGGGGAAGAAAAACTGAGTTCGGGGAACTTAATGATGTGTCAGAGGAAAGAGATGTTCCCACTCCATGCAGACTCCTTCCACTGGGCCTGAGCAGGGGAGGCCCCTCCGGCCTTTTCTGCCAAACACAGGGGGCTGTGGAGCGCGAGGGAGGGCAAGGTCGGGCGGGCGGAAAACCGGCCCAGGAGGGAGAAGCTGGAAGGGCAAAGGGGATACACAGACACACAGAGGGTCGCGTTCGCTCCTCGCACCCCCACAGCGATGCGCGGAGATGTCGCGCTGCCCCTTGGCCAGGCCACCCCGCCGCAGAGGGGGAATCCCTGCGTGCGGACGGGCCGGGGGCGGGCACGGCCGGGCGGCCGGAGGGGACCCCACCCCGCCGGGCCGCCCCATCGGACGCCGAGACCCCCGAGCGCGGCCCGGTCGCGGCAGGGATCCGGCCGGGCCACGCAGGCACGGGAGGGGGTGTCTCCAACCCCACGCCTCGAGAAAACTGGGGAATAAGAGGCTGGAGTGCTTGTGCAAATTAGGATACTCCCGCAGGCTACAGTGGGCAGCGCTTGAGGGGAGCAGGTCAGTAACACCAGTGGCCAGGGAAAGCGCGGGGAAAGGCAGGAAGGGATGAAACCATTCACGGTCTCCTTGCGGACCCGGTGTGTTGTCATCTTTGTTTTGGGTGTGTTGTTTTGTTTTGCAGGAGATTGGGACAATAGCTGGAGTGGATTATTCATTCCCGTAGGCAATACTTCCTTGTATGGGCTTCAGGATGCAGTTGGAAGCTTGGGAACAAAGCGGGCATCGAATGTCAAGGTAACTGGTCCCCTTCCTTTGTTTATGCTATTGTTAATAACGGGGCTCACTCAGCCCTGGTCTCAGCCGTGCTGTATGGCATTAATATTGACTTGAGAGAATAGGCAGGGCAATTAAAAACCAAACCCAGAACAACAGCAGTATCCAGCCCAAGCCCAGTTCTTCAGGTAAAACATGCCTCTTCTGGGCTACTGAGAATGTTACAGTAGTCTTGCCTGGTATTCACAGAAACACACACACCCTTCATAAAATTAAACACATCCCTATGCAGCATTAACACGGAGAGGAGACACCGTAACCCTGTCCTTCAGTACAAAATCAAAAGGGAAAGGGCATTATTTTCAAATGCAGGAGGGAACTCTCATCAGGATAAAAAAAATTAAAGAAACTAATGAAATTATTATTTTAATTGTGATAACTTAAAAGTAGCAGAAACCTGAGCATTTATTGACTAATTTTCTTCTTCTCGAGGTAGCGGATGGTATTTAAAGTTCAACATTTCACACAGCTTCTTGTTTAGTTTAATTTCCTCAACAATCTAGGTAATTTCAGCAAACCGAGTTAAAAATTTTGGTACACAACTGAGTATGGATCTGCATAAAATAGAGAAGGTGAGAGAACTGGGGAAAGGATGTTTTATTATTTTAAGAAGAGAAGGGAGTGCATGTTTGCATGTGTGTGTGGATGCATATGTGTGAGAGAGAGTGAGAAACAAATCTCACCTCTGAGGTTTGCACCTTACATTTGATCTGTAGCTTTAGTGTGGACTCTGAAACAAATATCTATTAGATTTCTCTGAAAAATATCCCACTCAGGCAGACAGACCCCTGTTTTGAATGAGAAGTCCAGGTGATGAAAGAAATGTATGTTATTCCAGAACAATTCTTTTTTTTTTTTTTTTTTTCCTAGAAAGATTAATTTCATCTCTCCTATCCTGGGCCCATTTTCTGTCAGTGAAGGGATATAATAATGATCAATGCCCAGCCCTTCTCATATCTTTTGTACCTGGCAAATATTTGTAATGTTTTGATTATGGAGGGGAGGTGAAGAGATGAGCCCAATCTCAGCTTCAAAGGATCCTCATGAGCACTCACACAGAGGGACAAAAAATCCAAACAACCAAGCCAACCTGTTTAGAAGACCTTCCAGCCCAAAACTCTACAGTCATGCAGTTAGTTTTTGTATTTTTCCTGTCTGCTTGATGAAAGAGTCTACATACATCAGGCTATGTGGATTTATGCGACCAGCTCTGGGTGTACATTAGTACTCCAGTTGAAAATCGAACCTGGAGTTGTTGAGCAAACAGTTCCTGCTTGACTGTAGTGTGGACTGAATGCTGTCTAGTCAGCTGTATGGAGCAGTGGCAGGGAAGCAGCTCCAAGTATTTCCAAAACTAATAATAACAAAAGGTTACTATATATAAAATGTTTATACAGCCCATATTCCCTCAACTTGTTTAAATTTCGGTTTGATGCACATAAATATAGCAGACATACCTGGTTTCCCATTAGCCAGTCCCCGCTTTTTAAAATCAATTCATTTCAGTCTGAAAGAATGGCCCCATATGCAAGACAGTCAACAACCCTTTGACTTTCTCCACTCAGTGTGGACCTCAGGAAGAAATAGCATCTGTCTTTGTCATTTCACATGCTTATCGCAGTGCCTTGACATTGTGTTTTAAGAACAGGCCTACTACCAGGGAGGGTAACAATCCCCAGCTGGTTCCCCCTTTCTAATCCATTTTCCCCCTTCTCATCTTAGGCTCCTTTTGAGGAAGAAATAGTTCTGCTGGGACCCCATGCCTGGACTTTGGAGGGCATGATGCAGTGGTCTGATATGAAAGCAGTTTCTCTGCAGATGGAAACTCTTCTCTGTATCTTATGCCTTGCAAGAAAGGCAGCGAGGGCATGCTTGAAGTAACCAAGGATCTGGCATCAAGCCTGACAATCCACTTCACACTATGTGAAGGAAAGTTTGTTCCAAACCACATACTTTGTGGTGCTCAATACTGGTATCAAACTAGTTTGAACTGTCCCAGGTCTAAAATAAAGATCTCCATTGTGGTACCCCAGTGAGCTTGTCTTGCTAAACCTTCCCTGTTTATGTTGAAGGTACAGAGCTGATGTAATGCTGTCTTTTCACCCACGGATGGGTGCAATCGGAACAATTCAGAAAAGTTCTGTTTAGCTTTTTTCCCCTTGTAGTTGAAAAAATGCCAGCTATCAGAAACAAGTCTATGTTTGAAGGTACAGTTTTCAACATGCGAGTGGGAAACATATGTAGTGGCACTATTCGACAGCTTTGTAAGGGCTGTGCTCGATTTTGGCTTTTAATCTCAACTTTGTTAGAAAGAGATGTAAAACGGAATGGAACCTGATTATTTGTGCTATAGCCTTGTGATGCTCATCCTATAACTGTTGGGGAGAGAAGCAAAACACTGGTAAAGCTTTAGGTGAGCCTGAGTTTCAGGGGGACTCTAGTCTTCACAGGTTCTCACTTCACTGCCTTTCTTCCCTTAGTATTTGTTACATGGGATTTTTTTTTTTTTTTTTTTTTTTTGTCTGCTGTTCTACATTTTAAAGTGAGTACAGACTCAATCCTGCTGAGAGAGCTACCTCCATCACAAGCTCACGTTTGGAAAATGCCTACCCACTTCGACTGCCCCCCTTCAAGTCATCGTCCCCCTTTCAGGGGAGAAAAGAAAACCTTAAAAGAGAAAGAGAGAAGCGGGGGTGGAGGACCCCTGATTCCTCAGTGACCTGCATAGCTCGGACAGACCTCCAAGATCCCCTCCGCCTCCTGCAGACAAGCCCCGACGGAGGCAAAACCCCCAGATGCCTGAACTTTTAACGTGGCTTTGCGTTTATACAATTCAGGCTCAATTTTAGCAGTCTCGGGGGGCGGAGGGGGGGCGGGGGATGCGACAAGGGAGAAGAAAGTTTGGATTAACTCTTTGTCGCTAAAAAATCCCCACAGCCCAAATCCCCAGCCATCAGCAAAAGCGCCCAGCGTCCCCGGCAGCCGGTGCCCTCCCGGCACACACCGGCGGTGGCTGGCAGGGAGGAGCAGCCCCAGCCCTGGCTGCCGGCACCTGGCCGTGCCCCGGGGCTCCCCTCGCTGCCCCGAGGAAGGGCTGCCCCCCTCCGAACGCTGCAGGCCGGCCTGGGCTCTGCGGGGCTGGCAGGGAAGTTTTTTGGTACCGCTAAAGGCATACACATATACACACACACAAATATATATATATACACATACACACACATATATCTATATCTATATATATATCTCATACACACACGTCTTTATATATAGATTTATATGTAGGTGGCTAGTCTATGTTTAAATTATTCTATCTATACACACAGTCCTCCTCTGATGAGGTCATTCTCCCATATATATGAGATTGGGTGTAAGATGCCAGAATCTAACGCCAAGATCTTATCTCTGCTGATCTAAAAGCAATATAAAGTAAATGTTAGCAGAAGGGGAAATAAATTTTGGAGAGAAACATTCAACAAGGTGTCCCTGAAGGCTTTTCCCCCGCCCTCCCCAGCCGATGTACCCACGCACTTTATGCCAAAGAGAGCCATTTCTGCACAAGAGACTCTTGCTTCAGAGCAAGGACAGACTGCACCCTGCACCGTGGGTCTGTGCCTGGCAGGGGCTGCACCTTGACATTTTTAATCCCCTCTTCCCTTTCCCGAGCAATGTTCTCCTCTCTAATGCGCTAATCGGCTGCAGCTTATTTATTTTTTTTTTCCCTGCGGCTCCAAATGTCTTAATTTTTTTTTTTTTTTTTTTTTTTTTTAATTTCAGGAAACTCAAAACGGAAGGGGGGATGCTACTTGAAAGTATGACTCAAAAAAAAAAAAAAAAAAAAAAAAAAAAAAAAAAAAAAAAAAGGTTTTGCTTTGCAGCCATCAGTAGCACCAGGAGACAGCTCCATTAAAAAAGTAGTTTTCCACTGCTCTTGAAAAGCCGTTATTTTTTACATCGCTTTTAGGAAGATAGATTAACAAAACATCACATTTCAAGCCACTCTGATCTGTAATTAAATGGAGGAGCCGGTTTGTATTCTCCTATGGCTTTTACAGAAGTTGCAGTGATCCAAAGTCAGGTTGCTGTGTCAGAGTGGCATTTTTATTAATGAGAATACAAAAAGCTTGCATATTCTTAGCCCGGCTTGAATTTAGTTGCTAAGCAACCGCTGTATGGTAATTCATCCGCGAAATTTAAATCTTGGAGAAAGGATTCAGCGTTTTGCTGAATGGTCGCCACGAGGAAAACAACTTGTGGGACCCGCGGCAGCTGCGGCCGCGGCCCCGCGCCGCCCGCCCGCTCCCCCGGGCCGCCCGCCGGGGACGGAGGGCAGACGGGCAGCGGGGCCGCCCCGTCGGCGCTGCCCCGGCCCGGCCCGGCCTTCCACGAGCGGGGAAAGGCGGCACCGGCGTTTCCCGACGCGTGGCGAGGCCCGAAGCCCGCTGCAGCCACCCCGGGCTGGGGAGGGGTCCGGGGGACCTGAGTCCCGTCGCAGCCCCGAGGGCGAGGCCCCGTGGGCACCACCGCGGCCCCGGCTGCTCCTTTGGTGTCGGGTAGGACAGGACGGGCGGCCTTTCCCCGTTCGGCCTTCACCCCTTAGCTTTTTGTGTTGCCAAAGCCTCTCAACCAAAGAACTCCCTACTGCTGTGTCATTGACACTGCGGGGCCGCTGCCGCCCTCCTCTCCCCTCGCTCCCGCCGCCTATTGAGGGCTGCGCCCGCTCCATTGTGCCAAACTGCAACTGAAAACACCGATGGGGCAATAACCACCTCCCTGCATCTCCTCCGGTCGCTCCATCCAGCCACCCATACCCATCCCTCTCGCCAGAGGCGACCAAACTCCTCGCCAACTCTGGCATTAGCAAAATGAGGCTCTGTCCTCGAGTGCTCGCCCCACGCCTGCCTCCGAGGTCGGGACTTGTTGCATCCCTTCTAGAGTTTGATTAATTACCCTGGACCTTAAGCAAACTAAAGTACATGTGGCGAAGAAGCTCACGCCTACAGTTTGGTCCTGCAGCTTGCCAGTTACAGAGATAATCTCTACACTCGCTTCCAAATCGGAATGTGCATCTCTGTGCTTCAGAAAGGTATCCCTGTATAAGTATATAGAAGTATCGATTTTGCTGTAACTTGAAGATGTTTATCATTTATTACAAAAATAAACGAATAAATACAACAATGTATTGTTGTTTTCAACAGGATAAATATTTTACAAATATATAATTTAAAAAAACCCAAATTTAATTGTTAAAGTTATTTAAAATAGTACACTTATTGATAAAATTATCAATAGTATATACTGCATTTAATATTAGAACCAATTATTCTCTAAACGTTCCATTTAAAACCATTCATACAAAACAAGTTATGAGCATTGTAATGTGCAAACACGAGTCACTACATTAAAGCATGAGGATTCTGTAAAGATCACTTTCTGATAGGAACTGCTGCGTTTCTAAACCAAGTAGAGCTCTCTGCTAAATTTCGGAAAATACTCAGACCAACAGCAGTGACGTGACTATTTTAAATACACCTGAAAATGATTTATTCTGTACAGACTCGACAGGGGAAGGATGGGATGTGAGTGAGAAGACTGGGGCGTAATAGAGGACCGCAGAATATGAAAATGTAAACTATAAATAATCACATCTCGGGATTACCCAGTCTGATCAAACATAACTTTGTAAAACATTTGGCTTTCCTTTAGGCAGGAAAAAAAAAAAAAAAAAAAAAGAAAAAAAAAAAAGAAAAAAAAAAAAAAAAGAGTAAGGAAAACGATGCCGACTCTATTACCAAGCACAGAACACTGATATTATAAATGAATACAATTACTAAATTCATTAAGAGATCTGGCGATATATAACAATATTTTCATTATTTACACGTGTAACAATATAACCCTTAGCGCAAACCCTCTCACTTATTATCTACCTCTCGCTATCTCAGAGACTCACAACCCTGAAATTCCTAAATACATTCAAAGGATTCGGTTTCTCGGGGGCGGGGGAGGGGGCGGAGGGGTGGAGGGGCGGAGGGGGAGCGCCCATGGCCTCACTTTTTGTGCATAACAAGTCCACGGAACGGGCACATTTTGCCGGTCCCTCCGACCACACGTTACTCCTCCAGCCTAACCCCCGGCTTTTCGGAGGCAGCAACCCGCAAAGGTTGCCTTTTAATAGAAACCAGCGTGAAGCCTAACGTTAGCTCTTTGTTGCCATCCAAATCGAGTAACCAAATACCGCTCCGAAATTTAAATAGACTTTCTCCGCGGCTAATACAAGTGCTCCCCTTGGTGTGTGAAAACAGGATCCCACCTCACGTGTGACAGCGGTCCCCGGCCCCCGGAGGGAGCCCGGCCTGGCCGCCTGCTCGCCCGGCCCTTCTTCCCTCCCCAGCTGCAAAATTAGCCAGCAGCTTCTGCTAAAACGAACAAAAGAAATAGCGTCCTTTACCCTTTCGGGTTCTCTTTCCCTTTGTTGGGTTGCCTTCTTCCCCCGCCCCCCCCTCTTATTTCCTCCGTGTCAGTAGGGCCTTTCGGATTTCACAAATCAAACCGACGGTGATATTTACTACGAGCTGGTGTTAAAATAATGCATCCCGGTGCGCGGCTCCCAGGTTGGCTTTGATTTATGGACTGACACGGGGCCTATCTGAAAGGAAGAAATGCTTGTTGTTCCTACACCAGTTTTCTGGGGGTTTAACCCCTGCCTCAATAGCACGTAGAGAAGCACGGCAGAAGGGAGGGGGCGCGGAGGAGGAGAGGAAGAGGAAGGTGAGGAAGGAGCCACAGACGAGCTGGATCATAAAAGAAAACCTTATTCTCCAGTACACTATCGGTGGGGGCGGGTGGATGCGTTAGATGCAGCTCTCTACTCCCCACAACCTCCCCGCTGCAAAATGAAGGGAGTTGAGGCGGTCATTCAGTTGTCCCTACATTGCAATAAATTCTAGTGGATAAATATGACAGGTCAGCTCGTGCATCTATTGGCATCTCCAGCGTTACTGACACGCGCGTGTGTTTGCAAAGAAGGCATGGCAGCGCGTTGGCAAAGTGGAGGAGAAAACTAGACTACACCACTTCACACCCCACAGAAAAACCTTAAAACAACAACAACAGCCACAGCAACGGCAACAACAGAAACGGTGAACTAAGCAGACCGCACGCAGGATGCTGAAAGTATTATTCTATATATTCGATTAGAAAAAAAATTAAACGTACCTCTTCTTTAAATTATAAAGATAAATTAAATACAAATATTAATACATGCACAAAATGAGTAAAAATAAATTATAGCTCAGCTCCCCTTCTCCCTCTTTGCTCCCCCCGCACCTCCCCCCCGTCCAGCCTCAGTTTGGAAAGAGAGGAAACAAGAATGAACTTTTGGAAACATCCCTCTTAGCACTGGCCACGAGGGACCTGAGGACGCGCTCAGGTATCGCCCGCGCCCGAGTGCCAGCCTAGTGCGAGGCGCCAGAGCCCTTTCGGGGAGAAGGTGCCATTGGGAGAGCTCTAATGTCGCCGTCCCTCCCGGTGACACAGGGTGCCCGGGCCGATGGAAGGGACCGCGGACACGGCCGGGCGGAGGGGCGGCAGGGGCAGAGCCGCACGCCGGGCAGGCAGCAGCAGCAGGGGTGAGGCAAGGGCACTGCCGGGAGCACGGGCCCTGCAGCCGGCACCTCGGACACTCGGTATTCCTCTCACTTTAGCAGTATGGCCCTTCAGACAACTTTTTTTTTTTTTTTTTTTTTTTTTTTTTTGGACACAGTGTTTATGCATCAGACACAGACTATTTCATTCTAACAAATTTATTTTCTCAATCAGCTCTTACGGAATCACTACTCAAATTAAATTACAATCAAATTATCACATCAAAAGATACCCTTATTACCTAACAACTGTCCATATTTTCATTTCATTTTGATTTGTGCTCGTCTGAAAAAAACACGTAATACAAGATCTGGGGAAAAAATAAATTACCGTTTTGCAGCAGTTCATAGGTATTCTGAATAAAATATTAAAAGAAGTCATTTAATGAAAATATAAAGCAAATTTTTTTTTTTTTTTTAGATCAACAACGGATCTAACAATTCTATATTGCCGTCTTTTTGAAAAGTCTGTTTATTAAAACCTACCAAAAACACTGCTTGGAAATGGCAGTATTATATAATCACATCCACAGCACCCATTCAATCAAAGTTGGCAACGGATTTAGGAGAGGAGAAGTTCAGATAAGTGCAGCTGCAGATGCTCAGTCCTTCTAAATCCCTTTATCTGAATCAGTCCAGAAATAAAAAATAAAAATATTAATAAAAAAAATATTAGCAGTGGATTTTTTTATGACTCTTCCATGATGATTGGCAGCCGTCAGGAGCAGGACTTTGACAGCCCTAAATTATTTCCCTTTCTTTCCCTGGTTCCTTTAATTCATGCAAAGTCCTTCTACAGAGCTCGAACTTTAGGGACCAACAACCTCTCCTTCTCTCACCCTCCCCCTGGCGTCTGTCCCTCCCCCCTTTCTCCTCAGGGTCAGTCTTCTCCGCGTGCGGGCATTTATTTCCATATTTTTGTTCTATAGCTATACCTATATATATAGATAAATATATATATATGTATTTGCTTCCCTATTCAGCCTGCTTGTTTTTAGTGCTGTGTGCATTTTTTTTTTCCTGGAGAAAGTGGACCCTTTCATTTTGCAGAGTATATAGATATATAGATATATATGTTTTCAGAGTGGATGTCTGCCTTGCACCAAAATTCTACGGTTTGGCCAAGAAAAACAGGGTGCTGGAATGCAGCAGGCACCCTCTGATTAACCAGATTATTTTTCTTCTGCTTCCCTTTTTTTGATTGCTCCCATTGAAAAAAAAATAAAAAGAAGGAGAGAGAAAGGAGAAAAAAAAAAAAAGTTTCTGTGATTCATAGAAGAGAGCCCTTTTGGGGATGGGGGGAAGAGTGCGGGGGGGGGGAGGGGGAGGAGGGGAGAGGAGAAGCGAAGGAGCGCAGACAGTGGTGTTCCTTACTGCGAGAAGGGGATAATTTGGAGAAAAACAAAACTAAAAAATAAAATTAAAAAAGCCCCAGCCCACCCCCCAAGCCCTTTCCCCACAACCAACCAACCAACCCCCCGGCACATCTGCAGTTTTGGTGCATTATGCATCTCCACCCCGTTTTCCCAACACGGTCTAAACGCTCTCGCTCGGATCGACCTTCTCCACCGCTCCCTATTGGTATCGATCTTATATATATATAGATGCACGCATATATCCATATATATATAAACACAAGCAGTCTGAACGAGCCTGGATCGTGTGTGTGTGTGTGTGTGTGTGTGTGTGTGTGCGCGTGTCGGTGTGTGTGTGTGGTGCGGCCGTGCGCGGCGGGGCCGGGGCCGGTGGCGGTGCCGGTGGCGGTGCCGGCCCGGCCTGGCCCGCGCTGCCCCCGCGCTGCCCGGCCCGCCCGCGGTGCCCCTCACTGCACGCTGGTCTGCAGTCCGTGGTGAGGGGGCGGCGTGTCGGAGTTGACGGTGCCGACCTGGGAGTAGACATCGTCGGGGGTCTGCTGCTGGATCCCCGGGGGGGTCATCCGTTTCTCTTTCTGCCTCCGATTGCAAAACCAAACCCTGACCACCTCCTTCTCCAGCTGCAGGCTGTCCGCTAGGTTCGTAATCTCCTGGGCGGAGGGCTTGGGGCATTTCAGAAAGTGGCTCTCCAAGGCCCCCTTGACACTCACCTCGATGGAGGTCCGCTTCTTCCTCTTCCTGCCCTGGGCGGCGATCTTGTCGATGCTGGTGGGACTGCCCGTGGAAGAGTCGGCTTCCTCCAGCCACTTGTTCAACAAAGGCTTCAGCTTGCACATGTTCTTGAAGCTGAGCTGCAGGGCCTCGAAGCGGCAGATGGTGGTCTGGGAGAAGACGTTGCCGTAGAGGGTGCCCAGCGCCAGCCCCACGTCGGCCTGGGTGAAGCCCAGCTTAATCCGCCGCTGCTTGAACTGCTTGGCGAACTGCTCCAGGTCGTCGGAGGTCGGCGTGTCCTCGTCCGAGTGCGGGTCGTGGCTGTTGACGCCGCCGTGGTGCGGCGGGTGGTGCCCGGGGTGCTGGTGGTGGTGGTGGTGGTGATGCCCGGGGTGCTCGCCCAGCTCCGGCGTCTCGCCGCGCACCAGCCCCGGGTGCACCAGGCTCTGACCGCCGGGGGGGGGGCTCAGCATGCCGTTCACCGTGAACCCCCCGGGCTGCGAGTAGAGGAGCGACTGCTGCTGCTGCTGCCCGCCGGCCATGGAGGGTAGGTGGGCGGCCGCCGCCGCCCCCCAGGCCGCCGGGTGCCCCTGGTGCGGGGGGCCCAGGTGGGGCGGCCGGTGGTGCAGCGCCGCGCCCGAGTGCAGGTCGTCTCGTCCGCCGCTGCCCTTGACGTCGGGCGGCGGCGGCGGCTGCTGGGGGCTGCCCGTCATGCCCACGGGGCTGCCGGACCAGGGCGAGCCCGCTTCGGCGGCGGCGGCGGCGGCGGCGGCGGCGGCGGCGGCGGCGTGGGGCAGGGCTGTCACCCACTGGTGGGCATGGCTCAGCATATGGCCGCCGTTGCTGGCGGCCATGGCGCCCGGCATGAAGTCGCTCTGGACCATCTTGGCCGCCGGGTCGCCGCGGTAGCCGCCCGCCACCGAGGTGACGGCCACGCTCCCCGGCTGCATGCCGCCGCCGCCGCCGCCGCCGCCGCCGCCCGAGTCCGCGTGGACGATGGAGCCGGCCGCCAGGATGCCGTTGCCGGGGAGGTAGGGGTTAGAGGTGGCCGCGGCCATCCCGCGCCCGCCGCCCGCCGCTCGCCCCCGCCGCGCCGCGGCCGCCGCTGCGCCGCCGCCACCGGCTGCCGGGCGCCCGCCGCGAGCGCCCTTGCCCGGGGCCGCTGCCGGGGCCGCCGCCCGCGCCGCCGCCGCCTTCCCAGCCTCGCCGGGGCGCCGGGGCGCGGGGTTCACCTGCTAGCGCTCCGCTGCGCGCTCTCCGCCGCCCGTCCGCCCGCCGTCCTGCCTCCGCTCCGCGCCGCGCTCCGTGCGCTCGCCGGCTCTCGCTTCGCCTTTTATATTTTTTTAGCCTTTTTTTTTTTTTCCCAAAAAAAGAGAAATATTTAGCTGTACATGTAGTTTTCCTCCGCCTTCTTCTCGCCCGGGTTTGCTGCTCGCAGGGAGGAAACCAAACAAAGGCTAAAAAGCGAAAAAGAGGGGGGGGGATCAAAAAGCCCCCTTGCCTTCTCCCCTCCGCTCCCCTAGGAGTACATCTCCTCCTCTCAGCCTTCCCCTCTCAGAGCGAAACTTTTCCTTTTCTTCTTCCTTTAAGGCTTTGTGTGTGGGTATATTTTCCTTTTTTTTCTGCCTCTCTCTCTGTCTTTCTCTCCTCGGTTCCTCGATCTCCTTTTGCTCTGTTATTTGCAAGTTTTGTTGGTGTCCTAAGAAAACTTCCTGTGATGATGATGGTGGTGATGGTGGTGATGATGCATTTCTCAAAGTTGTGCTGTTGCTGAAGCACTTTGTCCCCTTTGAAACAAGAGTCCTGCCGGAGCCTTCTTGCTAGAGTCACGCTCTGGATAAGACATTTTTTTCTCTCTACCTTTCCTTTAGGCGGTCGAAAAAAAAAAAAAAAAAAAAAAGTAAAAAAGAAATTTAAAAAGTTGAAATTTCTCGTTACCTCGCGAATTGTTTCTTTCCCTCTCCCGCTCTCTCTCTCTCTCGCTTGGTTTGTTGTCTTTTTTTTTTTTTTTTTTTTTTTTTTTTTTTTTTTTTTTTTTTGGTTGTGTTTGTTTTGCTTTTTATTTTAATTCCAGCAGTTGGTCGAGGGAGGAGGCGGAGGAGGAGCGCCTTGCTGGAGAGGTGTGTGTATGTGTGTGTGCATATATGGTATCCTTTATACACTAACTCCAGCGGGGAAGTTGGCTGCCGGGCTGGCAGCGCGCACTGGCGGTGCCGGAGTCCCGCCGCTCGCCTCTCCCCGCCTCCCTCTCCCGGGCCGTGCCCGCGCCCGCGCCCTCCTCCCTCCCTCCCTCCTCCCGTCCGTCCGTCCCTCCCCTCCCTCCCTCCGCCGCCCGCGCCGCCAGCGCCCGGCCCCGCCGCGAGGAAGCGGCCGCCGCCGCCCCCGCCGATTGGCTGCGCGCCCCGTGACGGACAGCGCGCCGCCGGCCGCGCGGCCCCCCTTCCGGCCGTTCCGATTGGCTGCCTTTTAATTTAGGCGAAGTGGCGTCGGAGATGGAAGTTGCCCCCCCCGCTTTGCCTCCATCCCTCCATCCCTCCTCCCTCTCCCCTTCCTCCTTCCTCCTCCCTCCCTCCATCCCTCCATCCCTCCCTCCCTCCGCCTCTTAACTCTTCCTGCCCGGCGGACACACGCACCTCGGAGCTCTCCCGCCGTCGCCGCTCGGGCAGGGGCGAGCGGGGCGGTAATAATTAATAACAACAGTAATAACGACAATAATAAGGACGCCAGTACCGGGCTGGATTCGGGAAGGCGCTGGTGCGGAGGTGTCACCCCCGGGCACACGCACCCGCCTCTCCCGCCGGCGGTGCCCGCACCGGCATTTGGAGCTGCCCCCCCGCCACCAGCGCTCAGCCCCGGAGCCGCCCGCCCCCCGCCCGCCCCCTCCTCCCTTTGTCCGCCCCCGCATCCCGGGGTGCGCCCCGGCCCGCGGCAGCCCGTCCGCAGCCGTCACCCGGGGGGCCGGCCCGGCAGCGCCGGGGAAGGGCCGCCCCGTCGGCGGGGGAGGCGGCGAGGGGAGCCGGGTCCGGGCTTGCCCTGCGCGCTGCGGTCTCCGCTCGCAGGGAGCCAACCTCGCGGCATGAAACGCTGTATTATTTCTCGTCCAGCGGAAAGAGTTAAGGGGGGCGGGGGAAGGCGGGGGGCGCGGGGGAGAGATGCGACCGAGCGGAAACGCTGCGCGCAGGCAACCTCAGTGAACCGCGGAGAAAGAGAAAGTGGCAACAAAAACAAGGGCAAATTGAACGCTCCTCGGGGACTGCCGGTGCAATAACACCGCTCGGACACGGAGGGGACACGGCGCTGCCGGTGACCTCCCCGCCGCGCAGCGCCGTCCCACGCCCGCTCCCCGGGTGGCGGGACCGCGCGGTGCGGGCACGGGAATGGGAATGGGAATGGGAATGGGAATGGGAATGGGAATGGGAATGGGAATGGGAATGGGAATGGGCAGCGTCGCCCCCCGCCCGGCCCTGCCCTGCCCTGCCCTGCCCTCCCCGCTGCTCTCCGCACGCTGAATGAGCGGGCCCCGGGGGGCGGTGAGCTCCGTCCCGCTGGCAGCGCCTCCCGTGCCGCCCCAGCCCGCCGCGCTCGGCAGCCGGTGCTCGGGGCTCCCTCCGGCCCCCGCTGGCGCGGCACGAAATACCACGGCAGGTCGGGTTAGAAAAACCATCCAAGTGAAGCGTACGGATCTTAAGGGCGCTGGTAACTAAACGCCAAACATTATCATTATATACATATACATATATATGTGTGTGTGTGTATGTGTGTATATTTGTTCCCATGCGTCCTCCAAAGGTTTCTTTTATATATATATAAAAGATCCAACACAGATTTCATTGAATAAATCTGAGATCTCCAGGTGCAGACGTTTGAATAGTCGGTGCCAGAACCCCATGTTTTCCTTTCCAGCCGATTTTGCTTGGATCAGGCTCAAAAACCGAGTGAGTCTCGTGGTTTTGTTTACACTGAATGGGGAGGATAGGAACGGTGCCATGGGGCCGTCTTTCATTAATATACAGTGAGGATTTTGTCTAAATTACTGCTATGAATTTCACAGTACACGCTTTCAAAAGCCGTCTCAGGTGGCCTGATGAAACGTGATAGCGCCTCTGCAAACAGATCTACTTTCTTAATAAAAAAGGAAGGTGTGGGGGGGTGGGGAAATCCCCCCAAAATAAAATAATAATAATAATAAAAAACCCCAAAACAAAACAAAAAAACCCCCCACCGTACACCATCATAACAGCGACAACAACAACAACAACAAAAATAAAGCTTAAGCTGGAGTAAGGTCTTTTATTTAAAAAAATATCCCAACAAAAAAACAAACAACCAACTTCGTTCCCCAACTCTTCCCACCCCCTCCCTTGCAGAGTGAGATTGTTTTGTCTGGAAAAAAATCCAAAGTATAACAAGGGGAGAACAGTTAGTGCTGATTTTCATTTGCATAAATTTTCATATATTTTGGTGAAAATAATAGACTAGTGGAGAGCGGGGCTTAGTGGAGTCAGTGCAAAGGAAAATCTTAACATGGATCGTTTCGCTGGAGTTGAGAACATGCTTTTTTCCCCCTGTCACCTTATTAAAATCAAAAATTAAAAAAAAATCTCTAAATCCTGGAAGTTTGATCGGTAAGTGTTTTACATTTTTTTATCTACTTTTGTTTTCTTTAAAGTCTTCTGGATATGTATTTTCAAAAGGTTAGGACAAGACAGGGAAACCCATGGCAACTGCCTTGAAGGAAACAGGCTGGGAAAAAAAGGGAAAGGGAAAGGGGAAAAAAAATCCCACCAGCAACAAAAAGCACCTTAGCGAAATATTACATAAAAAGCATGGATTCATTCCAAAGCTCAAGGCAGCAAGGCAATTCTTCAGCACTGGAAAGTCTTTCTGGTTACTACTTCACTTTTCTGGGCGCTGTTAATTATTGTAACACCAAGACTCGGGGAGGCTGGGCCGGGGTGGGGGGGTGGGGGGGGGGGGTGAGGAAAGCTCTCGAAAATATTACAGATTTGTGCAGGGGAGGCGAGGCAGAGATGCGGGCTGTTTTCAGTCGCTGCTTGGCGGGGGGGCGGTGCGGGGGGTGGCCCCGCGGGCGCGGAGGGGCCGCGGCCGGGCCGGTGAGCCCCGCACCTGCCGGCGGAGGGACCCGCGGGGGGGAAAGGGAAGGTGCGGAGCGGCGGTGCGCGCACAGGGTTAATGCTGTAACCAGGGAACAGACGGCTGAGCACAACATCCAGAGCTCTGTACTGAAAGTCCATCAGAAAGAGTATAATCAATCAAAACTAACCAGGACATCCCTTCATTTTATTCTCCAAGGAGATTGGGGCTGGAGGATTACAGGGCAGGTTTCACTTTGTTTCTCTCTCTTGACAATCTTGCCCGTCTCTCCGCTTTCCCCGAATCCCATCCGATTGAGAGGTGCAGTCTAATGATCTGAAACTCTTCTATAGCGTTTGGGTCAGCGTGATAAATAATGTGATAAATAATGTAGGATTAAATTAACAGGCCAGACACCGCTCCTGAAAACTTTACCGAACCTTAAATATCCCATCATGTGACTTTAATTTATTTTAATTTTACAGTGTTATTTACATTTTTTTTTCCTTGCCACCTCTGTTGCTGCTCTTTTGGATACACAATAGCTGGTGATCATTGTAATTTCCTAGAATTAGTTACTTCTTTGGAAACGGTCGATAGCCAAATCAATAAAATGGCTTGTAAAACTACGGAGGTATAGGTTTCAATTTGGGGGGGAGAAGAATCGCTCATTTTCCACTTCTTGTTGACGTGCCCAGCGTCTCTTTTGACTGGGGTTAACTCTGTGTGCTCCATCGGAACAGATGCCGTATAGAGCTGCTCCCTCAAGATCATTTGTTTCCTTGATGGGGGAACATTTCTGAGCAGAACATATTGGTTGCCATAGAGAAAGAAATAAAAGGAAGAACACTAGTCACATTAAGCTATATGTTTGTGCACTGGGCTTTAGATAAAAGGACCCCAGTTCAAGCCAGAGAGAACGGGGCCAAAGCAGAGCTTCTTAGCTTCACTAAAACTAGCTTTATTTTGTTTTGGACTTTTACGGTTGAAACATGTAAGCTAATTTTATTGGCTGTCGTTAATTTTATACGATACGCCTTGCTGAACAAAATCAACTTTGGGCGCGCTCCGCCTGGCGCCGGCCGGCCGCCAGGGGGCGCCCCGCGACCCCCTCCCCGCGCCTCGGAGGGGGATGAGGGCTGGGGGCTGAGGGCTTGGGGGCTCAGGACTGAGGGCTGGGGGCTCAGGGCTGAGGGCTGGGGGCTCAGGGCTGGGGGCTCAGAGCTGAGGGGACTGAGGGGGCTGAGGGCTGAGGGGGCTCAGGGCTGAGGGGGCTGAGGGCTGAGGGCTGAGGGCTGGGGGCTCAGGGCTGGGGGCTCAGGGCTGAGGGGACTGAGGGGGCTCAGGGCTGAGGGCTAGGGGCTGAGGGCTGGGGGCTCAGGGCTGAGGGGACTGAGGGGGCTCAGGGCTGAGGGCTGGGGGCTGAGGGCTGGGGGCTCAGGGCTGAGGGGACTGAGGGGGCTCAGGGCTGAGGGCTGGGGGCTCAGGGCTGGGGGCTCAGGGCTGAGGGGACTGAGGGGGCTCAGGGCTGAGGGCTGGGGGCTCAGGGCTGGGGGCTCAGGGCTGAGGGGACTGAGGGGGCTCAGGGCTGAGGGCTGGGGGCTGAGGGCTGGGGGCTCAGGGCTGAGGGGACTGAGGGGGCTCAGGGCTGAGGGCTGGGGGCTCAGGGCTGGGGGCTCAGGGCTGAGGGGACTGAGCGGGCTGAGAGCTGAGGGGGCTGAGGGGGCTGAGGGGGCTGAGGGGGCTCAGGGCTGAGGGCTGGGAGCTGAGGGCTGAGGGGGCTGAGGGCTGAGGGCTCAGGGCTCAGGGCTCAGGGCTGAGGGCTGAGGGGGCTGAGGGCTGAGGGCTCAGGGCTCAGGGCTCAGGGCTGAGGGCTGAGGGGGCTGAGGGCTGAGGGCTCAGGGCTGAGGGCTGGGGGCTCAGGGCTGAGGGGGCTGAGCGGGCTGAGAGCTGAGGGGGCTGAGGGGGCTGAGGGGGCTGAGGACTCGGGGCTCAGGGCTCAGGGCTGAGGGCTGAGGGGGCTGAGGGCTGAGGAGGCTGAGGGGGCTGAGGGCGGCGGGGGCTGCCCGGGCCCGGCACTGCCCGCCGCCGGGACACCCCGCACCGGGACTGCGACCCCCGGGGCGGCGGGCGGGCGGACAGCAGCGGGGGCTGCCGGTTCAGGGCCCGCCCGAAAGTGTCCCAGGCGGTGCCTCCAAGGGACTCGAGGCCTGCCAGGGAGTGAGAGCGGTAATTAAACACAGGCACGGGCACCGCAGCTCGGGGCAACCTGGAGTGCCACGCGGGGTTTTTTGTGTGGTTTTTTTTTCTGTCCAAATAAGGCGCTTAAGCCTCTGGAGATGCAATAAACCGACTAGGTTTTTTTTTTTTTTTACATTATTTAATATTTAATCGCCGTGTTAAACCTGGAAAAGTGGCTAGTTTTCTTTTTTTTTTTTTTTTTTTTTTTTAATCCCTTTCATTTTTCCCTCCTCCCCCCCTCAAGCTGGCCACTCCTCCCCCCGGTCCCTTCCTGACTTGTCTGTGTGCGGGAACCAGCGACAAGAGGCAAGGCCGGGCTCCCCCCGCCTCCCGCCCTGCCCGCACCGCCCGCGCACCCGGCACAACTTTTCGCCGTCCGGGACACTCGCACATTAACCTCAACTAAACACAACAGCGACTACGCAGCTCGGGTCTCTGTCCCTTCCCGAGCATTCCTGCTCTCAGCCCCTTAGTCGTCTTCTCTGCTTCCCTCCCTAAGTGATTGCAAGAGGGGACAGAACGGAGAAATTTAGTTGGTGGCCTTTTTTTTTTTTAGTGATGGGGGAGCAGGTTGGGTTGGGGTTTTTTTTGGGTGGAATTCCTGCCCAAACACGGCTGCTTCTCAGCCCCGCGGCCCGGCCCACTGGCAGGACACTGGCCCGGACGGCCCCGCGTGGCTGAAGCATCCTGCAAGGCACCTGCACCCCCGGGACGGGCGGGGAGCGGTGGCCACGGGGGCGGGAGCTTGGAGCCACTTTGTTCCCCCGTGGAGGAGCCCCAGCAGTTTCCGTCGTACAAGGAAAGTTTTATTTCTTGCCTCCATACAGGAAAGACCAATTGGAACCCTGGACGCCACACACCCCATAAATATGATAGAACCTGGCAAGATGAACTCCCCGCCTGAAAGCCTAACACATACATAGGAAAAAAAAAAAAAAAAGAAAAAAAAAAAAAAAAAGAGAGAGCGAGAGAGACAGAGAAGGAAAGTAAAGTAATCAAAGACAGAAAACGACCTACAAGAAATTACACTTTTCATTTTCATTTAAAGTGTTCGTGGGTCTTCATTTGGAAAACGGAGTCAAGTCTCTGTGTGTATTGACCGTGAGGTAAAATGGTTGAGATATTTACATGAACAAAACTTTCCACCTACCGCGTTTGGCACAATAAGCACTAGCAATATTCCAGACTGGTAAAACACATTTCCAGAGCGCAGCTCTCCTCAGAAACGTGGTCGCTTGCTTGAGATTTGCAGTTTAGTGAACATTTCTCTCGCCTGTGAAGCGGGCGGGTTTTGGAGTTGAAAGACCCTCAGCAAAGTTCATCATCCCGGGGTCGGGAACGAGCGGATTTCCCCCGGCTTTCCTCTGTCCCCCCCTTCCCCCAATCCTCCAAGCGTAACCTGCGTTATATTTTAAACAAAACAGAATTTAGAAACGCAGCTCCTCTGCTGTGTGCCTGCACCAGTTAGCAGCAGCAGGCGACTAGGTACCGCAAGCGAAGAGAAAAACTAACGCTAAAACGAGCAACAAGTTAATTCGGCAAAACTAAACTTTTCTGGCTGCCTTTGGAAGAGTCCGGTCCGGCCGGGATTGCCGGCTCCATGCCTGCCGTGGCACCCCAATTGTAAAAGTGCCACAGAGTGCATTTTTTTCTCCCCCTTTTTAAAATAAATGCCTATTCTGTCCGAATGGACGCCTTTGGAAAATGGATGTAGAAGAGATACTGTCGTGGAAATAGTGAAAAGAAAGTGTTTACCGTATTTAGTATTCATTTACTTATAGTGGGAAATGATTAGGTATGTACTAATATAACCGTGGAGACCAACTGCCTAATTAGCATTTACAAATTAAAATGTTAAACATAAAGACATATTCCGTATACAGTCTGCTATATGTAAAACACATTCGTGCATAATACAGCAGTCAGCTGCAAACGTGAAGTTGACTGGCTTCCAGATATGTAGCGTTCTTGGCTAATGCGATCTGCTCTGGGTTTTTCAAGCTTACCCATGCTGTAGTTCATAGTTCTTATGACCATGTTGATAGCTGCACTAGGGATATTACACTAACCAATCTGGAGAAAATAGGAAAATACAGAGATTACTTTTAAAGGCTGACGATAATAACGATAAACACAATAGGCAGGCAGATCATTTATCCATACCTTTTATTCTGAAGGCTTCACTAGGAACCTTATTTATTGTTTTGAGCATAACAAAGCATTTCGGGTTCTGTAATAAATTAGAACAATAATACAGAACTGCACATGCAAAGCAAGATTCCTTTATTTCCCAGCTGCATAATTTTGATATTACCCAACGTGTCTTGCTCAGGGTTCACCTCACACGGACTGTAATGAGAGTTGCTAAATGAATGGAACAATCTATCTGTTGACTTGAGCTCAACGTAGACACATTACATATGATGGAAACCTAATGCTCCCACCGATGTCAAAATCAGAGGGATACATAGTTTCAATCCAGATACTTGAAGATGTAGATTTTTATTAATAAGAATAATTGTGCATGTAGCGACATTAAAGGGGATTTACAAGTTGGAGTCTTTTAAAAGAGACTGTGAAAACCTTAGCCCTGCTTTTATTAGACATGATATCATTCTGATTTGCGTGCTTGCCATCTCAATGGCGTTTCACATGTGATAAACAAAAAAAAAAATCCATATGCATTACATAGATTTTCTTTTACACGCATAAGGACTGGAAGTCTTTTAGTGGATAAGAGGGTGAATAATTGTGATACATCAGAAAACAGTTCGTGCAGTTTGGCAGCTCTGGTTATTATTATTAGATTTTCTGACATTTGAACTTGTCTATTGTCTGAGGAGCTCAGTGCAGATTGCAGTAGGTCAACCTTAAGGCTGCTCTTTTTGGCATTGCACACAAACATGCACACGCTGTCTGTTCTCCTTGTGTGAATACAGCAGCTAGGGTTTTATCTTCTTTTTTTTTTTTTTTTTTTTTTTTTTTTTTTTTTTTTTTATGCACATCTATTTATATTTATCTAATCCGCTTGGGGTTTTCACGGTCGTGTGATTAGTTTGTACGTGCCTTCATTTTACACCCATTCCTCCAATCTATATATTTGCCTGATGTTAGATACTTTTAAGTACTCAGTCGCTTTTACAGCAGTATAATTCCAGCATCACGACGTTTGATAAAAGGGACTTCAGTAGCCCTGGGATTAAATGACATATTTCCCCGCAGCTTCGCTCAACTCCATCATGACTCCTACAGTCAAAAGTTAACGTTATTCATCATCTCATTGCATTTATTCCCTCCTCCCCTCTCTAAATTCAGCTCCGCCACCCTACTTCTGAAACAATTTCTTGCCGCCTGCCAAGAGTTAGGGGGGTAGCAGTGTGGGGGGCGGAGGCTGGAACCCGAAAGCCGCCGCCACCCTGCGCCCCCGGGGGGACCCCCGCCCCGCCGGCCTCTCTGCGGGCGCGGAACGGGCCGCGGCCACGCCGGGGTCCCGCCAAACGCCTCCCGGGCGGGGCGCCGGGAGTCACTTCTGAGAAGGAAAACGCGAAATAATGATGGATCCCCCCGGGGTGGGAGGGGGAAGGGGAGCAGGAAAACTGGATCAAACCCGGTAGGAGAGTCAGTTTGCACTGAGAAAATCTAGAGATTGCGTCTAAATAACTTTTTACTGGAATGATTTGTGCGTCTTGCTCTTTCTTCTGTAGTTGGGATGGTGTTTTAAATTGAGGCTCTTTCCTCATCTGCCGGGGGGAAGGCACTCGGGCTGAACAACAGCCCACCTCTTCTTGTAGCAGCCTGTCATTTAAATATGTATCTGTATAGGTGTGTGCATATATAGGTATACATATATTCAGGCATATACCTCTGGATATGTTCCCCCCTTCACTTCCCTCTTCCCTCTTTAACAAGAGCCTGATAACGCTTTTAAGGCTTGTTATTTGAACTCTCTGATCACCATGCAGAAATGTAATTGCAACGTTTTTCATCAGGAAAGAAAAGAAAGAGAAAACGGGGAGGAAATCCCCCCGCTCCCCTTCACACCCTTACATACACAGACACCCAGTGCTCTGTAATCGCTGAGTCACCGTATTGGGGGTCAGTGGGTAAACACGAAGGAGAGAGCAGCAGCTTATTGAAAACCCCGGCGCAAACCGCATCCCTCCTCATCTCCAGCCTGGAGATCCCTCCCCTCCTTCTTCCCCTGGATTTATTACTCCGGACTTGGGAAAGAGTGGCCCAAGTGCGGCCAGAACCCTTTTTGCAGAGCTGTATGTCCTCCTTAGGCGCAGTGGGACCTGCTTTGTTCTGGCGGGGTGAAAAGAAGAAATTCAACATTAAACTGCTATTTGGGCTGCCGGGAATGGACGCTGTTTTGAGGACGTGAGGGGAGAAGGAGGAAAGGGGGAAACACCGGCCAGTTCACCTAGGGATATAAAGAAAGCTTTCCCTTTCTTTGGGGTTGGGCTCTGATCTGGGCATGTTTACTTCTGTTTAAACGCTATTGTTCCTGCCAGCCTTTGACACAAACAGAAGGGAGCGGGAGGGGGGCGGGGGTGGTGGTGGTGGCTGGAACAAAGCTGCTCAAACCCCAGCAACTCCCAAAGGCGGAGGAATACTCTTTTTTTTTTTTTTTTTTTTTTTTTTTTCCTTTAAAAATGTATATGACAAGTCTTTCTGTTTGACGTTGTTTTATGGGTCCCCCCACTCCCTCATGAGCTGAACAGAGTGTCTGGCTGTGATTCACTTACCAGGGCCCATTTAGAGAGGTACATGTCCCCCTGGTAGGTGACAGGGAGCCTCGGAGGGACAGCTTCTCCAGCCCTTGGGTCTGAAGGAGAAGACTTGAAATCGGTTTGTGGCAAGCCCTGCAGTGGGAAACAAAGAGGCAGAAATATTGGGAGCCCAAGGAGGGCCTGAAACACAGAGAAGCATTGAGTTTCCCAGAGATGCTTCAGCTTCTCAGCGGGGGCCAGAGCAGAATCCTTTTTGGGCCGTCTCTGTGCATTTGAGGGCTGGACTGTACAGCCCACACTGAATCAGAGTCATTGTGTGTAAATGAATAAGTGCACATTGTTTTGAGATGCTGCTATTGTATTTGGGGTTGGGGGAAGGAGAGGGTTGTATTTTGTGTCTGTGCGTGCATGTGGGTCTATGTGCTTACGAAAGGTGAGTGCAGATTGCAATAGTTGCTGCTCTATTTTTGTTTGTCAAACAGGGCCCTTCTCTTGGGAGAGGGGCATGTGGCGGATCCCAGCCCAGGATTACATTAATCAAAGCATTATTTCCCCAGGGATGTGCAGCACAAATGATAGTAAATCCTAATAAAATTGGATCGCTGAGAAATTGAACGCTTAAAGTAATCTGCTCTGCCTGATAAAAACTTCAAATTTATAAGATATTATGCATCCCCACCCCCAAACACCTTAGGTATCATCACTATGTGGGTATTATACAACAGTGAGAGAATCACTGCTCAGTTTAACAGGCCCATCACTATTGAATATATACATAGATATAAATGTGTTTGTATGAGTGTGCACATGTGTATTGTACACACACGTGTGTGGAGTCAAAAAAGAAGCTAAAATATTTATGCACGTAATAATAATGACTATGGTCAATATTTTCAGGACTTAACATGCAACAGCTTTGCTCTGGCAGGTGCTGTAGAAGGCTTGGACAAGGCTGTACATGGTTGTGTACCAGCACTGTAATCTTGCCTGGGGTCTCAATTCTCTCTTGCTTTATACTGACACTCACCATGGACCTCCATGATGGCACCTGTGATCTCAGCCCACTGAACAGCTTTGCTTTTTAAACATGGGACCACAGGGGTGGTATGAAAATATTTTTTTTTAAATTGAAAACATATGAACATGAGTATTTGAAGCTGAATTTAGAAAGCTTTTGAGGGGATGAGCTCCAGAGGAAACTGTCTTGGACTGGATGGGCAGAGTTGAAACAAGGAAGGATGCTCCCAGGCCTGTTATTAAGCTTCAGACATGCAGCATACTGTGCCCACAGTCTCTGGAGACAGGGCCAGGCCACCACCTTGCCGGCACGGGCCAGCAAAGATCAGGGGAGCTGCTGGCCATTCGCTAGCTTCAGACCCTCAGTCTCTGCTACTTCCTCTCTGCAGAAAGAAAGTTTATTTATAATTGCTGCCATAGGACATGACAATAAGCTCAAAGAGATCCACTGTCCAGCAGAAAAAAAAATGCTTTCCCTCTCTCCCCCCTCCTCCCCGCCCCCCCCCCCCCCCCGCACCCCCCCTTTCAAAGATCGCTGTGCTTCCATATGTGAAAGGGGCAGAAGGCATTTCCACTCACCCAGCTGAAACTCTTTGAAAGGCTGTGAGCCTCCCCCGGCGTTATAAATGCCGATCATTCCTCCTACCCTCGCCGTCCCGGGACCCTGCTACCCTGGCGGGAGCGGGCCCTGCCCCGGGCTCCCCTCCGTGCCCGGTCCTGCCTACTGCCTTGTGGCCGGCGAGTCCCGCACTCCTCTCCCTGCCCCTGTCTTTTCTGGCATCGCTAGGCAGACCGAAGGCGGCTTATTCCTTTTCCTGGCGTGGGGTTTTCCTTCCCCGTCCCGGCCCCTGGGGCTCGCGGAGAAGGGCGGGCGGAGGTGGTCCCGACCCTGCAGCGCCCCGCACCCTGCCCCGGCCTGCCGAGCTCTGTCCTCCCTGCCGCAGACAGGGAAGCGGTGGAGGGGAGCTGAGCCCTCTCCCAGCCCCGAAATGACGCAGCCCCTGTTCCAGCATCGTCTCCCGTTTGGGCTGGCTCCATTTCAGAAGCCGTCTCCCCCCACCCCCTTCTTCCCAGCCTTCCTCCTTCCTCCTCCTCCTCGCCTCACCGTCACTCTCAAACACCCCCCCCTCCCCACGCCTCGCTCCCGCTCCCCCCGCCGCCCCAAACTCCTTCCTCAGGACCGTGGGATGCGGGTGAGCTCTGGTGAGAGTTGCTGGTCTCCATTTCTAAGCGGGGAGCCGCCGGGAGCGGTGAGGCAGCCGTGACGGGGCAGCGGGGAGCGGTCGAGGGGTTAGGGAGGCGATGACTGACGGAAGGAGGGGGGTCCGCACCCCGTCTCTCCCCATTTGGAGCAGCCGCCGCTCCCGGGAAGGTGCGGCCCCGCGGCCCTCGGCGGGCAGCGCTCCCGCACGGCTCCCCTCGCCCTCCCCCACGCGTGTGCGGACCCCTCGGGGACCCACTCACCTCGCCACTGACGGTGCCTTTTCTCATCCCCACCCAAGGAAAAAAAGGAGGAAAAAAAAAAAAAAAAAAAAAGCTCAACTATTTGCATAGCGTTCGGCACCCTCGCTCAGTATTTACCCCCACTTTTTTTATCACCCGTCTACGTCCGCCCAGACCGACCCTTCTGCCCCACCCCACTCCCCCGCATCCCGGGTGCAACCGGATGGCAAAAATCAAAGCTGGCTCCAAATTACCCCAGTTGTCTTCCTTTGAACACTCATAAGGTAGGTATGGTGGGATGCTGCGCTCCCACTCCCCATGTGCTCAGTGAGGTGCCTTCCTCTTCACTCTCTCCCCCCCCCGCTCTCTATTCCTTAATTGGCTCTATCTTGATGTGCACTTGTTTTGTTTAGCCTATTTTACCATTGCGGACGAGATAGGCAGGAAAAGGAGCGTTTGACTTGGTATGTTTCTCTGATATTTTTTTTCGTCTCCCTGCCTTCCGTAGTTAATTTGCATTCGAGGTCTAATTCATGTTTCAAAATCCTGCCATTTCAGGACCTTATAGGAACAGGGCACTCGTTTCTATTTTTGAGGAGGAACCTCTCCTACATTTGCTCCTTTCTGTATAATTTCATTGTGTTCACAAGTGACAGGGATTTGCATCAGTTATTTTGCAATTTATTTTTTAAAAGAGTTGGACCAAATTTTCCTTTAAAATTGCAGAGGGAGCAAATAGTAGGCATTAGAAAAGGAGCATACATTATTAACAGTGTTGCAAACTTAGTCACAGACTATATATTCATATATATGTATTAATCTCCATTTCTTGGAGTTGGATTTCTGCCTCCTGAACATCTGATTTTGATGACAGTCAGAGAAAGTCAACTATACAAATACTGAAGTGTACTTATAGTTCTTCCCATCTATTTACTCTTGCTCCAGCACTTAGTAATTATTTCATTCCAGCAAGGCATTTCGTAGGATTAGATGCTGCTTTACTCATTAAAGAGTTTTCAGTTTATCCAGGTGTAACTTTCATCCACATCTCTGGAAATAGTTATGTGGCCATGTGGACTTTATGTAAAGAGTATAAAATATAAATGGACATAGCAAAAGATTGGTTTATGTCTCTGGTTCTTTCAGTTCTTTGGATGTAATGAAGAATCCATCTATGTTGAGGCCTTTATGGGTCCTTTAAGGACTTCTTTCACATATTTTATTTGTACCTGTAATTTTTTTTTTGTATGTAGTGATTACATGAATGGCATATGTTGCATAATATGCATATGAGGCTGTTCAAGTAATTCTGTATGCACACAAATTTATTTTTCACAAATGTATGTGTATATGTACATATGTGTTTATACATGTGTGTGATAAAAAACATGCTGGAAGAGAAAACTGCCCCCCCAAAAAAAATATTCATAAAGGAAAAGCTGTTAAGGTAGTTAATTGGGAGTTTGTATCTGGTACATTGCAAAAGGTCACTTTAGTTACAGTTACAGACTTTACTGTAAATACTACATACACCCCCATCTCAGCATAAAAATCTGTGTGTATTTGCCCTTCTAGAACTAACTAAATGGGACTATGAATTATGCCTAAAAAGATGCCACTGATATAAAAAACTTATAAAATAGTAATGGAATATGGAATTTTATATAGTGCCAACAACTTTAGCATGATTCTTGGCATAAGCAATTTAGTGCAATTTTATTTGTCTGAACCAGAATGCTATTACAAAGTGAATTAATAGAACATTAGTACTGAAAAAAAGAAACAGTTCTTCCTTTGAAATATGAAGTGCCACTAACTTGAGATGAAACCTGAAAGTTAGTGAATAATATATGGGAAATATTAATATTTTAAATGTATCATATTTAAAATTGCTGTGAACTTAAACAAGATTTCATATCAAGAAAAACCAAGTAATTCATTTTAGGTTCTAATCTTATATGCAACGTTTTACAAATGAAGCAACTCACTAAAGAAGGGAAGTCAGGTATGTAAGCATACCTTGTTATTTTGTACATGAAATATGTTCATTATGAAATATGAATTTAAATTTTGAAATGATAAAAAAGGATATTTATTTTATTTTTTCTACTATGATACAAGAAAAACATTTTTAAGTAGATGATTAATTAGATTAATTGGACTGATATGGCCCATAATACCTGCATGGGCTTTTATATCTTGTGAAACCCCACCACAATGGGACCTTTATAAAAAGTATGAAGTCAAGTAATGCAATCGTATTTTATATTTAGAATGGGAGTTGATATGATTCAGTTTAATGTTGTGAAAAAGTGAGCCCTCTGGCACTTGGCATTAAATTATTTTAAAGTTACTCCAAGTAAAGTTAGTAGAAAGCCCGTACCATGGTCGAAGCCCAGCACTAAAGCTCAGGCAAGTTGGGTGCCACTGCTTGCCTTGCCATCTGTTTAAGTGTGGACAAGATTTTACCCTTGGTCGTCTCCTCAAGTTCAAGATCTATTGGCTCCAGTATTTCACTGTCCTTCTCCAATAAGGAGGTACCGCTCAGCCTCTGGAAGTCAAACCTGTGCTGCTCAGGATGGGCCAAATCTTGCTTGTCCCAGTCATTGAAGCCACGTGGAGTTTTGTTTGATTGGAATGAACAGCCTCTAGCTCTCATTCTGCTCCCTGAAGTGTCTCCATTACACCTTAACACCCGTGGAGAGACTATTTTTGCATTTATTTGATGTGAATGGAATTAGGTCTGAGGGCCACACTGATCTTGCCCTTACACCTCAGCCAGCTAAGGGTTGCATCCTACACGCTTGGACTGGTGAATCAGGCCAGCAATAATTGTGATCACTACATACTGATACGTAGGACACATATTACTGGGCATTTTGGACAATCAAAAAAACCCCGTGCCCGTGTCTTAGCATCAGTGGGGAGTGCTGGATGTGTATGAGGTTAATGGAAAGAGCAGTTCTGTGCTTTGGGAAAGACCTTAAGGCTGCCATGAGGGTTGTCAGCACTTGTGAGGTGTCTCGTTGGAGGACAGCAGAAGTCTGGTTGGTCCGTAGACTGGTTCCCACACAGCCAGTTGCTCCCACTATGAGTTAGTTGCAGGTGCCACAGAAGAAGACAGGGTGATGATGGTGGGGAAGGGACACAGTTGTCACTTGCTACACAAGCGGATCTTTTTCTGTCCAGTTTTGGCTAAAGCTCTGGGACATTTGCAATGGCTCTCTCAATTATCTCCTATTAATTTCAGTAGCTTGTGTTTTCATTACAAATGCCCAGTGTCCTTTGGAAACTCACTATGGGGATTTTAAATTCAAAATAACTTTGATGAGAAAAACTCCATGCTTTTCCTTTTAAAACAGTTCTACCATTTAATCACAGTTTATTTAAATATGCATTTCTCTGCTGTGAAATAACCTTTCTTTCCACATTTATGTGCACAATCCTAACTCATAGGAGAAAAAAACATTTTAAAACACTGTGTCATGCTTATAGGATAATTATTAATCTTGTCAGAATAAAAAGCGTACTAAAAGTATTCCATACAAAGGTTTGTACCTCAACATTTTTGAGAGTTTTTTTTTAAAGTAATCAGAGATGTCATAACAGGAGGAGAAACCATACGATATATAGCACATAGTATAAGCATAGGACTCCTAGAGGACTATTTAGAAATACACAAAGCTTATTTTTTCTCCTTTTGGTTAGCAGACTACTTGATTAAAAGGTATGTTTTTATTTTTATTCCTCTTTGTGTCCTACAGTTCTATGAAGGCAGTGGGAAGCTACAAATTCCAGACTTTAGTAGTTATATATGATATAAAACTGAGGAAGAAAAAATGTTCATGGTACGTATCTGGAGGAATAAATATGCAATAATCATGCAATCCAATAACAAAAAGAAGAATTATTTGACAACAAACCCAATGTTAAATACAAGCAATAATATTGTTCTAGTGAGAAATATAGCAAATAGAATGGTACTACAAAAGGACACTTATGAAACTTTTATGTTTAGAACTTTTCCAGTTGAATTTTCCTCTTTAATCATTTGTGACCACTGAGATATGGTTAGTGAACAAGCCAGTCAAAACTTTTCTGTCTTGATTTTCCTATCTCATATCTACAAATCCAAAAAATGCAACTTGTAGTAACTACATTTGATGTTAGGAGGGTTATTTTGCTGCTTGTTTGCTTGGGTTTTGGTTGAGACTTCATTTTGCATACCCTGACTCATGCTGGAATTTCTGGTGTATGTGAGCAGTGTTTGTAGGGTCATCTACTTATTTTGTGCAAGAGGGACAGCTTTTTCATGCTGGGGATTCCTATAGGCACAGAAAAGGGATACTGTAGGAAAGCGACTATTTTTCAAGGGCATTGGGCATTTACTCCTTCATTTGACTTCAATGAGATCTGTGACAACTCAGTATTAAAAAAAGGTGCCCATTTTTCTTTAGAAAGTCAAGTGTTGACATGGAAATCTGACTTGTATATCTCTGGCTATAATAAATGGTAAAGTTCTATAGCGGGAAATGTCTGTTTTTATCTTTGTGGGGGTTTAGCCATACGTATATAAAATGCGAACGTACCTTTCCTAATGTGATAACTGTTTGCCTTGCCATTTTCTTCTAAGAGGTAGAAAAAATTATTAAAACACTACTGCCCTGAAAAGAAAAAAAAAAAACAGACAGAAGCAATAGAAATTATTGTTCACTACTCAGTTAAGAAAATGAGAAGTCTGTAATCTGCAGAGGGTGAATTATGATTTTATATGCTGCTGATTTGCCTTTATGAAATTAGGATCCTTGTACTGAACTCTTTCAGCTATTTTTATTACTATTATGAAATAATAAGATGCAGATTTCAAACACCTGTTAGAGGGACAGGTTTTTGCCCTGTGACATTCTGAAACCTAAGGAAAGTATAGCAAACTTTTCAAGGAGCCACCAATGGCTGGGGAGAGGAGAGTATCCGTACATGCTTCTATGCCAGTGAATGCTGTAGCAGGTTGTGTGCACCTGCGGCTATGGGTTTTCTTTTCAGAATAGAACTAGCAGAAGAACCAAAACCCATGACTAGTTATTGATCAAAGTCCCCCTCGGTGCAGCACTGTCAAGTTTTGGGATCAGTTTTGGCTGGATGATAATTGAGCTGCAACTGGGAAAGGAGCCCAATCCAAAGCTCTGTGCACCCTCTGTGCCCACGCTCAGGGAATAATTCCTTTGTTTGCATATGGTGGCGGAAGCCATGACCCTCCTCCCAGCAATGCCCAGGACAAATTGGCCCCACAGCCCCCAGCAGGTGCTATGGTCTCTGGGATGGGAGCGGTGCACCGCTTTGTTGTGTGCAACCCATAAGGACGGGGCTTCCCTCCGCATCCCAATGCCAACTTTGTGCTTTGGTATCATCGCTAATCTCTCTATTAGGGTTTTTAAAATTTTAAATCCTGTCTTCATTTAGAAACAATTGGGCTGTGCTCAGCACTGGCTGTCTTGATAGGTTTGAAATTCCTGGGAAACCTCAATACTGGCATTTTCTGAACACAGTAAGCAAAGCACACTGGAATATTAATAGGTGAAACACATTTTAAAGGGGCAACATCACTTTGTAATTTTGTCTGTTAGAACATATCAGCTAGGGGCAGCTTGGGGAGAGTTGCAATAAAGCCACAAGGGTTTTTCACAATTTAAAGCTTCTGCATTTTAATTTTTTTTTTTCTGCCACTGTAAAAGATTCCTGGAGACAATGGGGCTGTGACACTTAGCAACAGGTTATCCTCACTGTACAGGGAGCACCATAAAAAAATCACAAAATGGACACACAGAATAAAATACAACACCCGCTCTCCTACTTCCCAGTTTTTCTACTTTCTGGTGTTAGTTTACATTACAGCAGCAGAAAAAAGGAAAAACCCCAACCAAACAGATGGAAATGTCATCTCTAAACTGACAGAGCCTCTGCAAATTTGCTTGAAGAACCGTCTCAAAAACATACTAATAATAATAATAATACAACATTCCACACTGTTCTGGACTTAATTTATTTAAACACAAATTTATGGAGCTGGTCACACACTAAAAATGGGAGAGTTTCCAGTTGCTTTGCTGTATTTTTCACCATTGAAATGGGCTACAGGGAAACAAAGAAGGGTATGAATATAGTGCAGTTGGTATTTAGATTTGGGTAGCACTTTCACTTGCAAATGTCTTAAAAAACCCCCTATTTTCCTTCTATCATGCTATTGAATTGTAGATGTTGATATAGAAAAGCTGGAATTTTTTAATAACCAAAATTAGGAGTGTTTCTTGTAGTATATTTCTCATTGCCAACCTCTTGACTGATAAAGAACCTGAGGTCCAGGCTAAACTCACCCATGGGGTAGAATGGGCTTTTACAGAGTGAGATGATAGATGGATCTATTCCTCACCTTCCAAACCCAGTTTCTTAATAAAGCAGTCAAAACCAAACCTTTTCATAGAGCATCAAACAGCAAGCTCAAGAACAACACTACTATCACACTTTTCACGGTATTTTTTTCCAGGCGTCTGCCCCTGATTTTAATCCAAAGGAGCTGCTTTTGGAACTGGTGTGTCCGGCTTTGGTGTTTGCCTGCTGAGGAAGAGGTATGGCCTTTGTCCCTCACCTGCAGATGGCTTGGATGCTTTTACTTTACGGAGACAAGTGCTTCCCAGTGGGCTGCATTCTGAAAGTGCTTTTCATAGCATTAGTACAGAACCAAGTTACAAAAAATATTAATCTAATACATTCCAAAATTCAAATATGTGCGATTAATAAGCATTATTATCTATAAATAAGGCTCTAATGATACTTTGGCAGTGTTGTAAACACAAGAATCAGAAGCAATTATTGTCATTATTGTTCTGCAAGTACTTTCCATGAATACCAAATGGATATTACTGTCCAGCTCCTTGGCACACAGAAATCCTGTAAAGAACAGTTGTCAGTCAGTAAGGCCTGGCCGGCTGCTGTTAACTACATTTGTGTAAAATGTAGTGTACCTAAAGACAAAGCCGACGAGTCATTGAAAGCAAGATGACTGATTAAAAAATTTATTCTTTGTCCTTTGCAACACCCAAAATTATGTTAAATAAAGCCTATGAGAAAGTTTTCACATCATGTGAGATGGACTGTTTGTGTGACGGCTGCGATTAAAAATGGAAATGGACCCTCTGCCAAAAACACTGCTCTTCTTTGTGTGAAACACACAAAGGTGAGGATGTCCCAGCTGAAAGATGGCTCGTAAATAATGACAACGTCCCCCCAGCTGTAAGAGGTAACTCAGGACTAGTCTTCAAGGACACAGGATGAAAGGGGTGTTAATTCTCATCACATTTACCTCTCCCCAGTTTGTACAGGTCCCGTAGACTGGAGTCATGCTGGCGGCCGGGTCCCACTCTCTGTGACACCCCTAGTTGCCTGCCTTTGGCAGTCTCACCTCCCTCACCAAACCTTGCTGCTTTAGACGGCGCCAGCCAACAGCCGCATTTTGTGGTGGGTGTCATGTTGTTCTTCGGGTGCCAGGGTGTCATCGTGAGCAGGAGCAGTGTGGGTCTGACTCTCCGAATATGCAGAAAGAAAAAGTATAAAAAAAACCCCAACCAAACCCCAAACAGTAAGCTTTACTTTCCAAATGTGTTCAATTCTTCTTTCCTCTCCTTGATATTTGGGGCGTGCAGCACCCTATACCATGTGGTTTAACATTTTGTTCTCTATTTGTAGGTCAACATTTCCATGATTAAACTTCATCCTTTATTCAGCCTGTTCTGGCTAGGCTTTGCAGCACATGTGATATAAGCTGTTTTCACAGCTAGTAGGCCAAATCTTACTCTGAATAAGGGAGCCAAACATATGTGACTGAGTCAGACACTTAAATCAACTCCTTGGTAAATGGGAGATAACTCCAGGTGCAGTGATGAACACTGAGAACCAAAAAAGTGGGAAGAGTGGCCAGCTTTCCTCTGTGTAGGAAAGGAGACATCCTATGCACACAGGCAGTGAAATCATAGCCCTACCCAAATTTTACTCTCCCGTATTTGCCTGAGGATACAGAGCCCTCTTCACTGAAGTAATTGGGAATTTTTCCATCCAGGGTCAGGCCAGCCTGAGGTAGTCTCAGCTGCAGCTAGGCATGGAACAGGCTGTGCAGGGGGACAAGGCAGCAGGAAGCAAGCCCACCTTACATTCATGGCACACACAGGAAGGTTGCTGGGGAAACATGGAGCACTTCACCTACAGAATTATGTTTCTTTCACTTGCCCTCCCTTCATTTCCCTTACTTACCTCATTCATGGATCAAGGCTAGTGGCTCTTTTTTCACTTGGTGGCAGGTATCAGTTGCTCTAAGTCCATGAAGTTGGAGTGGGCGACCTATCCATTCAAATCAGTGGAACAATTCCCAGAAGCACTGGCCATCCAGAGTGAGTGTGACACACCAGTAGCCCTTGGTGCAGAGGTTTTTTGTTTAAGGACTCTGGCTGTGTAGTCAGCAGCCCTCCTTCTGTCCTTCTTTGCCATTGCTGGTAATTCTGTTAAGTTCTGGGAAGCCTACAAGGCTCATCAGGTACAAACAGAAGTGCCAGAGGAGCAAGGGATGTTATGAATGATCCACACCTGTTGTTTGGTTGCTGTGTGATGTTCCTACCTTCACCAGGGCTGGACTGGTTGGGCTGTTGGGTTCCTGCACAGCAAATACTAGAGTGAATAGCAAGAGAGCTTCTGCAGGAGGTCCAAAGAGGACCTATTTTCCTCAAATGGACATGACTGTACCCATAATACTGTAGAGAGAGGACTGAACTTCATCTATAAGTTGTTGATGAACTGCAGCATCACAGAAAGGAGTTGATAGTGAACCATTTCTGTCAGGAACAAGCGCCTCCAGAGATACACTGGGACTGCCTCCCTCAGCTAAAGGAAATACAGGCAGCATAGCAGACCTTTCAGTGACTTTTTTTTTTTTAAATGGCACACATTCTTTAGGTTTTGTTCATTTGTTAAGGTTTTTTCCAATAGCTTTGTTTTAATTTAGGAAGAAAAACATATCCTGCCCAAAACTAAATCTGCTTGCTAGATCTTCAGTGAGAAGGGTCAAATGGTGAATACTGTGGCTTTGTGAGTACTGCATTATCCATGGTTTAGAAAGTCCTGTCCTGATAAGACGCACAGTAGATAGGCAATACCTATAAGATGAAGTTTATGCACTAGTCTGAGGTTTTGAGGACCTACCCCATGGCTGGGCAAATCCCTGGGCATGCATGTGGGCATCTGATCCACTTCCCTGCCATTGCACTGGGAAGAAAATCCTGCTTGCTACAAAAAGTTACAAAGGACTTAATAGAAGGCAGGTGCCTTCACATCTTCTCATGAAGTTAGGGGATGCTATGTCGAATGAGGCACAGAAGTAGATGATCTGATCTGGTGTGCTTTGGGGACGCGGAATGGTGTACGGCAGGGATAGGATGAACTGCGCACTCCTGGAAGGGAAGAAGGAGAGTACCATCCTTCTGCCCTCACTGGAGCGAAAGTTAATCAAGAATATGCTGGAATATATCCCTATGTGTATCAAAGATACATCAGTATCAAATTAATGGAAAGGAGAAGGGAAGTTAGGATACCTAAGATCTGCTGATAGGGTCAAGTGACCTCCCTGTCCTCGGGTCTACATTTTGGAAACACAAATTGCACTTTGGTTTCACTTTGTGCAAGCTAGATTGTGATACTTTCAGGGAGTAAGAAGATTGGAATAAGATGGGAAAGTCCTATGATGAGGGAGTGAGAGGATCGCAGCATGGTATGGTGGAGTGAAAGAAAATTAGATGTTTTTCTCTCCAGTTATCTAGACAAAAGAAGTCTCCATTTTCGTATGCTTAAATAACAGTCTCCCTCTTCCATGATATAAAAGATCCCAAGATCACTCAGGAATGAATTAAGACTGTGGTAACACACATAATTTCAAGTTAATGAAGAGACAGTATGTTTTGTATTATCTTTTCTCTTGTTTTTGATTGCCGTTTTTGGGGGGTTGATATTACTGTAAGTAAATACATTTGTCTTTTGTTTCATTTTCCCCCTGTGACCTATTTCATTTAATTAGAAGGAAATGCATAATAGGAAATGAGTATCATCACACTGGGCTCCATCCAAAGCCCGTGAAATCATCAGGAGCCTTTCCCGGGCTTTTCACTGTCACTGGTCCAGCCCAGCAGAAAAGAGGGGCTATTTCCACCTTATCTGGAAGAATGTGTGCTGTCAGTGTAAAAATATTACAGTTCTTATTTTAAGGTCTGGCCCCAATACTAGGGAAGGATTTTGCTACTGCATGTGCCTCTCTGTGCCACATGTTTCACATCTGTGGCAGCACATTAAAGGATAAAGGTTCCTAAAACTTTAACTCTGAATATACATATAAAAAGAAGATACAAATTAAGGAAAAGATAAAAGATATTGATGGAAGTACAGGAGATGCTCTTTAACATGCATATTATTGACTCAATAGATTGTTACGGCTTCAGAGCTATTAGGGTCTGCTGTGTCAATGTGTACTTAGGGACTGTTTAATATGCAGATGGTTGACATGACAGACTGGAGCCATTACAGTCTATCATGTCAGGGGGGATACATGAATACGCACTTTGCCAACACTGTAAAAAGTCCCTTTAAAATGCAGTAGCTGTTTTTTTACAATAATTTAATAGGTTTGGTTCTTTGGATGCCCAGAGACTTGAGAGTCTGGATTTATCAGCAGCAAAATTTATTTCCAAATTAAGTCATTTTCCATGTGGAATGTGCAGTCTGGAGGACAGAGTGTAATCTCAGATACACAGCTCCTATCAAATCTTGTAAAATTAGCTACTGCACTTGTGCATTTGTAGAAGAGATCAGAATCTATCTGTCGGCATGTGTCTTTTTGAAGAATATAGTTTTGTCTTTTTGAGGGGTAAGGGAGAATGTCGTCTCTTTTTTCATTCAAATAATCTTCAGTAGCAATTAAATAGCTTATGCTACCTAAGAGATCAGTTATTACAAGATAAGCAGCATGACAGTTTGGAAAACTGAATAAGTCTTTGATTATTTACTAAGTTTTGATATCTGCTATTTGCCTCAAAATGCTAAAAAGTGAAGTATAAGATACAAACATGAAAGGCTCATTTGATCATCATAAGGAAAGGAATCAGTAGTTTTGCTTTTCTTTTCCTCAACAACTTATTTTTTATTAAAATAGCAAAGCCAAGTGTTGTGTTTAATAAGATATATTTTTTTCATTTGAATATCAAATGGAAAAATACAATTAAAATATTTTTGCTTTTACATTAATCGTAGGCTATATTTCAGCAATGCATATATCTAAGAAGCTCAGCATACACATTTGGTATATATTAGATGCTTCTAACAGATGCCCAGACCTCTTCCCCTGATTTTTAATGTTCTTTTTTATGGCAGTGATCCAGGGACATTTTAATTTGCAAGCCTGTGAACTTGGAAATAATACTCGTAGTGGGGCATTATGTCTAGTCCATTCCCTCTAAGTTTATTGTCCTGTGTCACCTAGCTCTGATTTTAGCTGATTTGCTGAACTGAGTCGCATGGTGCAATTCCAGCACAAAATTCACTGAGCCAAAGCACTCTGCCTTGCAAATAAGAGTAATTGTGCAATATTATAAAGGTTTTTCCTCTTATCTGTGGGAGAGTTGGGGGACAAATCCTACAAAAATGTCCATTTTTAGGCAAATGTGATGGCTGATTTTTGACAGCTCCTTTTACTGCCTGGCGCTAACAGGATGACCATGAGGGCAGTCTGGATATGCTGGTGATGAATAGGGCAAGGGCCAGGAGGTAGAAGGTGCAGAGAGCACATTTCCCATAACCTGTTACACAAGTGCTCCTGGTTCTTCTGTGAGATTTCTACAATGACACAGGAAATCCAGGAAAAGCTTAGGGAAAAAGAGAGGTCTGGAAAAGCCTAGGAGTTGAATTCACTTGAATTCACCCTGTGCTCACGGAGAGGTCCCTAATGGGAGATACCTCTCATTGGTACTGAGTTACCCCTGCAACAAGGGAGGACCAAGCAGCAGCAATGTGAGCTGCAGGAGGCATCGTCACTTCAAACTGCATCATGTACCTGTGGGAAAGGTGAGCTTTGTTCCCTCCCCAGCTCTGGGTGGTGGGCACGTCCTTGCGGCCCTAGGTTGTGACCATGGCTGTGGGAGTGGCAGCTCCCACAGCCCTTCTGCCTCCACCTCTGGCCATCATAGTGGCTGAGGTGACGGACACATGTGGCTCTCCAGGCCTCTCTGCCCTTCTCCTTCCCCCATGCAATCCTGAAAGTTCCCCATCCCTCTCTATGTTACCCATGTGCAGGGAAACATTGTCAGCTGAAAGAGGCACATACGAAGGTACGATGTGAAGCACTGTATTACCTGGTGCTAATCAATAAAGGAAAAATGTACCTTTTTGACAGCACTTGTAATTTTGACTATTGCAATGGTGTGCCATTTCTTTGAATGCAGTACGCTTCTGTGCCCCATTAAAGCATGGCTGGCACTGCTTTCAACTATTCACAAATGCTGAGATGTTGAAAAATGTAACATTTACAAAAGATACATCTGGTGTATATTTACAAGGCTCAGGAATCATTTAAATAGTGCCTGTGCCATCACCATATTAGGAGAAAAGTTAGTCCCAGCCGCATATGTGAAATCAGTAGTCAAATGTGTGCTGGTTGAAAGTCCATTGCTATGATATGGTATTTTGGGGTATTAAACGTGAAAATACCAACTCAGGTATAATGCTCAAATTAGATAAATATAGACCTGCATAAAATATGTGATAACTACCTATAGGCACCTATTTAAACAATGTGGTCAAAAGAGGGTTATGGGTTTTGAGGAATAAATGCTTAAATTTTTTTTTTAAGTAAAGCACAATCTTTGGCTTCTCATTGTTAGGTGTCATCATTCCTTTTTTCCTGTTCTTCAGTGAGAATTGTAAGACCTACCTTGGAATTGAAGAAAAAGCTATTGAACAGCTTCCTTTATATCATATAACATGTCAAGGACAAAAAGGTGTTTGTCTCCTCCTGCCAATGCAATACCACTTAAGTTACATTTGAAAACTATTTTTTAATTAATGCGATGGGTCATGTTTTCACCACACTAAGGCAGGAAATTCAAGGTAAACCAGATACTCCCTTTCTCAGTCACACAAACATGAATTAAGCATGTAGCATCAGACTTAATTTCAGTTTCTAGGTCTGTAATTGAATCTAGCTCAGTATGAACTCTTTTTTCTGCACCATCACATTGATATCTGGATGTTAGTGACATTATTTAAAGCAACAAATCAACCTATAGGACTGTGTTCAACTATATGTCGTTTGACAGTAAATGGAATAAAAAAAATGTTACTTTTCTCTAGAGGCAGATTTGTTAAAGGGTTTTCATCTTTTGTCAAGATATTTAATCTTGGAATGTTACAAAAAAAATGCACAGTTTGTACAAGTGCAGATTTCTGCATGCACAGTTTGCCTGATTGCTAATTTGGCTGAACACACTTAGCCTTAACATGAGCAAATGAGAGAGGAAAGATAATTTTTGCATATATCCTTCTGAGTCAAGTGTGAGTCCCTGGACTCTAAGGGAAGCAGGTACCACTTTTGGGGCTGAAGGCTGTCACTCTGGATCACCCTGTTCATCAGTCTCAGTTCATGCATGCCAATGAGAACAAATCCTAACAATGAGCTATTGAGTGATGCCAGTAGAAATGAATGTTTCTGAAAGCTTCATGGTTTTGGAGAAAGCAGCTGAAGCCAATGCTGTGGCACTCACCACTGCTGCCTAACTGAAGGAAGGCAAGATTTTGGCACAAGCCTCCCATGTAATGGAACAGATTTGAACACACCTTTGTTTTCCAACAGGCCGAGTAAAACTGGTATGGGACTATAGAACTAAGCCAAAATGCCCAACCATGTTATTTCCTCAGAGGGGTTCACTAAAGAACAACTTCAACTAAATTATTAGCACTACTAGTAATTATTATTATTAATTCCTTTTGGTAAGCCTGTCCCTCCATCACAGTAGCAATCACGTGCTGCGATGTCTACTGCTTAGGACATCATACTCCTTTGGAAGTGGATGCTTGTTTAATTGATAGATTGCAAAGAAGGTCTGACCTATTGCCTTTTCATGTTTTCCTTTGTTTCTATTGCTTGGACTCTCACAGCTCCTTAGTAGCTTTTCTGATCCATCACGTCAGGCTGGCAGCTGTGCCTCTGCACTGTGCCTGCCTGCCCACCGTGAGCCAGATTTCACTCTCAGATGCTTGGCATGCTCTCCTCCCTCACCGTTCTCTCACTGGAGAGCTGATTTTGCCTTCACCTCTATTAAATGGCTTGGTCTTAATGGGAACAACTGCTTTCTTCCATGGGCCCTCAATCCAGGCCTGTAGGTGTGCAAGGATAGAGGAGGAGAGCACATCCTCAGATGTCCCTAGGTGTGTGCTATGCATACAGGATCAGGCTTCTGCCTGACATCTGTGGACTGAGCCCTCCATCCCTCCCAGTGAACGGTCCCACGCAGGACCATGGGCATTTTAATTTGGAGATGTTTTCCCCAGACTGTGTAACTTTTGCCTTCACTGTGGACTCTCCACTTCTTTCGAGCCTAATTTCCCTGGGCCATGCAGGCCCACAAAGGCTGGCAATCTCAAATGAATAAACTCCATTTTACATTAGTCTATCTGAAAAATTGTCCTCAGGGGTATCCACTCCCTCCCCGACATCAGGAAAAAAATGGTTGAAATTTTATAAGCAGATTTTCAAGAAGGAACAGATTTTTTTTACTGCCAAGCTGTATTAATAGGTGTTTTTGAGAGGTCATTATCATCAACAGTATAGTCAGAAACAGTGTTACACCCCACACTGCATCCATCGTTAAGCAATTAAGTTACTGATGGGCTTTTACATTTATTTACCTTGATGGAAAGATATGTTTACTGAACCTGAGTACAAGTCAACATGAGGAGGTGGAAGTTCAGAGTAAATTTGACTAATGATGTTGTGTTTTCATCCTTAAAAGAAAGAAAAAAAATCCCTCTCTGCTTTTGATGCTATTTTATCTTCATTGGAAGGGATCCGAAATGATCCCAACTGTCATGTGAGCGCTCAGTTAGGCTTAGATCCTCTTTGATTGTAGCTGAACATCTCCCTCCCTTGGCTCATACCTTTCCTTATATGAATACAGCATACAGCATTTCAGGTTGTTTATTGAATAGCACTTTAACTCTTCCTCTGTGAATGCCCTCACAATTATATCTTTAAGCAAAATTTGAGCTGTGGCCACCTTTGCCTGGGGAGATGTTAGTGTGGCCTCATTGCCGATGTGAAGAAAGAATTTCCTTTTGCTTTCAGAGTAACTTCTGAAATACAAATAAGAAATATTTCTTTCAGTGAAACTTAATTCTCTCTCCTTTTTTTTTCAGGCCCACTCTTTTCTCCAGTCTTGGTATGTGGATTTTTCTCTCTCCAAGTAGTTCCCTAGCATACCCTTGAATGGCATCTACCACACGTGAGCATCCTCCACAGTCTCTAAGATACTCTTGTTGTTTTTCTTCTTTGAACATTTGTTTTTTCAAGATGACATTGACAGACATGAGGCCTAAGTCTGGAGATGTTCTGTGGGTAGAACTCACATTTATTTCAGTATGTCGAGCAGTTTTAGGATCTGATCCATATTGAAGACTAGCATGGTGTAATGAGGCCTGGGCATATACAACAATATGTATTCTAACACAGCTCACTCAAAACAAATATGTTCTCTTCTCTTTGGCTGGTATAAACAAACAATCTCCATTGTGTTCTGCACGCCTCTGCTGCGCCGCCTTGCACATGGCAAGAACTTGGCTTCCTGGTTCACAAAAACAGCATCTCCATTCTGTGACAGAGAGCTTCCCAGTGCATGCCCAGACAGACCTGTAGCTTAGGACACTGGACCTAAAAGCTGATAGCTGGTCTGGTGTTAACTCCTAGGTGCATTATGAGGGAGTTTTTCTTGCTACAGATATACTTAAACAGGGTCTTGTTTCTGAGTCCCGTGAACTTCAGTCAGACAATACTGGCTCTGGATTCCACAGCTGGAAAGCAGAGAATCAGTGTAATAGTTGTTGCAAGATCCTCTCACACTGACCCACAAAATCTTCTGCTCTGATATCTAAATTTCCTTGCAATAAAAATCATCATCTTTGTGAAAAATTCCTGATGAGGTGGAAACATTAGCAGGAGAGACTTCAAAACTCATGTGTGAGATCCATTGTCTGTGTGAAGCAGAGAGAGTTTGAACCCAGGTGTTCCTTCTGTGATTGAACTCAGACTTTTATGCCATTTTGCAAAGCCATTACCCTCTCCCGTAACTTGTGCTGGAAGCAGAGTGAGCTGTTTTGGCACTGAAATGATTTCATTGTTAGGCTAAGTGTTACACAGATGGCATTCTTAAATATAAAATTCTTTTTATGATTCTTTCAATTTCATATTTATTTCATTAGATCATTATTTATGTTAAAGAGTCACCATTAATCTGAAATGTGCTCAGCTTGAAAGAAAATGTTGAGAGGAATTTCAGGTATCTGATCCTCAATCCTTTAGTTTTTGTGTTTTGCATTTTCCTATTTAAAATGTTTTTTTTTTCTGTCTCTAGGTGCTATGTGACAGATCCACACAAACAACAGAGGGGAAAGAGCCTCACTTAACTGATTAGAGGAGAGAAGCAGTGAAAGGGAATATGCACAAAGCACTGACAAATTCACAGAGCAAAGGAAAAGATAAAAAATAGAATAATTTCACCAATTTTTTTTTTTTTTTTTTTTTTTTTTTGGTTGGTTGGTTGGGTTTTTTTTATATCCATAGGGTAATGTAAGGTATTTCTCAGACTAGCATCAGGGAAACAATTTTCAGACGAAAATGTGATTTCTTAATCAAGGATCTCTAATTCAAAATATATTTATTTAATAGAGTAATTATGATAGAAGAAACTACTCATTCATATCAATAGTTCATTCAGAACAAAACCATATCAACATATTAGCATTTATTTTTCCATTTAATAGGCTGTGATTTAAAATAAATCTAAATCATCATAATCATTCAGCTCCATATGCTGGGAAAGAAAAAGTCACCTTAAACCAGATGCATATTGTGAAAAAAAAAGTTAAAAAAAAAGAAAAAGAGGAAGACAAGTTGTTCTAAAGAAACAGCATATGTGAGAAAATCTTAAGCTTCAGTAAAGATGCTCTGCTTTGTAGATGGCAATTTAGTTTTAAACCGAGAGAGGGTATGTTTAGATTAGATATTAGGAAGAAATCCTTCACAAAGAAGCTGGTGAGGCACTGGAACAGGGTGTCCAGAGAAGCTATGGATACCCCATCCCTGGAATTATTTAAGGCTGAGTTAGATGGGACTTCAAGCAACGTGGTCTAGTGGAAGGTGTCCTTGCACATGCCAGTGGGGTTGGACTAGGTGGTCTTTGAAGTCCCTTCCAACCTAAACAATTCTGTGATTCTGTAATTCTGTGATAACTATGATTCTACCACAGTGAGGCTCAATTATGCCAAACAAGATTCTGGTCAATAATTTTAAAGAACTGTGAGTCAAATACTGATTTCTTTTAGGAAAAAAAACTAAAAAAGGGATTTCTCTCAGTTTTAATCAGGAGAAGGCAATAAATGTGATCAAAAAAATTCTAGTTTGAAGATGTTTATGTATTGGAAACAATAAGCTGTTTGCAAGTCCTTATGTCCGGAAACAATAGGCTGTTTACAAGTTCTAAGTTGGCTCTGCACGTGTACCTGCTTGCGTGCTTGGAGCTGCATTTATTTTTCCTGTTGCTAATTACATAGCCAATCCCTCTCCTAACTTGTATCCTTAACTACCCACGTCATTTTGTCAGCTGACAGCTCTTTTTCAGCTCCCTTATACATCAGCACTCCTGAAGCAAGCTCTGTTAAAAGCTTTTCTTTCTGTCACCTGTCTGAGGTCCAGAGAGTGGCGTTTGGAGCCTGTGAATCAGGGTTGTACTTCTTTGAAATTTTTTATATTTTTGACATATGGAAAAAGGAATGAAGGGCTCAAGCCCTGGTCAGCCTGAGCTTCTCTGCTGCAGCATCTTGAGAAGTTGGTGTAGATCTCCTCTTACTGCTTTTTCTGTTATTTTTGCTTTCAGTAGGTGAGGCCAGAGGTTGTGGTGGAAAGTGGAGTGTCACCACTCTGCCTGTTCTGCTCTCATGCGCAAGGCAGCACTGACAGCATACTTTTTGGGACTTGATGAGCCATGGGCCTCTTGTCCTTGGATGAGCTCAGCAAAGCCGTTTTTCTCCCTCAGACAGAGAGTCCTGTATTCTGTCTGGGAAAATAAGATTGTACAGCCCTTCTTGCCCAGAATTCCAGCAGCAATACTCTCAAGGGACCTCTTGAAGTGGTAGTTGCAGTTGCAATGCTGTGAGCATGGTGCAGGTTAACTCTACAAAAAGGGGTTTTCTTAGCCTCTCAGGTGAGTTTTGCCACCTGTGTCATTATCGTATTACTCTTACAAGGTTGTTGGTGCTGTCCCAGCAAAGACTGCCCTGCACATGTAGCCCATGGTGCATGGGCATGTATAGTCCCAGGGCGGGCAAGTTTAAAAGGTATCTGACTTGCGTTCTTTTCCAGTCTCTGTCATGCTTTATGCTGTTAATATTCCTCCAACAATTTTTAAGGAGGAAAGTGAGTCATGTTTGATTTTCCATACCCTTACAGAGAGGAGCCATGTATTTTCCACAAGTTATTGCATTATTTCTCTCTCCGGTGTGGCTCTGATTTAGTGCTGGATGAGGCTCAAAAGGAGGATTAGTGTAGAGAGACTCCCATATGCTTGGATGCATTTCTGAACTGTACTATCCTCACTGCTTTTGATGAAAAAAGCTGGGCTATAAACCTGATGAGAACAGGCTTCCATGCAAGATGTTTAGTATTTCCTGCTTCCATTTGGGTCAGGAATATGGCACATCCAGCCACTTTTGGCCCTGCAGCTCTTGGTCACAGGCCTGCCTGAAATTTAGAAAATCACAGTGGTGGAAAATGAAAGGGGGAGTGAAAGGAAGTTGATTTTTCTCCACTTTAATAAAGGCTATATTAGGGTTTTGTTCCAGTTTTGGCAAAAGCTTTGCTGAGGGATGGGCACAGGTAGAATGTTTTTTATCTTTATGGAATTGGTTCATCTGTCTATTAGATGGCTGCACTGGAGCACAAGTCCATTTTTATGGTCCCAAGTAAAAGGGCTTGTGCTGCTTTTTAGGGGCTGCCCCTTCTAGGAAAATTAGAGCTGGATGTAAAACTATGACTATACTGTGTTTACGGAAATTGAGAGCATAAGAAGGAAGGAAGATGAAGAGAAATATTGAAAAAGGGAGAGAGGGAGGATTCTCAAAGATAAGCTGCTACAGTGAGTTTTTCTACTGCTTGGTGTCACACATGGGGGCTTCACTATGCCTAACACCTGATCATTTTTCTAGCTGGTAATTAAATTGTAAATAGTGAAACACAAAGCAGCACTCAAATTGACCCTAAAACTGCTGTTGCACTGCCATTTGGGGCTATCTTCTTCAGTATTTTCTTTTTTAAAAAAGAATTTCCCAATAGTACTGTTATCAGTCGATCATTTTGCTGACTCTCCTCTCCATTACAAGGGTTTCTGAGTTTGTGAATGAAAGGCTATGTTTTCTCAACCAAATCCTCTACTCCTCGGTCTATTAGTAAACTAATGTTAACTTACAAGGTTTGACTGAAACCTCAGGGTCTGCCAGCTGGATGCTTGAGGAGTCCAAGCTGGCTAGGTAAAGAAACACCTATTTCACATGACCCAGCTCGGCTCCTGAGTTGCCCCACAAGTTTCTATCAGTACAAAGGCTGACATTGTCTACAAGGAGCAACTCAGATTACGGTCCCTTCCAGCTGCATTGCCCCTGACCCCAATCCTGCCCTGGGCTGCCCACGCTCTGCCCTCCCTGCATGCACAGAGGGTTCAGCTGCAGCCTGCCACCTGACAGAACTGAGTCTGGTCTTGAGGGTGGCCTTGGATGCATTTTAAAAGTCAGTGCAGATGCTCCGTGAGGATAACATGGAATGATTATTTTAGGGCAGATTTTCCCCTTAATAAAAATAGTTCTACATGCACACAGTTTGATCTCCACACAAAACACAAAAGATTTATATAAGAGCTCACTTCTCTCTGTCAGTCACAGAAAAAAAAAAAAAAAGAAGCATGCTGGTGCTGGCGGGATTTAGGGAAGTGTACAGGCTAAAGGATAGAAACAGACAAAAGGGAGTTTTTCTTCTAAGAACATCTGTGCAGCTGGAATCCTGACAGTGCTGTGGTTTGAAAGCCTAGGTGTTGCCCAGCTGGGGCAAGGAACAATGACTGTTTGGCACCCTCCTGACACGCAAATTTGGCCAGAGATCCTTAGAGCAGATCTCAGCCGTGTCCCTTGCTGTGCATACACAGATACATGGACATTATTTTGCCATCAAATGCCTGTTTTGGGGAATCTTCCACCCTGGAGGTAAACTACACATAAATGATCTGAGGGTAAAGGTGGAGGAAGAAACTGTGATTTCTTTATATACTAAAGTAGATACAAACTAGACACAAAGTTCACAGGAATAGAATATCTGCAGTGCCTCTAGACCAGCAGAAACCCAACATCCCTGGCTCCTAGATGCCCTGCAAAACGTGCCTATAGCTCAGGCTGAAGAAACTTAACAATAGGTCTGTTAGAGAAACAGCCCGGAGAGCCTAGCAAGGATAGGAAGACTCCCTTGAGGCACCTGCACCCAAAGTGTCTTTATAAGGTCAGATCACCACCTATGGGTAGAGCACGGGCTAGCTCTGTCTGATCTGCTTTGTGGCATGAAGGAATTGTATGTGTGAGTCTGGAGTTGTTCTGATTTTTCTCTGTCTCGGGCTGGCCCCATTCAGCCATCTCTGCCCTTGCTGGGGAGTGAGTCCCAGATGTAAAGACAGATTCTAACAATGCAGCCTGTGTGCTTGCCTCTAATATAACATGATGCTTATAACTGAATATAAGCAGGGATGGGGCTTTAGATCTTCTTCAAATCTCACTGTAACTTTGAGATTGTCAGACAGTGCTGAAGTGAGAGATCTGGAGTAGGAAAATTAGTGAACACAAAAGTCATGATATTTACTCAGTTTATGCATTTTCTCTCTTTTTTTCCCATAAAACCTGCATAACTGGCATGTAATTGTTTTGCTAAGTGAATCTTGAAAGCAAAATTCTTGATAGCTGTCACATATCTTCTTTGTAGTACAGTGTGTTGTCCTCAGAAGATAATCAGTAGAACTTGCTCAGAAAAACTTAATCAGCAGAACTGAGCACATTGTCAGTGCTTAACAAATAATAAACTATAATAATAACCGCAACTCCTTCTGACACAACCTATCAAACTTTTGCTTTATTTCCAGGAGTACCTTACTTACTTCTGTTTAAGATTTAATACCTTCTACAACTCTGCTCGTTATGGTTGAGAGAACTGGTGGTACAACCTAACAGGGTGGAAATAAAATTATGACAAAGGGAAGAAACAAAATACAAAGAAGATTCTTGAACTGCTCCTTCTCACTTATTGATGCTGCTTTACTAGTCTTAAAAACTGAATTCAAGAATAGATTTGATTTGTCCTATTGTTAAAATTTAAAACACTATGCTTACAAGTTGATAGAATCACATTGTAATTTTCTGATAATCTGTTTTTTAAAAGATAGATCATTAGGCTTTGAATGTGTCCAGAAGCACATCTTTTATTATTAATTATTTTTAATATAAAGAGCTTGGATAGCTCAGAGAGTTGTTAACATAGCTAGGGCTATCACTTCTTTGCCACCATTTTAATTTGGCCTGGGAAGGGAGTTACTAACACTCATTTTCTGATCATTTGGTAGTTTTTATGCAAATTGTTGGTGGGTTTTACTCACTTAGAACAAGACATTTATTCACGTTACAGAGAAAACTGTCATGTCAGTCCTAAGCTGCTGCTAATTGTCACAGGCTTAAATGGACCCGTTTCAATTTAACCCAGTTGAGGATCTGACCAATGGTCACAACTGGCATTAATTAGCAGATGTGTTATCAGACTCCGTGGAGATGTCCTGGGTTGAGTGACAACAGAAGCGCTCAGCTGCTGCAGCCAGTGGAGCTGTGCCAGTTTGGCAGCTGATGGCACAGTGCCCAATGCTGGCAGGTGGAAAGTCCAGGTCACCCCTGATGGAGGCACACTGGTGGCTTTTGTCACCAGTCTCCAAGTAGAAGCAGCCCAGAGAACCAGGCGAGTGGTTGTAGTACAGCACAAACAACATAAGACTCCTGGGAGGAGGAAGGCAGGGAGGGAAAACAGGGAGGATGGAGTGCTTAACTGACTTGTCCCTGAAGCTGGATATGCACAAGACATTACACTTCTAAGAGAAGCAAAAGCCACTAGCAAATGTGTTGGGGTTCTGCCTTTCCGTGTGTGCCATCTGATCTGATACTGTAATGCCAGTTGCAAGTGTGTGGCAGAAGGGTAAGGGAAACACATCTAAAAGCAAGGGATGCTGAAAAGCAGTTGGATTTCACAGAGACAGCCACTGACAGTCTCAGTGCTATTATGGCTGTAAACTAGAGGTTTGGACCATGATTGTCTTGAGCAGGTCATGGGGGTGAGTGAAGAGCAGGAATGAGAGGCTGCAATTTTATCAGGGAAAGAGGGCATGCCATCCTCCCTTTGCACTTATCGAGTGCAGTGTGGGTTAAAACCAGGCCAGCAACTTGTCCAGATATTAATTGCTCAGTAGCAGCCAGTTCCTCTTCTTTCTCATGCCTATCTACCTCTACAGGATGGTGGCAGGAACAAATTGTCAAGTTAATGGCATGGGACCCTCGTAAGGGTTTATGGTTTCTTAATATTTACAGGTAGCTCAGGGAGTAATTTTTTTACCTCTTGACAGAGTTTGGAAATTTGCCTGACTTAACTGACCCCATGTATTCTGATGCACTGTGAAAAAAAATTATTTTAATTGTGAAATCTTTCTCTTGTAACCCAGGAAAGGAAAACAGCAAAAGAGTGAGAGTTCAATAATACTGGGAATGCAGAAGTTTTTAGACTGGTTGCAGATCTCTGACCCAGCTGACAGGAAGATGCAGACTATCCAAGGAAGGTGCTATCACCTGCAAATTCTCTGTCACCCATTCTGCACATTTCTCCCACCACCCAAAGCAAGATATGAAAAGATGTTTATGCACCTATTTCCTGTGAAAAATCTGCCTCTGTCTCTGAATAGCCATCTTTGGGCCCAACTGAGACTCATGTGGGATATAGATACCCAAGTCCAGGTTCTCAATCTACATACCCCCTGCATTTTCCATCCACTGCATTTTTTATAAGAAAGTTCTAAGGACGTCTAAAACCTTTTTTCTGCTCATGCCTCTTGGTTGGTCACTAGCTCAGCTAAGCTGAACTTCTCAGCAGTTAATTCTGATTAACCTCCACTGCTCACCCATTTGTCTACCAAGAGTGTCCTGGTAAAGCACATGTAACACATGATCAGGACTGAGCAGTACACAAAATACAGCAGGGGTGTTCACTGTCATTCAAAGGCAATACCTTCAAACTCCACCCAAGCTTCAGGGGCTTTGAGCCCTTATCTCTTATCTGCAGAGAGAGCAGGAACTTTAGGTAGGAAGCCGTATGCTAAATATTCATGGGGGAAGAGATTTTTCATACTTCTTGCAGAAGTGGTGCTGACACATGTAAGGTTCTCTGGGAGGAGTTTAAGGCAATGAGGTACAGAATCAGATACATTCTCCAGCCCTCCACTGCTGAATTAGCTTGCTGTTTTGTATTGGTGCAAGATAGAGGATCTCTTTTGGTATACTCATTGCTGTGTAAGGTGTTTCTAAAACACTGTCTTCACAGCCTAATGGAAATACAGTGATTTTTCCGAAAAATCCGTAGGACATATCCTCAAAAGAGATGATTATCAGAGTTTTAATTAAAATAGCAGGTAAAATAAGTATTATAGTGTGCTGTTATTTCTAAAATAACAACAGAATAAAGATGCCCATTTCTTTTTTGAGTGCAATTTTCTAAATGAAAAAGTAAACATTAATATCTGCAGAGATTTTACTGATCTTGTACGATAATTTAGAAAAATATCCCTATTAGGGATAGTTATATATGCTTTTTGTTGGAAATGCAATCACAGGATATGCACATAGCTGCAATCCGTAGACAGATTAAGTAAATTAAATCACTCAATGTCTTTTTTCAATAGCTCTAAAGTTAAAAGTAATTTGCAAAGAAAATACTCAGTTTCAATTGGTTTGTAATATCTGTTAATGATCTTTGGAAAAATTTCTGATAATACGCAGGAATTCCCTCAGGGGCAGGGTTGTGAATAAGTGGATTTTTTTAAGTTTGAGATGTCATTAGCTAGTGATTTCTTGGAAGTAAAAAGCTGTTACAGAATAAATTGCAGAGGTATACAAGTGAACAGGACAATCATTTTTATGAATAATATACATTATTTCCACTGTGCTTTCTGCCCTCCAAAGAAATAATTTACAATCTAGCTTGCCATTACAAACATCCTGGAATAGCAACCATGTGAGCATTTTGTGCTTACTTTATGTGTATTCTGTGACAATATAAAAGTACATCTTGGTGGTATAAAAACACTAGTGTAAGGAGCTGATTTGCCCCTTTTAATTTTTTTTTTGTTTTCTTATCTCCCAATAGATAACTTTTTCAACCTGCAAGGCTGAAACAACTTCCCTTAACTGAAATGACCCCAGCACAGCTATTCACTAGAAGACACCCTTCTTGATTTCTTGGGGGGCCTGTAAGATGACTGAAGTTGTAGGTAAGTGCAGTCATGGCAAAAAGTGCCTCTATTCTCTTGGTACCTGGTCAGAATTAACATATTCTTAACAGTTTGGAGATGAATCAGGTATCTATCATGCCCCACCACAGTAAGGTAACATGAGATAGGACAATAAGGACAAATGAGATCTCCTGGTTCTGCCCCCTCCTTAGGATATCTCAAGTAGAAAGGAGTGCCAGAAATGTCATAGAACATACTTTTCCATGAGGAATGTTGTCCTGCTTTCAAGGTTCAGTTATACAACTCAGTCATGGGCACTTGAGGATGGACCTTCTGCTTCCATAGGTTCCTGTGGGTGGAACCTATGGAAGCTCTGCAGACAGAGCTGAAGATACACCATGCTAGCATGAATATGACTGATGCCTCCAGGGTTCCCATATAGGGCTGGAGGAGAAAAGATTTGTCCCACTCTAGAAAGAGATGTGACAGCCACCAGTTTGAAAAGCCTCCTAGACTTTCCTGACCCTTTGAAGGACCAGTGTGATGGTTTACCAAGGGTGAAGGTGCTGTCCTGACACTGCCTATTGATTGGCACATGCCATGAACCACTGGGATGATTAGACATCACTGTGTAGTAGCAGCTTGTAAAACTCACAGATTTTTTAAGGCTAGGAGCAACCATTGTTATCATCCAATCTGATCTTCTGCATAATGTATTCTACTGAATTTAACCCAACCTGAGCTTTGTGTGAAGATTTACTTTTATGCCTAAAAATGACTTCTCATTTAAAAATATGATGCTATTTCTTTCAGTACTAACCATGTGATAGCAAGTTCCATTAATTAGCTGTACATTGTTTGGAAAAGCAATTACTTTCATCCATTTGAATTTCCATACCTTTTTGCTTCACCTTGCAGGATAGGAAAGATGTTTTCCTTTGCTGCTAATTAAGTTCACAGATCTTGAGGACGAAATGTTATTTATATTACAGTCATGCTTAAGTAGAACTCTGATGAGGCCTGGGGATCCCATCACACAAAGTGAGGGAGACTGTGCAAGTCCTTCCAGACTGAGACTATTTTAATAGACACATGGCACATTTTCAAGGAAGATGAGTGATTTAACTGAAAATGTTGCCAGTCAAGTCAATGGATTTGTACCTCTTAACCACCTATGCCTTTCAGAAGAAAATGGTAGGGAAAAAGTGAAGCTTCTAAAAGTTAGACCCAAAAAATGAGTTAGGTGTGTAGTCAAGTTCCTGGAAAAGGAATTTTTACAAATTTTACATGCAGTGACAGGGCAAGGGGAAGTGGCCTTAAGATGAAGAAGAATAGATTTAGATTAGATATTGGGATGAAACTCTTAACTATAACAGTGCTAAGGCACTGGAACAGGTTGCCCGGAGATGTGGGACACTCCAACCTCGGAAGTGTTCAAACCCAGGTTATATGGGACTCTGAGTAACCTGCTCTAATGGAAGGTATCCCTGCTTATGGTGGTGGGATCAGAATTAGATGATCTTTAAGGTACCTTTCAACCCTAACCACTCTATGATCCTATGATTTAACAAAGGAAAACCAGTGTTTCTAATATGTAGCTCAGTGTCCTGTCCACTCTCCATGAGTCAGATTGGGCTCCAGTGACTGAAAGTTCTTTAAGACAACAGGGTACACTGAGGAAAGTACCTGCCATATCTGGTTCATGAAAGGTCCCAGAGCTTTCCAAAACTGCTGAGGTCCAAGGATATTTTCTAAATTGTCTGAGACAATGCAGAGAGCATTTTGTTCTAAGCATGTGTTCTAAGTTTATGGAGAGGGTTAGTTCAGTTCAGTATGATTTGTTTCATAGACTCATTAAAGACCCCTAAGATCATCAAGTCCAACCATTAACCTAACATTGCCAAGTCTACACTAAACCATGTCCCTAGGTGCCATATCTATGAATGTCCCATGAGGATATAACTTTCAAGAGAGACAAGCTGGTGCTTATGTTCTTTCTCTTTTCTCAAGAAATTTTCCATCCTTTTGACTTTTATCATTTTTATTACCATTCTCTGGACTTGTTCTATTTCTACTTTCTTTTTTCAGGGATGAGGTGACCAAATTTGAAGACAGTATTCAAAGTGAGGATGTGCCACTGATTTATATAATAGCATTATAATATTTTCCATATTATTCTCTAAAACTCTTTTCTTTGTACAAACCCTGTAAGATTCCTTTAATTCTTTGAACTACAGTGCCTTTTAACATCTGTAGTTTACTCTGATCAGATTTTAACAAAGGAATAAAAGACTCCATTTTTCACATAGAATTTTATTTATTGTTTGAACTTTAGAGGAGAAATTGGTTAACTTTAAACAATTTAAAATTCTTGGCAATGTAGACCATTGGGCAAGGATTTCATTATCAGCCCTTCTATAATTTCTGTAGAAGTGTGTGAGGCTGAAAGTTAGTGTACAAGATCTTCACTCTTGGGCTTGTCTTTTGCTTTATAGACATGGACAAAACCTATTTTGGAGCTACCAGCATCCCCAAAGATGTCAGAAAGGGCATTCATCTGTACCCCCTTCCTGATGAAACCTGCTGGAGCCCCACATTTACATGCCGTTCATCCAGGACAAAGTGTGCATGCACCAGCTGAATTTTGCCATTTCCCACATGCGCCTCACACTTCCACACCTGGCCAGGGAAATACCCCGTTGCAAATGATGCACTTGATGGCTACAGAGGGTGAGGATCTTGCTCTTGTGTCATGGCTTGGCATTATGCCTTCATCAGGATATTAGAAAAGGCTCAGGGAAAACGGTTACAGCTATTCTATTGCCTGAGACACTTCTGGCACCTCCTGCCTTTCCTCAGAATTACCAATCCAAGTGGTGACCCTGCCTGACCCTACTTATCTTGTAAAAGCTGACAAGATCACAGCCTGAAGCAGTATACCCGCAGGCTCAATACTGGCTACCAAAATGTCTGTTTAGTATTTTCAAGAAATGTTGCTCTAAAGATTTACAATACCAGCTGCTAGATATATGGACAACACTGGTACACAGCCCTGACCCCTGAACATTCAGCCCCACTTACACAGAAATTTGTGTCTCTCAAGGGGCAAACACTGAGCTGCCACAAAATAAAGATTCCCTACCTGCAAGCAAGTGGATTTTAAGTACTATTTGATTATATATACTAAGATATTGGGTAAAAGTATTTGAAAACCACTGTCAGAATTAATGGTTAATTTTTTTTTCATTGGTTGCATTACTGCTTTAGCAATAGAAAGATCCCTGCCATTTCTGTGTAACATAGAGAATTTATTTTTAGTTTGGTATAGAGAATTTTCTTCACCATGACCAAAGCCATTTTTCATTAGATGTTATTTTTAGATGAAGTGTAAGTTTCCTCCCTAGCAAAAATTTTGGCTGCACCAAGTGAAAGCAAATACACATTTCCTCAGATATCTCTAAGGCTAAACATAGGTTTAAATATCAAAAAAATTTAAGGGTTTAGTTGCATATACGTTCTTGCATTAAGATGCATTAAGTTCTTGCAAAGTAGTATGGGCTTTTTTTCCCTTCTTCTTTTTAGAACAGCAAAAACTTGGAACAGATATTGAGGTTCTATTGCTCCTGTTGGAAACTTCTCTTGACTGCAGCGTGAGTTGGATGGGACCCAGAGAAACCAAATACAGACAAGTAATGATGAGTTGGCCATACAAGCAAGGAAAATCACAGATAACAGGTGCACACCAATTAGCAATGTATCTTTTGGGTCATCCAGTACATCTTCCTGACACAAAAAAGTTGTTTCTTATGGCATATTTTTTGTGTTTTTTTTGTGCCTAGATTAAATTTCCTAAGTGATGCTATATCTCAAGGGAGAGGTTGTGTTGCCTAGAGTGTCTTGTTGTCAGGAGTTTTTCCTTTCTTAATGTCATCATATTTCTTCTTTTTACATCCGTTTGCAAATTTCTTTCTTTCCCTTCTTTGATTTCTTTTAACTAGTGTAATGTGTTTAGTTAGTGTTAAGGTAACTCATAGATATTTAGCTCACTTAATCTTCTCTAATGTAGCAGTCCTTTCAGCCTTCTTGTTATTCATTTCCTCTTGTCACAGAACTGCCTGTCAGTATCTTTTTTTTTGTTATGAGATTTTAAAGATGTGATGCATTTCTCTGATCTAACAACAGATCTGGTATAGAGCTGAGCACCCTTAGTGTCTTGTCACCAAAAGGCCCTCCTGACGTGTCCAGGGGAAAGCTGCAAGCATTCTGACCAGGCACACAGGTAGAGTATCCCGCTTGAACCATTTCCTTGGTGCCACTTTATTGACCCAAAAACCACTATTAAAACAGTTAACCTAGAAGTTCAAAAAAACAAGTATATGGCATTTTGCATTTTTTATTTCTCATAATGTAAAAAGACAGAATAGCACAGATTAAAAAGTCTTTGATGCTGTTGAGGTTTTCTAACTCTTGGTCATGAACATAACAGACTAAAATTATGGAAGACATCATCTTCCATAACTACATCTGAGTGCTTGGAGAGTACATTGTAGAAAGTAATTATATACATAGTCACAAACCTAGCTGTTCACTTCAGGCAATAAATTCTGATCTACAAACTACAACACTCCTTTTGTGTTAGATGAGATCTTGGTTGTAATTGACTGTCTTTGCCTTTGTGTTCTGTTCGATTGGAGGAATATAATTTTAATCTGCGCTCTTTAAATTTTTATTAAGGAATGTTCCAGCTACTTGCAGCCTCATTCGATGATGCTTAATGATCTCAGCTAGCTTGATCTTCTGTGCACAAGCAGGGACCTCTTTAAATTGGTCCACTGTATAGAACTTTGTTTCCATGTTTAATGTACTTGTAATTAATCTTATAAAATAATGGCATATCTAAAGACAGGTTATATACATAACACAGACATGTCTGTGTGCATTTATATGTGCACGTGTCTGCATGCATGTGTATATAGATGAGTGCACACATATGAATAGAAATGCTGATGCTATTCACCTTTCTGAAATCTTTACAGCTAGTATTAACATGAATGTGCAGCCAAATTGGCAGTGTTATACATTTTTGTTGGAGTTTACTTCTGTAAGATAAAATCATAAAGAAAAGCTGTGAAACTCGTGCAGCTGATGACATAATTCTAGAATCTCGTGATGCTGAATCTCATATTTCTAGGAGTGTGGGATGGATGTTCCTCGCTGAAATAATTATACTGCATGTTGCAATATATGTTTCCTTGTTTTCATGTGGGCACTGAGATGTCCAAACTATTAAACGTATATGGTACAATGAGTCCTGTGTTCCTTATTTATTCTAAAGAAGGCAATTAGTCTCTATGGTTTTATTGTATAATAAAGCAAACTACTCTAAGAATCTCTTACGAACATAGCAATAACCTGTGACAATATGCATATTTACTTTTAATAAGGATGTCCAAATATACATATGTACATATGCACATATGTATATAGAAACACACACAGAGATACATATACACAAATTAAATGGAACCAATTAGAATGTGGCATAAGTAGATTCAGAGCTTACCTGTTATGGCTGTGTGACAGGATAACTTGAGCTACAAGGACATGCAAGAAAGCATAGCTCAACATACTCCATTGGCTCATTCTCATTATGCTCACCCATGACACGCTGTAAGGTACCAGCAGACATTCGTAATGACAGCTAGTTTAAAACAGAGCTTTCAAAGTAGTGCAACACCTCTAACTTCCTTCCAAATCTTGGTGTTTGCCAGTGCTTAACTGAGGCTGATTCTTAAGGTCAGATGTTCAGATTTAAGTTATTCAGAAAGAATCTGTGTGTTTGAATTGTATATATGTTCAACATATAGGCTTTTTGTTGCCCATGAATTTGCATTTGAGCTCACACATGGATTATGCTTGTCTACTACCCGCAAAAATGATGGATGTTTCTCCCTGATACTATACCCTATTTGCCTCTATGAATTTCTTCACTCTCTTGAGGGCTACATAATAGGAGATTTGGATGGCATCTCTTTCTTTTTACTGGGACCAAAAGATCCATCAGCTGCTATGTTGAGAAATGAAGGAAAAGCAGCTCTACTTTAACATCACCCATATTACATCCCCTATGCTCAACCAACTAGGAACACAGGAAAAAAAAAAAAAAGCAGCCCAACTAAGCTTCAGTTGTTGTGTGTGACTTTTCCTGATGGATATGAATAGAATCTGGAAATACACATGCTACTCCTTGGGAGAGAAAAGCAAACAGGTTTTATCTATTTGCAACTGAACTCAGTGAAAAATAACCAGGCACAGAAAGCATGCTTGAAGGTAAGACATGAATATAAGTAAATATAAATTTCACTATGCTAAATTCAAGGGAAATGTGCCACATTGTTATAATTATTACAGAGAACATGTGCTAATTAAATGTTACACTGTGCTGGTGTAAGAGTTGAGTATTCCATATGGGACAAATAGAAGAGCTGACCTGATGCTGTTGACTCTTGTTTAGAAGCCAGTGTTGGAGAAGCATGCCATGAATGACCGTGAGAAAATGAGACTGGTGAGCTGATTTGGTCTTAGAAATTACTTTTCAGAGGAGTTAGAAAAATATTTTAAATTATGATAAATTTTAGTTGTACTTGATGACTGGACTGCTGAGTGTGTGCAATGTGTTCAAAAGCAGATTTTTGTTTACCATACCACCTGGGGAACCCAAGCACTAAGCATCAGGCCTTCCAAGGAATTCAGACAAACAATAGCATTGCTGTTTGGGGATCTTCAGTGCTACCAGAACACTTCTCTGTAGATGAAATCAAGGAGACCTGAGCATCAGGGGGTTCAGAAAAGCATTGACCATGTGCCTGACAGTCTCTTTTGCATCTGCACTCATTTCTGGAGTACTGACCCTGCTTTAGCTGGAGGTGCATCTGAGGAGATGTTGAGGGGAAGAGGATGGGTCTGTCCTCATTTCTGGAAGAGGTATGGGTCTCCTGCAAGCCAGAGGTCTGTGCAGGGCTGTTTCCCTGCAGCAGGCTTGCCTGGTTTACACACACCCCTCCTGCTAGCTCCAGCATGGTATGTGTGAGCAGTGTTGGCCACGCTCACAGGCTGGCGATGCTCCTGTCTGCCATCGGCCTTCCCTCCTGGATCGGGGCTGCTACCGATTGCTGAGGGGTGGCCAGGAGCAGCTCCCTCTGGTGAAACTCTTTTGTGCTTTTATCTCCCTCTTCTTGGCAGTAAGCTGCCACTGGCTCCCAGCCATGGCCCTCTTGCCCTCCCCAGTGCCCAGCTTGCATGCTCAGCCAGTGTCTACATCTCTTCCAGCAGCTGGCCCTACTCTTCCTCCACAGCTGGCTGCTGCCCCCTACTGTGGTAATTATTATTTATTATGGATATTCAGTGTACGTTGTGTGTCCTGAGTCCAGTACAGACTGAATCACTACTAGGGTCCCACTGTGTGGGCAGAGGCACGCGGTCATACAGAGTTGTTTCACATTGATATTCACTTGACTCTCACACAGGGAAAGACTGAGGGGAAAGGGGTGAAGGTGGCTAATAGGCTGGCACCTATTAGTATACTATCTGATGTGACACCTACTCTCTATGCTGTGTTATGTGACTCCTGCAACAGCACAGCTGAGCACAGAGCTCCTTTTTCTTCACCTTGCTATCAGTAGCAGGTCTCCCGCTATTCCTGTTACCTAACTGGAAACACCTGAGGTGTTTTCCAAAAGTCATGGTTGCTACGTAATCACAGTTTAACTCCCAGTTGTTGTGAATGCAGACATTGCTTGGCACAGCATGGCTATGTGGGATACTATTTTCTTTCCTATTTCTCTCATCACCTTCTTCTCTGGGTTTCTGTGTTCATGCCAGTTCCTTTGTTTGTGCGTCCCTCTCCTTACACTTCAGCATTCCTTCGCACCCTGCCTCCCTGAAGACACCACTGTCAGTTAAAACCAGAGGAGCTGTAACTCCCACAACCTAGTGCACAGGCAAAAGCACCTGGAGGAAGAACCAGCTTTCTGTACATTTGGAAAAGTACAGAATCCTGGACATATTCCACACATATATGTGCATGTGTGAGAGGCAGGTCCTCAGCTGTGCTGAATAGGGCTAGCCTTGTTCAAGAAGATGGAGCAATACTGCTCCATGGCAGCTGAGGATTTGTCCCAGTATGTAAATGTAAATATCTATTTTTACAAACCCTCCTACAGTTTTCTTTAAAAAAAAGCTTTCTCTTTAGACAAACATACAAGCCAGTCAGAAGTGTCCCACTTTCTGTATTTTCTCTAATTCCTACCTGTGACTTCCTTTGAAAGCTTTCAAAATCTAATGAATTAAAACTGAAGAAGATTTGCCTTCAGTACATGGGGCCTAGAGTACAGTAACTAAAAAAAAAAACAAATCTAGGATAGAAAATGGAAAGGTACAAAGTCATGTAAATCCAGATAATTTAAAATGTTTCATTGTAAGTGAGCTCACCCAACCCAGCAAAATTCCCACTGTCTGTTACTTCTTCTTCTGCCCTTTCAACTAGCTGCAGCAAGTTAATGTAAAGAACAAATACTCAGTCTCAGCGTCAGAGCACTTTTTGCCATAAATCACTTTTTAAATTGTTTTGGGTTTACATTTAATTGCTTCCTTTGCATGCTATGTGTACACATGCACTCATCCCACCCCCCGTATTTCATACGTAACTGTCGTGTAGGCTGAAGTCTTTGAATATGGAGTATTCAAACCTCAGAGCACAAACCTCAGGAGTTTCAACCCAGGAATTGATTTGTCCTCTTTTAAGATGGGAACCACATGTGTGACTTGAATCCAGATCTTGGGTGGATTCTGGATACACTAACTTGTATGCACGAGGATTTGCGATTCAGACTCATTTATTTGTTATGACACTAGTCCGGATACCTACTACTGAGTGTTCACCTTTCCCTGCCTCAATAGAAAGAGAAATGCTTCTCATATTCACTTCTTCCAAACTGATTTGTAGTTCATTCCAGGATGAAATCATCAAGTATTATTCTCAGTTTTATTTCTTAATATTGTCTGTGACAATGGCTTATAGTTGATTTCTGTAAAACCTTTAGAATCTTTGGATCTCTGAGAAGACCCTGTCATCCCATTTTTTCTCTGAAGGATGCTCCACTGTTTTTTTCAAAGTAACCAAGTGCACTTTTCCCCCCTTACAACAGCCTTAGTGGTTTGGGAGACTGAACACCTTCATGGGGTGTTCTTGTCCAACAAGCTCTCTTCTGAGCTGTTATTCAGAACTGGGTTTTTGGGCTCCCTAAAACTGTGGCAAGCTTCAAAGCTCTTTTATTCCCAGGATTTTCCTCATCTCCTTTTGAAGACAGGCAACATAATAGGGCTTCCCAGCCTTCTTGTGCTGCTGCATTTTTCAAGGGAAGAAGGCATCCTCTTGTCAGTATCTTGGCTTTTTCTCACTTTATTTCCCCTCAGAACTCCCAGATGAACACCATCCGGTTGTGGTGATTTACTGCACTTGAGTTTCTCAAGTTACTCTACGACTTCCTCCTTAGAGACTTCAATCTGTATAAAGGCCACACTCTGATTTTCTTTTCAAAGTGCCTTTGGCACAGGAATTTCTGCACCAGTCTCAGCAGCAGACACAATGCAAGAGATTAATTTAACTCCTCTGCTAGCTTGTTGCTCTCTACTGACCCACTGTATATGGAATTTTGGGGATCTCTGCAATGTTTTTTGCTAAGTCCAGGCTAAGAATAACATTCACCAACAGGCAAGGCTTGTCTTTCAAGTGGTATTCTCTTGCTGTTCCAGTGAAGATATTTCTGCATGTTACTACAGCCAGTATCGGCACATCTTATTTGACTGGTTTATGAAGCCTGGTATCATTCCTCTGCACTACATCTATCACAGGTGGGTTAAATTCTCACTGATGCAAACTGGCATTGTCCCTAGGGAGATGTTCCAATGAGGAGCTGGTCCTGCAGAAGACCCTTCCCTAGTGCTTTGGCAATCCACTCCCTGAAAAGCCACAGCAAAGGGGCAGGATGAGTACTCAGCATCACAACCCAAGAGGAGCCAGGTTTGTATCCTAGCCAGTGGTCTGGCCCTCACCAAGTGAAAAGCCTTTCGGTCTTTTGCCTTTCGTAAAGCGAAGTTGAGGATTTGTGCAATCCTTTCTCTTTTCTGCACTTTCTTTTATATATTTTTATTTCTGTTTCTTCCCACTCCCTTTCTGTTTTGAGAAAGATAGAAACTGCCTTATGGCAAATCCAGTCTTTAATTATTTTGAAGGACAGAACTAGAACATCAGAAATGGGGCAAATACTCTCCATGTCCTGTTTTATTCTCTGGTTGGTGTAAATTTGCCTTCAGTCCAGATATTTCAAAAGAAGGTCAGCTTTATGAAAACGCAGGCTTACAAACACTACTGAGATTTGTGACTTAAAACTTATTTCAATGAACTTTGAGATGACCATAACTTAGTCTGTTTACAGAGTCAAACCCAAGAAATTAGCTTAATTTGTACTGCATTCACTAAAGATACATGTCTGATTTGAAACACAGGCAAACATCCCTTTGATATGGTGTGGATATGAGATTGATATTCACTATAGCTACCTAATGCCCCAGGTCACAGCCAGAGCTGGGAGCGGCCGCTCTCTGTGCGGACCAGGTAGTGAGAGCTGGCTCCGGAATTGCTTTGGCAACTGCGTCAGAATACGTCTCAATATTCCTAACTGCAGAGCTTGTCAGTTCAAGTCCAGCTTATGAATTCTATGTCAAGATACAAACAGGTGTGCTCATCCCTAGCACATCTGTTTATAATAAATTGCGATACCTTAGAAATTAATTCGGTCTTTAGTTCTCTAAAATTTCATGTACAGAACAGTATGCTTTATAAATTGACGTGGCTGTCTTAGAATTAGCTATCTAGTCTCAGGTAACTTTTATTTTCCTGTCTGTCATGGGTGGCTCCTCCAGATCTCTGTTCAACCATTTCATATGGCCATTATAGGATGGTATTTCACGTGGCCGTATGAAAATAAGTCTCTGTTGTTGGTGGAGTTTTTATTTCTCAGCTACAGGGGGAGTGTAGGAAATTGCTTTAGACCAAACCACTAAGGTGATACTATCTCCTTGTTAATGTCTTGGTTTATTAACATTTTTAATTTAAGGGAAGTAATTCTGATTTGATGTATGTTTTTCTTTTACTGTAGTCCACAATAATGACAATGCCTCCCAAACCTCCATTTTCTAATCTGTTTTTACTGAAATAATTTTCAGTTTTTCTGCTTTACGTAAGGAGAAATGCTACTTTCTTGGTCTCATTTTCATAATGTACAGATATTCTTATTTTAACTTGCAATATTTTGACTGAATGTAGTGATATACTAGGATCCCAGTTAGCACATGAGCAAAATGATCTTGTGGTACTGTACAAAGTTGAGATACAGAGAATAAATTGCAGGGAGGCAATTTAAAGATGTTTCTCCTAACTGATATAACCAGTTTTGTACAATTGTAATATTGACAAAATATATCAGACTACATATGTGAATTACTTTGAAAGCATCATTGCAATGGCCAGAACAAATATAATGTGTTGATGTTTATAAACTATGGTTCGCAATAACTAAGTGAAGTAATTGAAATCATAGGGCGATTTCTCCATTTTTGCACTCTGCCTTCTCACAAAACAAGAACGTTATGCAATGCCCTAAAAAAATAAGGTTCTAGGAGATAAAAAAATCTTTCAGAGGCCATTGGGAAGAGTCACCCAAAGATACACAAAGCACAGAAGACAACAATAAAGAATAGTCCCACAGAGATCTATGGCTCTTCCTAATTAAGAAGCAAGGCAAGACTTGGCCTTTTATTTTAATAATCCTTCCAGAACTTGAAAAGCCTGTTTACATGGCCACACTGGTGAGGGAAGAGTGACAACTAATGCTGTTGGAAAGGTACAAAACCCAGCAAACCTTTATTTTGGCCTTTAGGTTACTTTGAAGTCTGTTTCCAGTGTGGAATGTTATTGCTGTCAGGATACAGGTTGGTCCCTTCTCAAAACCTCTGCATCAGCCATCAATTTTTCTCATTAAAACTTGTATGCTGGTCTCTTTCTCTTTTTTCTCCCTCTACTGAAACTATTGTTCAAGGCTCAAGTTCTGGTGTACCTGCCAGTGATCTGATCACATCCACCATTGCATTGCCCCTTACTACACCTTACCCAGAAATGTGCAACACCTTCTTCTCCTCTTCATGGGATTTTTGCCAGGACTTAACAAGGCAGATAGGACAAGGCAGATAGTGCCTGGAAGTGCTGCCTCCTGTGTCAGTCAGGCTTCTAAAAATCCTCTGTGCCTCCATATGGCTTACTGTGGGCAACTACAAGAAAGCTACACAGAATATTTTTTGGAGAATGACTTCTTAGCATTGCCTTTCTCACACATCTCTGAACAGTCCCAAGCAGAAGTCTGCACTTTTGTTTGGGATGATAGGAAATATTCACAGACAAATAACAAATAGCTTCTCTCATCATCTTCATTGATGTCAGACTGTTGTGTGTAGGTGAACCAGGAGAGAAAGCCTATGGTAAAGTGTGAATTGAGTAAAGACTATGTTGAAACATCCCACACAACTGAGCACATTTGCAGGGATGATTACTTCTTCATTTCACAGTACTCAGTATATTGCTCACTTCTCTTGGTAGGACCTACTTCCTGGTGAAATACTACCAAGTGGAGGAAATCTGCACCATAGGTATGACTGTTGATCCAAAATGAGTGATTGGTAAACATCTTTCAGTTGGTGCTGAAAACAGAGTTGAGAAAGAAATTAATTTTAAAAGCAAAAAAAGGTTAATTACACCCATTCTATTCATGGAGTAGTTCACGGTTGTCTTCTCTCTGCAAATTTCCATCAACACTGAAAAATTCCACTAAATCTGATAAAATGTCAAGACCTTGGCATATATTTCTTACTTGCTCATGCATTTGAGTCTAGTAAACAGTTAGTTACAAAGCATTTTAAAATTATTTATTAGTTCTGCACATTTTAAGATTTTAGGAAAGTTCTGACACAAATTGGGTGTAGGAATGCGATCTTAAGGATAGATGTACATAACTCTCTGAAGAGTTATGGTGAAACCTTGGCTTTCAATAGTGTTCTAGGAGAAATTGTGACTAATCTTCAGATGTGAATGTCACAGTTTAGAGCCATTTATAAAGTTTGTGAGTCTTGCAACTGGCTCTGAACATTAGTGTACTTGGGAGGACCCATGACACTCTGTGTGATCTCAAAGTGGCATCTTGGAAAGGCAGGTTTTGTTCTTATTTTTCTCTGTATAGATCCTTAAAAATATGCAAATCTATGTGATCTGCTTCTCATACAAAGAGTTGCAAATTCAGCTATGGATCAAAGATTAGAGCATATGCCTATTATTGCAGCTGCCAGTTAACCGATCCAAATGTTTAACTCTTTAATGAAATAGAGGGTCAGCAGCTTTCTGAATAATTGTTTCCAGACAGTCTTCTGTTAGTTGGATTTCTATATCACATTCAACTTCAATTGCTGCTGTCATTTATCTCCATTCCACAGAATTTAACTTTACTAAATTCACATGTTAGTATTTGAGTCACTTATGCTTTGACACACCCAGAGCATGCCCCATGCTCGTTGATTGTTTTTTATGGTGCCTCACAAATTAAATGAGAAAACCTGATGCCATCCCAACACCTGCCCCTGGTCTTTTGTCATGCTAGGAAGAGCAGAGACAAAGAAACCAGACCATAAATGACTCAAAAATGACTCAAAAATGAAGCAAGTCAGGGTGTTACCAACCTTTTTGAAAGCTTATCTTCACTTCAGCATTGACAGTCAGAGTGGAAGGTGTTTTGATGGCAGCCATGGTGCCACATCGTGAGAGAACACTTCTTCACTGTGCCGCACTTTCTTGTCTTTACATCTTGTCTTGCCCTCATGAAGAAAAGATCTTCAGAGGTTCTCTGATCGTGTCCTTTGTCCTAGTCTGGTGGGCACAACTTCAGTCTCACGCCCCACATGGGACCTTGTGTCAGCATTACCATCCACATTTCAGTGCTTCCTGCTGGAAAGTCACCAATAGCTGTTTGCTGCATGCTCTCATGCTGTGTCAGTCTCCTTCATCATCTTCCTCCTGCTTTGGTGCAGTTGTAAACCAAGCAGTTGTTATCTAAAATGACACAAAAAATGGTTAGGTTTTTTTTGTTTTTTAGGTGATGGTAAACTGAAAAATAAAACATATTGTAACTCTATTCTTATTCCAGTTTTGATCTGGACTTTTCAGTGCCAGCTGGCCCTACTTCATCAAGTAACCAAGTCTCAAGTTAAATGCTTTTCTCAACAGATACTTAGTTTTGAGAAAGAGAGCAAATGTGCTAGTCTAAACTAAAAAGGACTGAGGAGACAAAAGGGTTAAGGAGGGTCCGGACCCTTAGCATCTCCTCAGGAGGAATGATAAACACCTCTCTTTGGCCAGGTCCAGTTTCCTACACCTTTCTGAGGAGCAGTAACGGAAAGTGCTCTTTATTATGTGTTGGGATGAATATAGGGAAGGTTTTCCACCATTTAAAAAAATAAAATCCAGAATTTATGGTAGTTTGAAAAGCAATTTCCTTTTAAGGTGCAAATTCCTAATTTGCCACATAAAAGTACAGGAATTAAGTGCTAAATCCTTCTTTGCCAGTGAGACCTGTGAAAGGAGGTACGAAAAAAGAGTTACTGTTAGGTTTCTATTCATGTCTCCTGAAAGCCAATGTATGCAAAAGTGCACTGAAACAGCCCTGATTTTTTTTTTCAAAGCCTTCCTGCCGTTTCTGACTGACTTTTAAAAAATGAACCCTTGTCCAGTTTTATTTGTGTGGTGGGTTCTGATTTTGTTCTGCCTATACTGTATCACTTTTCTCTCCTTGCCATTAATCTTCCATGAATGTTCCCTGGGGCACAGTTCTCCCTTTTCTGCATGGAGAGTTTCTATTGAAATTAATGGACTTTCTTCTTGTGGGTGGAAGGAAGAATACACCCTTATAACAGCAGTGTTGCAAAATAATATTATTCATTGAAAAAAAGTGTTAGTCCCACTCGTGAAAGCCCAAAGTCTAGTCAGGCAGATTATACTGGGAGATTCCAACAGGAGGTCTGGTACAGAAGCGAGAATTACTTGTCCAACATGAAAACAAAAGCCAGAAGAGAAGATTTTTTAGATGTTGGAACAAAACCCCGTGGAAAGCCAGATATACTATGTGATAAAGTGTACTGTCCTGAACCTAATTCTAGGGCAGATCCATCCGGTGGAATAGAGTGCAGTGAAGATATCCATATATATACCTGTAGAACCAGGCATGTTCATAAGAGCAGCACACCACCAAAGACTAATTTGATCTGCAAAGAGGCACTGCAGATTGGCCAGAGGTGCTGAGCCATGCAAATAAAGGTATATTGTGCTGTGCAAATGTATCATCTCATTTGGCACTTGGGTTTGGGAGCTTGGGCATCTTTGACACAGTTGTGCATTGCACAATGTACACATGCTAATAAGCATGGCTACATGCCCTTAGAGGCTTCAATGGAAAAGCCTTATGTTTCTTCACAGAGAACCCTTTGCTGAATTAAAGAGGGTGTTGACAACCTTCAATTGAAACTGCATAAATTCCCATAGGAAGGATAGCTGCAATACAAGGTCTTGAGGCAGGCGGATGACCTTATAAAATATACTACAGTATCCAAGTTTAGTAAAACAAACACACTATATTTAAGTAGGCTATGGAAATGTAAATATGCTTCAGGACTGGCCCCAAGCAATTTATGTTATAGTAATGTTGCTGTCACATTTTGGATAGATCATTACTGTAGATACTATAATCTAAGGCCAGGAGATAGAATTTAATATGCATGGAGAAATTTAAACTGAGAAATTTAAAAGCCCTCTTTGCTCAACAGTATTTTCAAGAATGAACTCCACCTTGTAATCCAAAATAATCCCATGCTTGTATAAAGAGGCATTACATGGATGGGCTAGGCCACTCCAATATTTTTTAATCATTTGGGATACTTCACAGAGAAGTCCTTCTAGTAAGGACAACTCCTTCCATGATGCCTGTTTGCTTCCCATGATTCTTTGTAACATGCAGTGCTAGAAAGGGTAGCAAAGGTTTGACAACCACAGTGGCAGACAAATAAGGATTTCTTGTGTGTTTACGGTTTGTGAAACTTGATTGTTGAATAATTAACATGCCAGTTACCCTTGGATTTTCAGTTTTAGCAACTGATTTTTTTTAATGTTTACATTTGATTTGAGCGTCTCTGACAAAGCTCTTGTTACTCATTTGTGTGTGTTTGTATTTTGGTTGAAGATTATAGACATATCTATCAAGATCATTGCTTTAAACAGTGCTCTATCTGCTCCTTCCACCAAACCTGGAGAGCTTGCTTTAAGATTAGCCTTGTCAAATTTACTTAAAGTGACCAGGCAAATACATGCAACTAATTTTGTTATAGGCAAAATTAACTAATGCTCTTTTTCATGGTGAGGTGCTGTAATGATTTTATATAGCAGTCAAACTATTTAAATACTAATGCTGTCTTCATGCTGTAATCACCATTCTAGTCAGATGTCATTTTTAGTAGCCTATAGGGAATTCCATCCCTTAATTATTCTTCAATACACAAACCAAGCATTCTTTAATTGGTGTAAATTGAACAGTGTTCCAACGCAAACAAGAAGAGGACAAACTAATCAATGATTCTGTGCATGTCTATTGGAAAGCTATTGCCATTAGATCGAGTAACGAATCCTCAACTCCATTAGCTTCAGAGGAACGATGGGGGAAAAATACTGCTAATGCTGCTTCTTGCTATCAATCAGTAGTGAAAAGTGTGGAGCAAATCCTTTAGCAGAACTCCAGCTTTTCTTGAAAATGCTCATGGAAATTTAAAATATGAAGATATTCTGATTTCAGAGTCCCGAGTCATATGTCTTTGATGGGGATTTGTCTGGAAACAATGTGTTTTTATTCTCTGCTGCCTTTAGTCATGTGGCCTGTTTTTTATTTTTCTTTTTCAAATAAATGATTCTTGAATGATAACAAAACTTTTTTTCAACTTGTCAGGAAATTTTGGGTGAATTTTTTGTCTCTCTCAGGCTGTGCTCAGTGCATTCATATGTATTCACTCCTGCAGCACAACATAAATTGGTTGGCTCTCCCTCTCTTTTTTTAATACAATCTGAAATAAAGGTGCTGTATTTAAGAAACAGATGAAAAATCCTTCTCATAAATGTGTCACACTCGCTTTTCATTCTTGTCTCTTTTTATCAGTTCTCTAAAACTGATTATTTATCTCTGGAGTGGGAGGAAAAAAAAAGTAAAAGGCCCATTACAAACCTCTGGCCCAGATCTGCCAGTCTTAGAGTTTTAGTTAGTGTGGAAAGTGAAACTCCTCTGGAAAGAGATATAGTGGCTATGGTTGTTCACTTTTTAATCTATTTGTTTTTGATATAATATGCTATTTACTGTTTAAGGACCTTTCATGTTGGTTTAAATTGAAGTTTTTAAAACGAGTCTAGCATAAAAAGCTCTAAGTGACATAGGCTGAGAAGAAAAATACAGCATCTTCTACAGACAGCCTTTGTTCACCACGTTACAGTTGAAAGAAGCGTAGAGCAGGCTTGGTAGATAACCTGCCTTCTTAAAACAAGAGGGTTTCTAATTTCTACACATCCTAATCACAGTCACATTACTTTGCTCTCTGTACCAGACCCCTCAGGGCTGGCTCTAGGTTTTGCTGTGAAGTCACATGTGTGGGGCCTGAGGCATTTTTCCACTTTACTTTTTTCTTTTTTAATCCTTTTGCCGGTTGGGACTCTCTAACTGGCTCTGTTGTCATGGGTGGCTGACTAGGGTGGTAAGGAAGAGAACAGCACATGTAATCACTCTCAAGGTTTCATTTTTTTTTTTTTTTCTTATGAGGATGAAGATGCTGCAATATATGTTTTCTGAGAAAAGGGAAGCTTCTCCCCTCACCTCCCTTCCCAGACTAAAGTGTGATTTCCAGGTAATGAATTTCCCCTCTGTTTCCCTACTTTTTTCCTTTACTGGTTGGTTCTTGTGTGTAATTGTACTATTTCTCAAAAAATTAAAGTGTGCCATCTGGCTTAAGGTATCTTTCTTCTTTTCATTTCTCTTCAGTGTCTTCTGTGGTAGCTGTTACAGATGCTGATGCCAGCAAGGGGTTATGACACTTGAAATGGGGATTTTAGAGTGCTGGAGAGGATTTTCAAGAGTAAGAAACTCCTCACTCTGCTGAGAGCATGTTCTGAAAGGCAGTGGGTCCTTTGGAGTCTGTGTCAGTTTCCTTGGTCTGGAGATTTGGCCCCTGAAACAAAGGGATGCCAAATACCCGGTGCACAAGCAGATGTGAGACACTCAAAGACAGATTGTGGGATGCAGAGGGGATACATGCTTTGACATGACACCAGACAGTGTAGTCTGAATCTACACTGTTATAAAAAAGGAGGCCTTTTATAATGCCATACTATGCATACTAAGTTACAAAGGGAAAACTTTATCTAAGCAGAATGTTAAATAAGATGTTTCCTTAAAGATTTCATAAAGTTAAACTTTGCATTTTTTGGTAAATCATGTGAATTTCACTCATTTAAAAAAGACCACTAGTTGTACGACTATTTCTATATATGTGAAGAAGCCCTACTGGAGTTGAAACCACATAAGAAAAGAATCACTACACTTGGGATCCAAATGGCACCACTGGGAGGATTTAGCATAATAAGTTTACCTGAAGTTGGAACCTGTGTTTGCAGTTGTGTGCCAAATGTGGTTTAGACTATAAGAAAGGGCAAAGATCTGTCATCTGACATTCATGAAAAACAAAGGAAGACATTTTTATTTTGTTTATTTTTCAAAAGAGCCAGCTCCAGATTGTTGGGAAAGCTTCAAGAGAATATTATTCCTAATCACCTTTATGTTCTTAGGCATATCTGGCCTTCAAAGTCCATATTAAAACTCCCCACTGATTTCCTTGGGATTATGCCCCTCAGAATGTATGACAGGAGAAACAAATACTCATCAGGCCTCTGCCATTGCCTGGCAATCCCAAGAGAAATGCCCTTCTGATCCCCACAAGGAAATCTTCAGACACCATTTTACAGGATAAGGAAAATCTCTTCTTTCCCAAGGATGATGGAGAGGAAGACAGACCATGTGAGGCAGGATGTGCCACTCCCTTTTTGAGACAAAGAGAAAACACTAACAGCCAAGGGAAGGGAAGCCAGCAGAAGGCTTTTGTAAAAGGCTGAGGTATTTAGTGTGGATATTTCAATGTAAATAAATACAGAAGTGTTAATAAAATAATGTGGAAAGTCCTAATTTTAGAGTGTGATAATATTTCAAAATTCTTTTTACCTTGTTGCATACTTTAACACTTATGCAGGTGACTCCAGAGATCATTCTGATTTGAAAAATTTATGTTTTACATGACATGAGACATTTATTTGCTTTTTTTTAAGTTTAAGAGTGAAGCGAACGTTATACAGGTGTGACTCGTGGGGCTGGTGCTACACAGAGACAGCAGCTGGACCCAGTGGTCATTTGTGGGTCCCATCCAACTCAGCATATTCTGTGATTCTGGGGTTTTATAATATTTTTCCATCAAATATACAGATACCACTTGAAAGAAATAATACTCAAACTTGATTTATACAGGTTGTATTTTGTGTATTTTTGCCAAATTGCTGTTATATCAAGTTGCTATTGATATTGGAACAGAGTTCGATATTGTTTTGCCTTGTACTTGTCCGCTTGGTCACAGTCACAGTGACTGTACTTCTATAATCTGTTGAATATACTCCAATTCTAATGATAAGGTTATGGCATGTTGACTTTATTGAGTTGCTTTATTTTATAGTACTTAAGGCAGGTAATTCATAATGGATTTTTTTTTTTTTTTTTTTTTAAGTTTTTTGGGTGTTTTTTGGTTTTGTTTTGTTATTTTAAGGAGCTCACCTTTGGTCATGCAGACCATTCTATCTGGCCTGCTTCAGCAGATAAGTCCCATCTGCAATTGCTCTCACTCATAATGGCAGCTGTACTGGGCGTTCATAGTGTATTTCTTGCCCTAGATTAATTTAAAAGTTTATTTTATGCTATCACAAAAGCAAGAGTTCCATCAGCTTCTTAAAATCAATTAAAAGTATCAATTGTAACTGGTAAGGAATTGCTTTCAGCTAAAAACTACATTTATATTATTTTGGAAAGTAGCTTGTGCAGCCTATTCTCAAAGGTCTTCAGCCAGGGGGACACCAGATCCTCCATAAACAATCATTTCCACAGCTTCAATGTCTTCACTGTGAGAAAATTTTTGCCAGCATTTGATCTGATTCTCCTTTGTTTCAATGCAGTACTGTCACTTTCTGTTGTCTGACTGTAGTCCTGAAATACAAACTCTTCCCTGCCTCTTCCCAGAGGGCTTTTAACATTTGAAGTCTTTGGTTTTTGTGTCCACTCCTTTTCCAGATGAAATCACCTCAAGTTCAGATTTCTTTGCAAGTGACATTTCCCAAATTTCTGATCATTCCCATTCCTCTCCTTCAGATACTTATGAAGGTAGCTGTATCTTTTTTGAAAAGTGATTCTTTAATGGGGTCCCTGCCAGTGTACAGCTGAGCAGCATGATCACTGCCTTATCTTACAAGAAACCTTCTGTCTGCTCAGCTCCCAACAGCTCAGCCCTCTCACACCCAGATATGGTTCTGATTTTCTTTCCCACAACTCTCAGGGGGGAGAGAAAGAGATATTCTCCCTCATTCAAAATCAAGGTTCATTCTTGTGTTGTCTGCTCCTACCTAGTGGAACCTGGATGTTATCTTTTGGAGGAGAATGGAAACCAAGCTTTTTCTATGTTTGACCCTATGCAATTCTTCTCTTTCTCTGTTTTCCTTCCAAAATGAAAATTCCCTAAAAAAGGCAATGTTTACTTTTATCTCTTTTTCTGGTTTTTTTTTTGTTTTTTTTTTTTTTTTTTTTTTTTTTTTTCTCATGTAATTATTTGCATTACTAAGTTAGATGAATGTGATGTGAAAGCACCATTTTCAACCAAAAAAGCCCAGAAAATGCAAAATTTGACTTTTTTAAAATGACTATTTCTTCTAAAGTGGCTTGCAACATTAAGCATAAAAGAATTTTTTTCATCTTCAGGTCAGTAAAATTTTGTGAAAAACCCTCACCTAATTTTTGAGTGGTTGTTCTCTTTCTTGACTTGAAATATTTGAGCAAAATACCTCATAGGAAATTCTAATATAATTCTGCCACCTATGTAAATTAATTTTACATCAGGGTAGCTGGTTGGTTTTATTTATAGCAGCATATTTTGAATGTTTTCTAAAAAAATTCCATGATTTTAATCACAGAAAATATAGACTTAGGTGCCTCACTCCCTTAAAGTCAACAGAAAACTCCCTAGAGCTCCTCTTAGGAAGGACTGAGCCTTTAATCTGTGTTTGTTTAGTAATAAAGTCCCTGAGATAAGCTGGTAGATAGGTTTCTTTGAGACATAGTTGTATCAATGTTAGGTATGGGGTTTTTTTTCTGATATACCCTGGTTTCTTGGACTGCTTAAGAATATACTAATGACTTTACCACAATGATCTCCTCCTGATCCTCTGGTTTATCTTTCTGTTCCTATTTCATGAAGATAGATAAATGTTTTGCAGCAGAAATGTGAATATTATATATATATATATACATACTTACATATAAATATATATATATATATATATAGTTACTCTTTACTCTTTACATCATCACTCTTCTATTTTCTTACTCCATTAAATTCCATCCCACATGATCATTTCTGAACAAATATTTGCTTTCAATATTTGCTGGAAAAGTCCAACTCAACCAAGTAAATAAAGCATTAGAAAACATAATTTTGTTTCTCCATTCAGCTAAATCCATTAAGACTTTAACACAAGTAGAAACTAAAGACAAAGGGAATTTCTTAAAATATGAAGGCCTGTAGCACATTTGCATTTTGAAATTAATTTCTGACCTAATTACTTGTCAGTAGTAGGATAAGTTAATCAAATATAACTTACAGTAAAGCTTCTAAACACCCACAGGATTTTCTCCCCCAGAGTAAATTGTCATAGTGGTCCAGTTTGACAATCCATTCTCACTGTCATCTTGTGACCAAAGGAAGACTATCTGTGAAATGGTACCATATGGAGACACAAGAGAGAATGAAATACTTAGATCTCCTGTACAAAGGCATGATAAGCTAACAGTCACCAGAGGAAGTCAGGAACGATGAAGCTTTGAAAAAAGAAATACCCCGCATTTCAAATCCATTTAGATTTATTTTTATATTCTCTCCAATTTGGACTAAAATAGTCCTATAATAAATATGCATATAAAATAGAAATCAAACGTATTGTGCAATGTTTCATTTCCAGCATATCTGTGGATCTGCATTTCATGCTTAACATTAGTTTGATGGAAAGGCCGGTATTTATAGACAAGACTAGGACCTTTCCCTCTTCATCTTACAGAAACTGACTGTGTTATCCCCAAATAATATGTCGCAACCAACCATTTCATGACCTGAGGCTAAGAATGCACAATTTTACTTCAAATGCACTTGGAAACAAAATCTGATGAAACGATCAGGTAATGTGACCAATGCATTATTTTCAAAAGGCATACCTAGGCATTTGAGCTAGAAATACCTCATCAGTAGTAATATGAACTACTTCATCGCTTCTGTTATTACAGTACTGCCTCTCTCCTGTCATCTGCTGGCAATGGCAACCCACAGTAAAGGATGTTTTTCTGATCATTTTGCACTCATTAAATACAGCTGTCACAATAGCGGATGCGAGACTGCATACAAAACTTTTATGCCACGTCAAAATAAAGCAGAAACATTTTAAAAAGATCTGAAACCTTTGAAGCCTTTTCTTGAGAATTATTGAAATATTGCTTTTTGTTGTTGTTGTTTGCTACAATTGAAAATGTTCCACAGCTACACGCATTAAAACTCACTGCAGAACAAAACACCATCCATCAAAATTAAGGAAAAAGGATAAAAAATGGAGAAAAAATAAAACCAAACCAAATCTCTCTGAAGCACAAAGTGTTTGGTTTCTGAGAGACTGAAGTTCTGGTTCATCACCTGATTTCTGAGGCTGAACATTCATTGAGTTTCAAGAGCTCAAGGGACCTGACATTTAATTCTGGACTATGGATGAAATCTGCCCCATAAAGCTTCCAGCTGAGTGAAAACATCTTCCCCTAGTTCCTCATTCTGAGAAACAGCTCCCTTTCAGGCTAAGCAGCAGTAAATTCTGTAGTTGTTTGACATTATTGCCGTAAAAATAATATTTAAAAGGTCAATGTGAATGACCCCAAAACCATTTGGTGACTGGTGTGAACAGAGAATTCGTTATGAGTAGCATCAGTTAGTACTCTTGTTTGGATGCAAGTGTGTTCTGAAATACTGTACCATCCAAGGTGACCTATTGAAGACTTTGGTCACCCTGTAAGAGTTGCAAGAAAGCAATAATTTGCACCTGTCTTGCACCTCCCAATTTTAGAATTGCATGATCATAAAAGAAAAAAAGTTGTTAACTTTGAAGCATCTCCTTAAGCTGATGGCCACTGAGAAGCAGGTCAATTGAGAAGATAACAGATTTTCAAAAATACAGATTTTTCAAATGACTTCAAATTGTGGGTAAAATAGCTACTCATGTGAACATACTCAAGATACTCAGGATGACTGATCTTAAACTTTTATCAAGAGACTTCTTCAAAGACTGGATATAGGTATAAATCAATGACTTTTATTACTTGCAGTTACTCATTTAATAAAAGTGAGATCCATTTCTTTGTAGTAAGTCTGCTCTTTGTTGTAAATCTTTTGCCTTCCTGAATGTATGGGCTTGGGACAATTATGTGATTTACTTGTTGTGGGCTTTCCATTCCTTTCTAATTTTTAAACTGAAATTTTTGCCTGTGCAAATGATGATGAGAAAAAATGTGCAGGTGCATGTATAGACATTTGCATGTCTAAATGCATCTTTAACACACACCTGAAAAGAGCTTCACATTCACAATCCTGTCAGCAGTAGGATGCATGGAAAGGAGGCCCTTGAAAGCCATGGCTGGTCTGGACCAGCCCCAAGATCTCTCATTCCCCCTGCAAAGTCAAGCACAGGATGGCCAAAGGGAGGCAACTTCCAGCATTTGTGTGGCTGGCACCCATGCAATGCAAGCTGCTTTCATTCTGGTGAGCTAAGTGTGTCTCCATGAGACATGGTGACACTTACAACTGTTGTGTGGAGATATTATCAGCTCTTTCACTCTCTCTCCCCTTCTCCTCTCCCTCTCTCTCTGACTTGCTTCTTCCTGATGCAACTATTTCCTGCTCCGTTTACTTCTCTTCCTGGATGCCTTTTATATTGTCCTTTACCTTTGTTGATGGCATCTTTTCTGAGGTTGGAGAAAGAGAATTGTGTCCCTGGCTTTGGGAAAAGGAGAAAGATGGCACAAATCTTACTCCAAGAGCATATTCTCTTAGAGCAGCAGTTTTTGTTAGAACATCATGAAGGCATAACAGAATTTGTGAGTGAGAATACCAACACTGGGAAGAGTATTGCTGAGCTCTTGTTTGCAATTACTGCCTGCCATCAACATTCCTGGCTCATGCAGTCCCAAGATCAATTCATCTGATGTCCCAGACAGAGTTCGCTTCCCAGATTGCAGGAAACTTTTTCACACAGCAGTAGACTCCATGAATCTGAACATCAGGGCACAAATCCCAGCTATGGCCGTAGGGTCAACTCACTTTGAGACTTGAGTGAATGGGGATACGTCACACTGGAGTGACCAGCGGAAGGAAGAAAAAAATCTCAAACTGTGGGCTGTGAATGAGTATGAACAGAAATTAAGGCAAAGATGGAGAATTTGGCATGCGGTACAGAGAAGAAAGGAGTGAGAGGGTTCAAATAAAGGGCACAAGTAGTGAAAGAGAGAACAGAGGAAAAGGAGAAATATGAAAACTGTGAGAAAGAGAAGCGAGAATGCAGTAGAGGGAAGGACAGTACATGAAGTGGGAAAACCTTATGGGGAAAGTTGAGACAAAGGGAAGATAAAACCCACGTGAAACATCCACAAGCAACATATTGTGTGCAGCTACATCTTTTCACCAGCCCAGAGTTCACTTTCTCTCTCAGCATCCTCCTGCTGGCCTTGAGCCAACTGAGATACCCCACTGATGCCCTGTCTGCTCCTAGTCCCTTCTGGGATCCATATTCCTTACTACTGCCATCCCATACCAGGTCAATACACTTGAGTGCCTGGCCAACTCCTGTCTTATGGCTTTCAGAACTAATTTTCAGACTGGACTGTAATCTCAAAATCTGCCCGAGAGGGCACAGTATAATCCCAGCTCTATTTTAAAGGTCAAGTCCTGCAGGTTTTGCTTGGTTTTGACTCATTCAGACCTTCCAGTGATTTCAAAAGCCATTGACCTAGATAAGGGAGGGCAGAACTGAGGCCACAGTCAGATTTCCAGTATAAAAAGTGACTTCATTTTCAGATGCTTCACTGTACCTGCCGTGAGATTTCACTGCTCTGTCTCTCTTATTGAAATACATGGAAGGTTCTGTACATCAAATACATAAAAGATTTGACTTTTAATTCCTACCATGTATTTTGGTAAGAGGAATTAAATGTCAAAACACAAAAGCAATTATACACTTAATGGTAAAAAACATATAATCAAGTCATTTTTTTTATTTTCAAATTGCGGGGATTGAAATAAAAGGGCAAGAGGGTCTTACTTTGACATTATAGGAGATGGAAAGGCACATTTGTATCCTTTTGTACCTTTTACAAAATGAATATGCCTGTAATCAGACCCATTCATTTTGAAATGGAGATTGTGCTTTAGATATATGACATATTTGCGAGGGTGTTGAGAAAGTATCTAAGTAAAATGTGGCATAGGAAATCAACTCAGGGGAAATGCAGTTATTCTCCATGATGATATAAAACTAGTTTGGCAAAACACTTGAGGTGAAACAAAGCCTGCTTATATGGGCGAGTCATGGCTGTATATTTAACCAGTCGTTGCTACAGCAAAGTTGGCAAAATTTCCTAACTTGGGAAGTGTCTGAGCTTCAACTTGCTGGAGGCTGAGACAGTGATCTGGGACACTGCTGTGAGGTTATCAACTTCTCTTTTTCAGTTGGCAGCTGCCGGAGGCCACTGTTGGGGCTTAAGACACAGGTCTGTTTTTTAGTTCTGCCTTTGTCAGGTTAATTTTTGTATCTCTTGCCTCAATGTACTTAAAGGGGGAAGAAAGAAAAGTCCTGGTGGTGCCTCTGTTTCAGTGATATTTGAAACTAGAGGCTAATTGCTGGTGTGTCTGTACAATCCCTGCCACAGTGAGCCACTGCTCCTATTGCTAGGCTGGTAAGCCCCTCTACAGCAGTGAGATGGTCCCCAGTCTGGCCACAAGGATAGGGTGCATCACAGCCCTCTCCAGCCTGAGTAGGTGCCTCTCCTTCCCAGAGGCTGGGGGTGACTGAGGCACATTTACAGCCCAATCTATCACTTCTCTATTGCAAGGCCCTCTGTGGCTGAGACAGACTAGAAGTACAGAAATGGACTTCTGTGAGTTTAGTGACAATAGAGTGCTAAAACGTCTCTTTTCCACTTCTACAGCAGTTTATGAGGGAATAGAAGGCCTACTAGTGATAAATATTGCTACATTACAGCAATATAGCAATTGCTTATACTCAGCATCAATCTCTGTGAGCCATTAGACCAAATTCCTTTTTAACACTGCAAAATCTATGAATGTATCCCATGAAAAACATAACAGATGTAACGTGTGGGATCATTCCTCTGTCCCAGGGACTAGTGTACTCATATTTTCCAAATTCTTAGGTCTGATTCCTGCTTATGATGATATTGCATTTGTGAAGCTGTGAAAAAACACTAAAAATTATTATGAATGCGCCTGCTGTGTAAGTAAATATATACAGCTAAGTGGCTCAGACATGAGCTAGACGAAAACTCCAAAACAACAAATTTGAAAACGCAACTTAAAATGCCCTAAAAATGAAATTCAAGCTGAATTAACACACCATAGTTTTGTCATTCTAAATAGGAAATACTTCTTTGGACTGTGGTGATTCCCTGTATACATAGATAGTTGGCTCAAAGCTTATCCAGGTAACCAACTTACAGAAAAGATTTCCCTTCAATGGATTTATATCAGCAACCTCTCCCAGACAAAATATTGGTTATTTACTACAGAGCTGGGCAAACTAGGGTTCTATTTTAATGTAAGCTCTAATTTTCGACTTCTAAAATTAATTTTAGCACCTTTTTTTAAATAATTATGTGTTTTCTTGATCACTCTTCATAAAAGTAGCATAGCGATAAAAAACCTGATCCCAACAAAATAAAGATAAAAATACGGAAAACACTGGCCAGTTCACTTGGAGATCTGTTGCTCTGCAGGCTGCTTCACATCTGTAGAGATCTTAAAAACACAAAAAGATTTTAAGAGAATATTTGTATCCATATTTTAAGTCTGAGAAATGGTAGAACATCTATTTTGTGTGCCAAAGCATGAATATATATCTATATTTAGCTTTTACTTTTAGTAGGCGTTAGCTGCTAATGTATATTTTGGGGAGTTTGAAAATCTAATATTAAACTGTGATATTTTTCACTTTCTGTAAAGAGTGGGCTTTTGATAACAAAAGATGAAAAAAAGTTCCCAACCTGCTAAATGGTACTTACTGAGAAAGAGGCTTCTCTTTTCCAGGGAGAAGGTGGCATTGAACTTTTAAATCCTACATGCAGGCTTGCAATTTTATGGGGGTAGAAAAAGGGTCCAAAGAATCCCATTTTTTACAAAAGTTAATTTCTCTCAAATTTGGACCAATTGAGTTCTATCACATTGTGTTTCCCTGGAGAGAGAATGCAATGACTGGCATAGGAAGTCACTGAAAACAAATTTTTGATGGACATTTTCTGTCACCCTTTGCCATCACAGCATACATTTTCCTGTCACATAATATACGGTAATTATATGGATTTTCCTCTTTCCAAATCACAGGAATGCTTCCTTACTTGAACGGAGGGGCCACAGACTACTAGTCAACCTAAAAATCCTGTTAGCATTACATCTCAGCATAAATAAAGAATTTGGATCAGTGCCTTGTTAGATCACCGCTATTTCTAGCTCGCTGAGTAAAAAGAGCATTTTTTGCAGCCTAGTTTGATAAGTAAAAGGTGTCTTTCTCACCTGTGTGCACTCTGAATTGTCACTCTCATTCTTTGTTCCTTTGTATGCGGCTGTTGTCAGCTCCCGAGTCACAGAACCACTTGCAGGAACGGCTCGGGAGAGTTTTGGAAGAAAAGAAAGGGAAAAAAGGAGCCGCATTTTTATTTAACAGGAGAAGGAGAACATAAAGAAAAGAAAGGTGTTCTCAAGAACGTAGCCTGCAGCCTTGTCAGGTAGCATTTCTTCAGATGGTTTTTTTCTCACTCCTTTCCCACCCCAAGATCTCTCTTCATCATTTTTTTAAACATCTCTTCTGGGACAGAGACATGAAAGTGAATTGTGGGTCAAAGGCAAGAATTAGGGGTTGCCAGGTCTGCTTTCTGATGGCTTTACTTTATCTTTGTGTCCAAGCCTTTGCCAGTTAGCAGGTACTGTGGGTTATCCATTCCAGTCACATCATTTTCTGCCTGATGACAAGCATCACACCTTCATCCATCACATTTACATTTCAAACTGCCACACTGCTCTATTGATTAATTATTTAGCAGCTCTTGGCCACTTGTGAGCGTTTCTGTGCTCACGTTTCACGGGGAAGGTCCATTCTTTTTATTTGTGTGCATTTTTGTAAAGCTAAAAAAAAAAAAAGGTAAGCCTTTATCATACACACATCCCCCTAACCCATGTGTGTGTGCCTGGATCTGTGCATGTGTGTGGATATTTATATGTGTGTGTGTGCGTATGCCAGTACAATTAGGTGCACACAAGGAGCAGAAGCAGGTAACCTGATCAATAAGCACATGCTCACACTGATAATAGATTTCTGAGTTTTCAGAGCACTGAACAGCAGATCAATGAGACCTTGCAGGTGTGCGGGAGCCAGGAATTGCATCAGCTACATCATGCTCCCTACAGACCTGCAGGGAACACAGACATTGTCCTCTAGGCTTTGTCACTTTGAGCAAAAACAGGTGAAGCATTTTTGCATGTGCCTGCTAATGGCTGTGTTTCTTCCATATCACAGTCAGGAAAGGGCAGACTCTGAACAAAACAGGAGATCCAATTCGACCTAGGACTCAACTTGCCCCAGAAAATCACTCCATCTGTCTTTTCCTCAGTTGTCCTTTGGTGAAATGCAGAATGACAATCTAATCTTATAGTCCTTTTGCTTGGTTTTTTAAAATTTTCACATAAAAATCCACTGTAAGAGTAAAATCTATCTGCTCTATCTGAAAATATCGGTTAGCTCAGAAATCTGTGCTTGGAAGAGTGATGGTTGGCCTTGCTTCTGTTCCCTCAGGCACTCCTGAGCACTCTGCTTTAGCTGGACGCTTTCCTGACCCACCATCACCCCTCACCCAGCAGTTTCCATGAGACCAATTTGTAATCCTTTGGTGTCCCAGGTGGTGGTACATTCCAGACTACCCTCTGATATTACTAACTGCTTATCCAAAGATTCATGTCTCTGGAAGGAACAGATGCAAGAAGAAAGCATGATGCACTATTCCATGATGGGAAGAGGAATGTTTTCAATACAGGCTTTGGAAAAGTCATTGCACACTTATGTTGGAGCAGAAAATGAGGTAATCTCGAAGTCTAGAGTAAATTTAGTATTTGGATTTTTTCTAACATTTTCTACTCTTTTCATATTTTACAAGTTTATGAGGGGCATAACCCAAAAAATATAAACAGTGATTCTTTTTTTCTGTTATTAATTTTCAATGATTTTTGACTTATGAAAAGCTTATTAAAATAAAAAAGAGAGTTATATTACCTTTGTAGGCTCTGGATGAGACCCTTGAAAAACAGGGACGACATGGCTTTTATTATTCCATCTCTTACATCTCTTATCCTTCAAATTGTAAAAGTAAATGTAATACCACTGACTCTTTTTTAATGGATGGGACTTGTGTCAGTATTCAGCTCCTTATGTAAATGCTGTTAGGCTAGGGTTGGTCAGCATTTTTCTGTCAAAATTACTTGGTTTATTATAAAGTACATTGGGAACTTGAACAAGATGAGTGAGTATCCTATTTATATTTACAGTAAAATATTACACCACCCAGACAATACAACAAAACCATCTGCTTGGTCTATTAGTGTTGCTAGTACACTATTTAGCACACAGAGAATAACTGACTGGGTTCTTTCTATTGAAAGTATTGAAATAAAAGAATGGAGTTAGACTTAGCCCTGACTTGTGGTGGAGGATTTGGCTTTTTGGTCAAATATAATGCCCATCTCTGACTGCAGTTAAAGGAAATATTTAATGTTTAATTTTTGCCATTTGCCTCTGTGTTTGCTTCTCTTCCTGCCTCATTCAGTCCCTTTCTGTCTCTATTCTAAGAGAAACTTCTGTGAAGTGCAAATTACTCTACTTGTATTTTTTCAGCTCTTTACAGAGCTCTTCCACCTCTGGCATTTAAAATAAGCACTTGATGCTGACATCCAGACATCCCCCATATCTTCTGCAAGGTAGCAGTCTTGTACAGCACCAAAATCACCAAACCTAGTCCTGACAAAGAAGACCAGGGAATCCCTGCTAGTGAGGGAAACCTTCTTCTTGCTCTAGTATATAAGGGAGGAAGGGAATATAGTATGTATGTCCATGGAGGGAAACACAGCAATAGATGGTCTTATCTCTGAGAAATCCTCCCAATTTCCAGTGTACTGGAAATTTATGTCTGTTATCCCAAGTGACTTACACTGATATAACTTCTGCAAGTGAAATGTCATTGCAGCAGTATTAAGTTATAATCACAATAATTAAAATTTCAAGTAATTTGAAAATCAACACTTTCATGGTTAAACAAAGTTGATGATATCTATTACCTCTGCAGTAAACAAAGAGACTTATAATGTAAAGTGCCAAAAATGAAGGACAGATGTGAACCTTTAACTTACACAGCAGAGTGGTTTCTCTTACATGAGTAACCCCAACAGGAAAACAATACTGATACTGCGGCAACACTTGATTAGATCAAAGATATTATGTAGATCTCTCTGTATTACTCTTCCTCTGCAAAGATCCAAAATTAAAGGGACACAAATGGAGTTTCTTCTCTAATATTGTCATCATGTTGTTATAAGGTACTGATGCGCCTTTTAATTTTTCCCCCTTTATTTATTTGAAATAGCCCTTCTCTGTAGAATAACTGTCTCTCTTACATACCTATTCACTCATTGATCCTAAAACAATCTGATACAGTGACGATATGACAGCAAAGTTCTTCACACTTTTTCTTTTTTGCTTGCTTCATCTCTTCCCATTTGCAGTTAACATGCTTGCTCTGTATAACACAGTAATTGGTTTGCTATAGGTGTGTTTAATTTGTATTGTCACAAATAAAAAGGGAAAACAGCACTTCATCTTTTTTTTGGCTTAATGAGATCAGGAAAGTATTTTCATAATTGAAAACAAAGAGCCTTTTAAGTAAGAGTCTTATATTAGAAAGTGAGAACAATATAAAACAGACACCTTCCAGTGAACTCTTCTCTAAAATGCCGAACATGATAACAAATAAAACCAATTAAGTTATGAGTGGACTTCTTACTTTACATAGATTAAAATACATAAATAAAAAAGTCTCAATATTTTACAGGATTACACAGCCTCTCTAATTCTTATTTATTAATTTTATTCTTATTAATTACCCTTTCTGACTGCATAAATACTAGCCAGCAGGATATTTATAATATCCTGCTATTGCCACTAATGAGAAAGGTCCCAAGAAATTATATGAGACACAAAAAATCCAAGTAAGAGCAACAGGTAGTTCTTCATATTATCTATGAATACAGCATTACTTTACCATTTTGAGGAACAATTATTCAGCTATTGCTGAGAAGGTGATCAATTGCATCATCAAAGTTAGCTGGTTTCCACTTGGTGTCTAGAGTTCATTAAAGATGAACATCCACATCTTATTGTCAATCCTTTTCTGCAAAAGAATTATTGCTAATCAATTTTGATATAAAGGTCAGAGAAGAAGAATGCTTTGTCTTCTGCCCAAGCCTGGTCATTCAGTCAACAGAGAGAGCCAGTACAGTATTTTCCAGAGGAATTAAAAAGACAGACAAATAAACAACCAACCAAACCATGAAATGGCAAGTCATAGATCAAGCTAATAGTGTAGTACTGTTATCCATGGAGAACAGCACTCCTGCCTGACTTCCCAGCACATGGTGCATTTTCTCTTACTTTATTAGCCAAGTAGGACTCACTTCTGTCTTCCCAGTACACCCAGAAGTCCCAGAAATACCACAATGGTTCCATCTGTTATGGTAATAGCATTAACAACTATTCTTTTCAATCAAGGAACCTTATTTATCAGATGGTCACCTGTAGCAGGAAATCCCACAGACTGACCACATGCAACACAACTAATTTCTTTTTATTTCCTCTAAATTTAATATCTCATATCATTTAACTACACTGACTGCCTTCTTGTTCGTGAGTAATGTGACAGGAAAAAAAGGAGGTCATGACTCATGATTTAATTAATCACTCCCAATTAATCACACCTTCAGGAGCCTCAAGTAGGTACAATATCAAGAAACACTTCATTGCTGTACCTTTTACATATAAGATTGATCCAGTGAAAAGGGGGAATGCTCCTGTCCCTCAGGGGTGTAACCCTCCTCATTGCTTTGCTGGAGAACGACTGTAGGATTGAACAGAGAAACATCTTTGGGAAGCAACCACCTCACAGGACTATACATTTCTACTTCATTCCTGCCTTTTCTACAAAAATGCTTGAAAACATGCAGAAGTCACAAAACCAGCTGTTTGCACCCAGTCCATCTTAACACTGAACTGGCTGAAACTGATAAACAAAAAGACACTGTGGCTTGTGGGATGAGCTCACTGTAGGTAACTGCTCTGTACCTGCACAGCAGGAAAAGAAGTAAGTTATGGTCTGTTTCTTGTTTTCTCGTGGCTAATAAATCTTAAATTGTTTCCAAAAGAATGGTATGCCTCCAACAGAGAGGGAACACCCTGATTCAGAGCATTGTGTCTAAGTGGGGGGTGGTCTCTGCAAGGTGGCAGTGACAAGTCTGACTGTTTTGTGTCTTGAGGCGGGCCTGGGGTATGCTCATACATGAAACGCTGCCTAAGCCATTATTAGGCTGTTAGGTAAAACATTAATTTACAGCATCACTGCTGTGACTATGATAATGCTGCAAGAGATACGAATGGGGTTATTGATTCAGTTGAATCAAATGTTGTTAGCATCAGCCAGAGTAGAGGACTCCAGGTCCCAAACTGGCTAGGGGCCACTTTAATTAAAAGGGCTATGTTACAGATAACTTCTGGAGCTGGAGCCTGGACCTTGTGTTCATGACTTTCTATGTCCATCCATTTTTCCCTCTAAGATTTCTACCTTTCCTTCCAGAGAATACAAAAGACAACAAACACCACACAAGAAAACACAATCACTTCTACAAAATGGTGCTTAAAACAATGTGCGGTGCCATACCTAGACCTGCAGGGAGCTGGCCGTTAGGCTCTCTTTCAATAACCTTCTTTGAGGATAAAGAAAGAGTAACTAACATTGTGGTTAGAAAGAGGTGCAAGGTGCACAGATGCACATTCTGCTTCCCTCTTGTTTCACCTCTCTCTAGAAAATATCAAGTCTTGCAAGGAGGAAAGTACCCTAGACCCTATTGACTTTTGATGTCATGCTTCGACCTCACGAGAGGGAAGACATCCTGAAGTCCAGAATTCTGGTGGCATGTGAGACTTATTTCCTCCTCACCTGGAGCTGTGACTGAGTTGTAAGCTGAATTTCACACTCAGTGCAGCAATCCAATAAGATAGCTCCTTGATGTTTGGTGGTTATCTTGATTTGGTAGTGCAGTGGAAAACGTTTTGTACTTAACTTCACATAAATGACACAGGCACAGCAATGTGAAAAGTTCTGTAGGAGCGGCAGCAACTGCATACAGCTTTTAGGCTAAGGATTAGCTGCCTTTAAATAGGTTGCCCTCACTAGATTGAGAACTGATTGCAATACCTTCTTGTCTCTTCTTTACCTCAATCAATAATTTTTTGGGTTCAAAATAATCAGAGTGCAGTAATTCCTGCACAGGAACAGTCATGTAGTGATGAATTACATATTCCAGTCTGCATAAGTATGAAAGAAGAAAGGCAAATTTTGAACAAAGTCTGCTATTCTGAGGCAAAATTTGTGTCTCTGCAGCTGACAGGTATGTGTCTTTACTGCCTTGCAAAGTTTAATACTTAGTGAGAATAAGCTTTGGTAACACAACAGACATAAAACCCAGGCAAACCAGCTGAATGCTCAGCTATATGTGTCCTGTGTGTGCCTTTAAATACTATTAAAATTGAATTTGACTAGACTTGCTCAAATCAGACCTGTTATCAACAACACATTGTCTCAGGAGACCAACATTTGTCCAGTTAGGGCTTCCTTCATTAATCGTCCAGCATCAAGCAAGCCAAATCCAAATCTGTGGAGAAAAAGCAATTAGATATTTTAAGCAGTGATAAGAACACCACAAATAATCAATTTCTATGGCATTAGCAGCTACCTGGCCCAGAAAAAGTCTATAAAAGCTAGAATTTATTGCAGAACACCAGACAGCTTACAGAGCATTGATTCTTAGTAGTATGCATAGATTGCTGGATTTAAAGAGAAGTCCCTAATGGTTTTTACCTTTAATTTTTTCCTTTTTTCCCTTTAAAGGGAAAACAAGGATAAGATGTTCATAAGGCAAAAATGCAGCAAAAGATATGTCTAAGGAGTGTTAAACAGAATTTGTTTGTCTTTCGGATGAACAGAATACTGCCACACTGTTTGATGGCAATTATATGCAATCTAATGCATAAACTTCGTATGAGATGAGATGCTAAATACAGTCATAATATTCTATGGCTAGAAAAATACATTAATTTGGCTTATTTTTAAAACATCTATTGTATTTGAGATGCCAACAGACTAGAAATCATTTTTGCATTTGTTCTGCTTGTGAATCTTTAGGCTTTAAACCCTTCTATTCCTCCATAGGAATCTCATACTGGAGTATTTTATTCTGTATTAACCTTTGTGATTTGTAAGTATTTATAAAAGCAAAACAAAAGGTAGCGTGAAACCCAGCAGGCAGAACATTATTTTCTGCAGGGGACAACAAAGTTTTAAAACCTATTTAGTCTCAACATTCCCAAAAAAAGAATTTTTGTATATAGATGTTATAATTGCTCTTTAAATGTGAACCAAAACATATCTGAACTCAGATTTCTAGATCAACGGTCTGGGAAGTCAAAGTGGATTTTAGCAATCATCTCATCTGAACCTCTGTATACATGCACTAGAATCTTTCCCAAGTAGCTGGATTAAACAATGTCTTTCAGAAGGATGTCTAATCTCATTTTAAAGACTCCAAGCTATGGTGAGTCCACCTCCTCCCTGGGTAAGCTCTTCCAGTGTTTAATTACCCTCACTGCTAGGAGACGGTGTCTTATTTCAAGGTTGAATTTGTCTAACAGCATTCAAGTACTGAAAATGCAGGGTGTTTGAGAGAGAGCAAATATAAGTGACATGATACACTTTATACTAATCCTAAATCAAAAGATTATGGAAATATTGAAAACATGACAACTAAAGCTCTGTTTTGGCAAACATTTATGCAAGGGGGTATCTCTGCATAGGAAATGGTTTTCTTTCAATTCCACAAGCTTACACACATGCGTAAAGTTACGCCAGGGCTTCAAGCGCAATTCAAAAAGAGGCATCTAGAGTGACTTTTGCTGAAAAAAGTATTAGGCATTAACTAATAAATACAACCTCCCTCAATTTCTGCTGCCTTCTAAGCAGCCTTTGTGGCTGCTTATAAATACTAGAAGAAAAAGTGAGAAAACTTCCCATTGCAGAAATGTGATTGCTGCCATAGGGGGATGACTGCTGAAATCCAAACACAACCCAAGAGGGGAAAGAAAAAAAAAAAAAGGGAATTTAAAAAAAAAAAAAAAAAAAAGGAGAGTTGTCAAGATAATTAAAACTTTGCAACAATTCAGTAGTGGTGCTGATAAAAACAGCACTGCTGGCTGAATGCAAATAAGATGGTAAAGGCCCTGTTTGGATTATGGTAATTACTCAGTCTGAAGTTAGCTTCAGCCACACACACATATGAGCACACACATACACACACAGCAGTGGAGTGGAACCTGACAACCATACTTGGCGTGCGATCATAAAATTCCCTGGCACGCTCTCAGGATGCCATGTGGAGCTATTTGTACAGTTAGGTACGGGACTCTGCAGCGCAGGAAATACCAGCGGAAGCACGGCTGACCCGCCTGGCCTTCAGCGAGAGCCTGCCCCCCCCGCTCGCTGCTGGCCTGCATTCAAAAGTGATCTCTGGAGAAGGCAAATCAATCGAACACATGTTTGGTCTAAAAATGTCATTTTGGAATATGTTAAGATATTTCCTTACATTAGACCATTTTGTTTGCCCCAAAGATTTGTCAAGTGCAATTGAATGCATACACATCACAACACATGCCAGTGCCAGAACAAAATAATTTCAATGTGTCCTTTAGTACTCCGATAAAATGCAGGCAGTCGGTGTTGAAACGAGATGCCCTGTGAAAGTCTTGAGAGCACTGCCATTCTGCATTTCTTCCAGGAACTTGTTTCTTTAAAATTTGGGATCCATCCAAATGAGCAGATTTTGCGTAAGAATGAGGAAGAGGACCAGCTCAACCTCTCCTCTTGCCTTCTAGACAGAGGAGTTGAGGCAGGCTAATTTATGTGATGAAAAATCATTAAAGGAATTACAATTTCCAACTCTGATTCCTAAATAATAAAGCCTTTACGAGGACAATATCATTACAAATAACCCTATTAATCCATGGATTCAGCTTTAGAGCTGATTCTGATATATGACAAAGATGTGTTTCTTCAACAGTTTTCACAAGTTAATATTAAATAATATTGGCACACACATCATTTTTATTACTGAGTTCTTTGATTTGTTCACCCTGCACAGTCTCTGCAGCTGTGTGTTTTATGACCTACCCATCGCAGGAGAAACTCCCATTAGCACCAGCACACAGCAGAGGAGATGTGAACTTTGCAATCAGCCTTGCTATCCTCGCTCTGTTTTGGGTTAGTGCTGAAAATGCTCTTTCGAGCAGATCAGAATAGTCACAGCCCAATCTGAAAGTGCACCCATACTGTGAAGGGCAAGCTTCCCTGCCTGGCATGTTCAAAGTCTGCACAGACTGTATCAAATCCAGATTTATACATGACTGTGGATGTCAAGATGCAGTCCTCTGACCAACAGCCTCCTGAGGGAAAGCACCCACACCTCCCCCTTTTCTCCCCTTCCCTCCACCTTCACCCCCACACCCTTTTTCTCTCTGCATCGACCCAGTGTGGTTGCTAAAACACACACACACAAAGTGAATCCGTCTTGAAAGGCTGTAAGATGCTTGGGTTGCTGTACTTCAGCTGAGACACAAATTAAGTCTGTTTTGATTTGCTGTGGGGATCCTTTGTCGGTGTGGTTTTTTTTGCTTTTTTCAAAAAAATGCTTCCTTAAAAGAGTACTTTTCAGCTGATAGGCCAAAAATCAAAATTACTTGATATCTCTTCTGAAATTATCTCAGGGAAGTTTGCACAATGTTTTCTCTGAGATTTTTATCTTAATTAAAAAAAGATGTATAAGAAGGCAAAATAAAAGGAAAATTAAAAACTGCCAAACTCTCAACTCTTACCAATCACCTGACAGTACTAATCCAAGACTTGTGCTTGTACAACAGAGAAGAATGGTTGCAAATTCATAATTTCAGCTTAGAGATTAATTTTGATGGGGTTATCATGAAAAGAGTGGTCAATACAATTTACATCTCTGACCTTAGCATCATCCTTTCCATTTTCCTGCACTTTGTGCATATTTAATCACCTGTAGTTGCCTCTGATGAGATGCAAAAGTTGTGCTACGATCCTAAAGCAAGAATGTTAAGCATTTCAGAAATGGCATTACACTACTTTGTCATAAAATAAGATCATTTGTGAAGGATATAATATTGTATTATAAAGAGAAAAAAAATTGCAAAAGATTGCTAGATGTTAAAGGAAGTTGATGAAAATGCAGTTATTAGTTCATGTTAGACAAAAAGCGCCCTATAACTATATAGTGTTGCTATTGTGATAAATGCAGTATTTGTACCAAAATGCTCAGTTCTTCTTACTACTGAGAGATATGGGATTATGTGTCTTAAAATTGAGGAATAATGATAAGAGTTAAAAGGCAAATTGAGGACCCAAAAGATCTTGAATTTTTTTATTATATATACATTTCCAGAATGAATAATAAGTTTCTGGACACTTTAGTGCTTTCTGTACTGTGTGAATTTTTTCTTTTTTTTTTTATTAGTGCGGACAAATAAATTTTATTTGATAGCTTGTTGTATTTAAAGACAGTGTAAAACTCTCATTGCAAACAGTTGTTTACAGTGCGCTTTTCAGCACAAAGCTGTTTTAAAGCTCAATTGTGCATTTTGCAGATAAAGTGGGAAAACTAACTGAAGGCTGTATTGTAAGCAGTGGTTGCCGTGGAAACCCCAGTTTCAAGAGCTGGTTCTCCATTACCACTTAATTTAGGCTTCCTAATTGCATTCCACTAAATCGGTAGCGACAATATCTGCAGAGCAAAACTGCATGCCCAGTCTAGCGCAAACCTCTTTGAAACAGGCTTTTTGAAAGCCAGGAGCTATAAAAACTCAGCATGACGTGGAGCATATGAGAAACCTGTAGTTCAAATGTACTGCTGCTTGCTTTCTCATCCTTAGTAACTTCAGTGCGCTCCACACCAATCTATTAGTTCAGTCTACCTTAAAGATCATAAAGCTCTGCCATGTGGAAACTCATCTGTCCACCAACACATTGGTGCAAAATAGATTTAATTGTACTCCCAACCCAGTATCATGTCCATCTTATTTTACTACACACCAGCAGGTAGCCGGTGCAGAGCCTTACTTTCCTTGAACTGCCCTTGCTCCATAATACGAGGAGAACAATACTTTCTCAGTTTAAATCATTTGCCACTGTTCAGCTGTGCAGCAAGCCAGACCGCCCATATGTGACCTAAAGAGAGCCTTGTCAGAACCACTAGACATAAAAGCATTCCAATTATCGACCATACTGCTTTAATAGAGGAGGCAACTAATATGATAGTGTAAGTGATTCTGCCACTGAGAAGCTCTTCGTCACTGTCAGATTAACACTTGAGTTAAACTCTTGTAAATCAGTCACATTATGCCGTCGGTTGAGAAATAAACACAGACCTATTACTCTTAGAATTCCGGAGGGCTCTCCCCACCATCCAAGTTGTGCAGGATGCCCTATTAATCTGAATTTTGTCATGTTTATTATTTTGCAATTGCTAATGTGGGGAACGCTGGAAAGATTTAAGTTGTCTGTGATTAGATTCTGAAATGGATGTACATGCCTTGGAAAATCTTCTGTGAGGGAAAAGGAGAGAGAGGAAGAGAGGAAAACAGGAGACAGCTTATGCGTAACTTCTGACTGGAAAAGACAGAAGACCATCAAATTAATTAAATCCTATAGCTCTTAAAAAACACTAAAAACACCCCCCCCCCACCCTGCCCCCGGCCCCAGACCATTTCAAAGCAAAATATTCCAGTGCCTCCAAACTCACAGTGAAATGCATCTACTAAACACTAAGGTGGTTACATTTGAACCCTCCGATATGTATTAAATGAAGGCTGAAGATGAAAATAATAAGTAAATAACTGCTCTTACAATGCTCCCTTCTCTCCACAGTATGATTAGATGCTAGTAAAATACTTTTCAGTCATGCATCATCAGCTCACCATCAGTTCTGTGGATATTTCTGTGGATTTCTGTCAAGTTTCTTGTCTTTTTATGAAGTTTTTGTCTTCTACTCTGCTTGAGTTACTTTGAAACCAAAATGAAAGATGCCTCTGCTTTTGATATAGGGATTTGGGATGTGAGGGAGTGGACATATAAAGATTGTTAACACAAGTTGGGATTTATTTCCTGCGGCACAGCTCTACCCATTGAAAGGAGGCCTCTTGGGTGGATGGTGAGGTTGGGAGAGAAGGAAATGGGGATGGGGACTAGAGAACTGTCTGTTGAGTTTGTTTGGTTCCAGGTTGCTTCAGCCAGGTGAGCACTTCCCAAGATTTCTAATCTTCTGCTCTTTAGATATTAGGAGTCCTATCTGGAACCAAGGCAAATTCTCAAATAAAAAATGTGTACAGATCTTTCTAAAAATACTGATCTGAGATGTAATCTCAGTGTGTTCCAGGTTAGAAACAGCAGCCACAAGAAATTTTAGGCTAAATATCCTTTTCAGGCTATCTTTCTCTAGTGAAGCAGGGAAAAAAAAACTTCCTGTCACTTTTCTTTTCTATGAGTTTTTTCAAACATCTTCTGGGAAGACAGGTAGAAAATGCCAGAAGTAAAAAGGGAGGAATAGGAAGAAATTGGCACCACTGTTCTAAAACTCTGCAGAAAAACTGCTTGAAAGACCATGTATTTGGAAACCATATAATTCTTATATTTGACTTTGCTCTTCAGAAGGCCCTTAACCAGGGCAATGGCAGAAATCAAGGCAAAAGCAGTAAAACAGTATTGTACCCAGAAGAAAGTCAGAAAAGACACTTTCCACTTTTTTTCTTCTAGTCCCTATGGATCACTTTTCTAGTGGAAAAGTGTGGCCTTGAAAAGGTTGTATGAGAACTCAAAGGAGAAAAACCTTGTTTTGGACAAAATGAATCATGGCAGATCTTGATCAGGGACTGCTCTAGGCATCATCCACAGCATATTAAACTTTCTTTGGGTATGTCTATAAGAAGAGGTTGTAGACATACATTATTTCCTCTCAGCAGTCTTTAAAGTGGTAACTGATTTAAAAAGAAATAAAATTTATCCAATGTAATGTGTCTCTGCCTGTCAAAGACACATTGTATTGGATAAAAATTCTGGTTTTTGGTTTATGTAATTCATGTCCTAGAGAAAAACAAAGAAAAATTAAAAAACTTTCAAGAGACAATGGGATCTATTCTGTCCTCACATGCATGACTTGGTTACAAGTGGGCTCCTTGCCAGCTTTTGAGCTCAGCTACACACATGCAATTTTCTTTGACTTAAATGAAGCATATATTTTTGTGGGCAGAATGTGGACTTTTTGCATATACGAATTCCTATTATTTTTTATTATTTGTATGCTATTATAAGGATCGTGGCCTCATTGCTTTTGAACTTTGGGAAAACAAGGCTTTGTGTTCTACCCACTGGAGAGATTACAGTCCAGAAGAACCAGCAGCATGTGAAGGGTGGAGACAGCCTAACTATCAGACCTCTACACAGTCATATCTTCTCAATTACAAAGAGGTGTATGTAAGCTTTAGTCACCTAGAAAATAATTGACTTGAAATGGACGCTTTCAGATGCCTGACAGATTCTCTGTATGTGCCTTTCCCTTCCATCCTTGCACCCAGCACAACACTGCTTCCCATCCCAAGTTTACTGAGTCCTCATTCTCAGAGCTGGTTTACCCTGAGAACACACTTAGTCTTGTTTCAACCACCTGCTTTTACACAGTCTACACACCACTGCTGCCAGATTCTGTGCTCAGCTACACATGTGTCTTCCTTCGACTTAGAGTATATCTTTTTCTGGACACAGCCAGTTCTTTTAGGGAATGGCTCTATACAGACAATGAAGCCCATCTGGCTCACCTTTGCTTGGGATTGTAAAGGTCCTAGCAGAGTGGAGGAATTTGAAGGAGTAGAAGGCAGTGGTCTTACTGCTCTGTTTTGGCACCATACCTGGCATCTGACACGTCAGTGCAAGAAGCAGGAACACACTGGTAGGTAGGAATTGTGTAAATGAGCTCTTCCTCTGAATGCATCTCTGTACACAGCGCTTCACTATTTACCAATCAGCATAGTGAAAGCAAGAAATGAGATGGACTTAAGGATTTATTCCTATCTGATGGAAGTAGGGATAAGACAGAGGATTTTAAGTCCTCAGAAAAGAACCAAATCAGTGTGTTCAGCCTCTTCTGTGTGGCTGTTTGAATGTCCCCAAGTACAGCTGGGATTCTGCAGGTTTGGGAGGGAAGGGTTTCAGGGCAGGGAGCAGAGCCAGAGAGCAACTGCTCTCTATCCCTCGCCACCCCTGGCACCTTTCCCAGTGGAAGTTAGAGTGGGGATTAACACACACGGAACTGGTTCTGTTCCAGCTCCCCAAGAGGAAAACAATATTTTTTCAAGCTATATGATTCTTGTTTGCAGCTACGTGACACATTATTTAATGGCTGTGAAATACTGCATTGTTCTGATTTTGAAGATGCACGCATCTTTGGAGGACCGCTCTCATTTTTCTAAATGCTTTTTAAATGCAACATTTACAAACACCTTCATTTTACTGTTGTTGCTGACTCGCTCATTGACATTTTAAGCTAAACAGCATATGGCTTATAGCTTTGTACAAGCAATTGTATACAATTCATACATTTTCTGGAATTAAAAAGCCTTGGAAACACAATGACAATTTTCGAAACTACAGGTTTGTTCTTAAAACTAAGATATCTGTGAGGTCTATTCTTCATTTTTACAGATTTTTCCAAGTAATCCAAAAGAGTTGCTCAGGGCATCACAGTTTCCTGGCTGCAAAACAACAAAAACACAGGTGGATATTCAGATTTTTAATTCCTATGTGTGTTCAATGTTCTTTGTGGTCTTTAAATGGAAGGTTATTACTGGAGTGTAAGGTATTAATTACTTTTATCAGCATCTAAGACATCTCTTGCTGAAGATTTAAATCAGCTTCCCCTGGAAACATAGGAAATAGGATTTAAAAGGGCCTCCTGCATCAAGTTCAAGCCCCAGCTTTTGCTGTCAACTGCACATCACATAATTGGTTTCATGAAGTGCTCAACTTTCATGCTGTAACCAGTGCAGTTTCTTGCTTCCCCTGCTCCTGTTGGAGGGCTGCTCCAGGATATTCCAGCGCTCCTCCTAATTTCCTGTTGGAGTTTATTCATGGCCATTTTATAACCATTTGTTCTTGTGTCAACATCATCCTTTAAATAGCACTTCTCTCTCTTTGTATATTTATAGACAAAAGTTATGTTCCCTTTCAGCCGTTGTTTTGTTTGTGTAAACAAGTGAAGCTCTTTTAGTTTGCTATATGTGATAGCCCTTCCTACTCCTACCAGTGCACCTTCTTGGTGCTTGTCCCAGTTTAAAATAATTGTGCTGCATGTGGGTGCAATAAAATGGATGACCCAAGCTGTGCACTGTCTACCTGTACTCTGTCAGAGCAATATCATCCAATACCATCCACCATTTCCCTTCCCACTCTCCCTCATCAAACTTTTTGGTTTTTTTTTTGAATATAGGCAGAACATATCTAAGGCTCATGATAACCTTTTATTAGCAAGGGTAGTGATCCAAAATTTTTAAGTACCCAACTTGTACCTCTTCTTTCAGCCAGCTGCTGAAGCAGTGCTACTCATCCAAACTGTGTGCCTAAACCCACTGCTTCATTATTTTCTGAGATTGCACTCCTGTATTTCACATTGTCCCATCCCATTCCTTTTCTTCCCTTTTCTCTGCTTGCACTACAAGATACTATTCCTAGCTTTGTGTAATCAGAAAATTTCACTTGCATATACTCCCTTTGCTGCAGTGCCGGTGTTAATGAAAATAGGATGCTACAAAACGATCAATAATAAAAGCAGTATGTGTAGGACTTGACTACTGATTTCTGTCCATCCCAGTAGATCTATTTTCAGTACAAGCTGCAGTCACCTCTTCTCCAATCAGTTCCTCTCAGTTCTTCCAGCTGATTTACTCTTTCTCCAGTTTAAATAATACCCCTCCCCCTGCAATGATGGTAATACGATTTACAGATACCAGAGGAGCGAGATCTATTGCATTTCCTTTCTTTAGAAAAACCTCATTATTTATGGCATGATCCATTTTTGGAAAAGTCTGACGTGTTTCAACACATCTCTTGTTTCCTTCAAAATTAATTTTAAAACCTGGAATGCAATGAAAGCACATTATGAATCTGAATAAAAGCTGCAACAGTCATGTACTTGGTACTACAATGGGTTAATTGTTGCAGTGCAGGAGGCTGATAGGGAGCCACACGAAGGTGCATGCCTTAATGAGGAGATGGTAAAGAGCCCTGGGGCATGGAATAGGGGCTAATATGACGGAGAAAACAGTAGGATAGAAAGCTGAGTAACCCAAATAAAGATACATTTGCTCTTGTTTATGTTGCAATTACTGTCTTGCATTATCACTGACAAGACTTAGAAGCACTAAAGTAACTCAATGAGATGGATGTGTGCATGGAATATTTCTATGCCAGACTAGGTTTTCTATGTTTTAAGGTATCACTGGCACTCCCTACTCAAAACAAAGCGGTACCAGTTAAACTGAAAACCAGAGCACTACTTTGATGAGTGGACATACTGTTGTTACAGTCAATACTTTTGATTCCTGGGGAGGAATTCTATTTCCATCCTGCATTTTTTAAAGGAGGAATTTTTGAAAGACATCAAATTCTCCTGGTCTAAGGACAGTCCAGAAAATATTGGAAAGGAGTAACTTTAACACATGGATCAGAATAACTCTGCTTCAAATACATAGTATGCACTGACACTGATCCACTCTGTGACACTTCGTTCAGATTTTCAGGCAAAACTACCACAGGTTACAGTTTAAGATTGGTCAGTAGTACATAGAACATTAACTTTGCCTTAGTACTTTGGATTAAATCAGTTCTTTCTTTTTTGGAGGCTGGCTGGCAGGGGTAATGGAACCTTGAAAGACAAGAGGATCAAAATCAAAGAAAAGTTGTTTGAATCCCAGCAGATATTTAACTCGATGTCCAGAATGGTCAATTAGCCTTATACTATTTCTCTCACATTATCCATTAATTAAATATCTTTGAGTCATAATTCTCCAATAAGTTTTTTTTTTTTTTTTTTTTTTTAATTAAATAATTTCCTTTTCTAACAGCTGGTGCACAAGTAGTGGGATTTATAACATATACTTTCTCCAAATGTAACAGCACATGATATCAGGTTTTCATAAATTGCTAGTTGCTGGATATTCCATTCTAGGATGAATTAATCGTAGGGACAAATCAATATAACTGTAAATGGAACTGGGATCAAAGTCAGACTTACTGAATATTGATAATCATCTAGGTAAACACTGGAGGTAGCTTCCAAGTCAAATAATAAGATTCTCAAAAGCATGTTTCTATAAAACAAAGGTAAATATATAACCTTTAATAAAACCTCTGTGGAGCCCCACAGAAACAATAAACAGAAACAAAGTAAAAGAGAGCTTACCTAAACATCATCTCAACCTTTTTCTTTACCATTATTTTATTCTCATTTTATTATAATAGATCTTCTCCCCTACTCTTTACATATTTCCTCTTGATTCTCCAGCCTTCTACATCCTCCTTGCTCTCTTTACAGTAGAAATTGCCATACAGGATCAGATAATAAGTCTCTGTGGTCTAACATTCAATCTCTCTGAAGGAGCCAGTGTATCAAGTCTCCTCCTTGTCTTTAACAGAGACTGACCTAAAGTATGAAGCTTGCCATTAGTATCCCTCTTACAAAATAGGTAACTACAAGTATTTTGTACTGACTGTATATTACAAAGTACTTTGCTTCAGTGACACACAAGGGCAATTATTACTGTGAGCTAATTATATACTGTGAGTGGAGAGGGGAAATATATATTTTTCATGAGTTTCCAGAAATCAGCTTTTACTTTTAGGCAGTATTTCCTTTCCCTCCTATAATGATAGGAGAGAAAGGATGAAAATTCCTGACTGACCCCTACTATTATTTTGGATATACTTATCACGTCAGCTGTGATTTTGCTTCCTTCCTTTATTTCTCCCATTCATTATCTGTTGCTAGCATTTTTATTGCTGTGTAGCCTTGTTGGTTTTGCAGTGTGTGTGCCGAGTCCTGCATAACAGCCAACACACCAATGGGTGAGGGAGCAAGAGGCAGTGCACTCATTAAGGAGTTATTGTGCTGGAAACATGGCATGCACTTTTGTAGATGTGTGCCTCAAAGTGGGATGTCCTCCCAGAGAAGCAGCACCAGTTTTACATCACTTCTGGAGACATCCCTGGCACAGATACACTGGCGTGCAGTGCTGTTGCCTCTGTGTCCTGTGGTTCCAATCAAGTAGGCCATGGGTGGCAGGGAGTGACAGGCCTTTGGCAAAGCTGCATGGTTGGTTGGGAATCTTTCCTAGCCAGAGGCAGGATGCTTCACAAGCCCCAGGGACTGTGACCCCAGTGCAAGCTGCCCTCTCACTCAGGAAAGCAAGTCCTCAGAAAGAGGAGGGAGAGAGCTGCTATGAGCAAAGTGCTGGGGTGGGGGGAAGAAGCAGGAAGAGAGTACTGTGTGGTTCATCAGCTGTATGGAGAGGGTAGGAGAGGGGAATCTGGTACTAAATGGAAACAGATGGGCAAGGTGACAGGAGAAGAGGTGGAAGAAGAAAAACGAGACTATCTTTGGGAGGATGGTGGCGATGAAGGCTGGGAAGCTCAGAGAAGGTGTAGGTAACATTCTCCCTCTTGGGATGAAAGACTTGTCTCTAATACAAAAACTCCAGACTGTCTTATCAGCACCTTGAAGATGCTACATACTAATGAAGTAAAAAGAAAGACAAGTTTAATTTTCCAATAAGGTGATAATAGATAAATTTTTGCAGTGGTTTATGAATATCTGATCTCCCTGTTTTGATGGTACTTTCTCACACATCCATCCCAAACTGAACCACATTCTGCCTTATCCTCAAGAAGGAAAAGAGCACTGGGTTACAAGCTCTTGGAGAACAGTCCAAATGCTCTAGCCTTCATAACTATGAGCTACCTGTAAAAAAAATTTAGGAAACTCTAAGTAAACAATTTACATAAAATTGTAGAAGCAATATCTCTGGCTGTTACTGAATGGAGAATCAGTTCATACAGAATCATTTACTGTAAAAAGTGCTAGAACACAAATCTTACAAAATTATTCTTAAAATTTAATTTGGCTAGGACAGATCTGTCTATAAACTTATGAAAAAGTGGTTAAATTGGTACTAATCCACATTCTTGGTATGTTGTTGTTTATGTGTGTATGGACAATTATTTTGCCATAAAACTCTCTTCTATTGATTTTTCTTAAATTAATTCTTTACTATAACAGTTATCTTTACTGCATAATAGTGTCTGAAAACTGGCTTGAACCAAATTGGTAATGACAATACTAAAATAAAAACCTATATCATTAATTTGGATCACTGTGGCATGTAGAAAAATTTTTGCAAATTAAGCCAAAAGAAAACTTATTCCTGCTCATGTACAGTCATTATAGAATTGATACTACCTATCCAGAGAAGACTTCCAAGTGATTGAATAATCTGTTCTTCAAAATTAGTCTACCACAAGTTGATTGCTTCTCTTGTATGCTCTCCTCATTCTGCAAGAGTGGTGAGAGAAAAGACAATATACCTGTATATGCGGTTAGGGGTAATGTTCAAACAAGAAAATAATGTGTATATATTGCTTTAAATCCCATCCTGTCAAAAAACTGCTGAGACCTCTAATTCTCATGACGATACCTTTGGGAGCTGTAGGTATCTTGAAAACAGTGCTGCATGTCACAGTAAGTGTCTAACAGCATGTGACTCAAAGCACTGCGTTGCGAGGATAACACAAGAAATAATTCACGTAGTTGATAATTTCCATTTCCATTTAACAAACAATCTGTTACCCAGATACAATTGTTGCTGTGAAGATTCCATAAGCTGAAATTTGGAATGATACATGAATTTGAGACATGCATTTCAAACAACAACTGAAGGAACTCACTGCCATATGGAGACATAAATATATCTGCACGGAAATCAGGTGAAATACGGAATTAGTCTTAAAAGACAATGTATTTAAACAAAAAAAAAAATGATAAACTTAATACAGATATAGACAATTTTACCCACTTTTACTAATCAAGTTCCTTGTGATAAAAATTTTCTTTTTATTTTCAGTGTTGTCTATTATTTGCACTGTGAAATGCCTTCAGGCCCTGAACTAGAAGCCAGGTTCCACTATAATGGATATTAAGCATGTAATGAAAAGATAGCCTTCCCCTCCAAAGTGTCCTTGAGCTAAATTTATGTCCATATTGCAGTCAGATGACAGAAGTCACTGTACTAAACATGGAGACCTAGAGCCAGTTTTTAGTTTGGCGTCTTGGTAACCTAGACCAAGGAACACAGGCCCAGTGAGGACTAGTTACCCTTCCTTTGCAGCCAGCTTTGCAAATGTCACAGAGTAAAAAGCAAAAAGTGAATCTTGAGGGGAAGAAATAGACTAAGAAATAGGGAAATTTAATAATGTCATTTGATTTTGCAGGTAAACAAATGGGTCAGGAGCACATATAGGGAAGGTTGTGAGGTTACTCCAGCAAGTAGGAAGGTTAGAGATAAATACAGAGTTTAGGATTATACCCAGTCTAACACTAAAATCCCTGCTGCTGGTTGGCTGTGCTAATTTGTCTGCTGTCTTTGTTGTATGTAGAATGCTTCTGGTGGAGAAGCACACAGCTAGCATGCCTCAATGGCAGTAGGGATTAATTGAGCATAAGGTCTTTTGGAAAGTCACAGTATTTTCTTGGAAGGCAACAAGGGAAAACTGATAGTTTTGCTGTGTAACTGAGTTTCATAATGAAATGTCTTACAGCGAATCCTTGTTGCCTCATTACTCTTAAAGCTTTATTAAAAAAAAGCCTTTAAAGTGTATTACTTAAGTGTATAACTTGAGGATCTTGCTGCACAATTCCACATGAGTTCTATGTTTGGTTTCTCCTACATGAGGCAGCATTAATACTTAAAAGTCAGGAATATGAAAGTTAAGGTTGAATGGACCATTTTCCCTCCCTTCCACAAACACCTTGTGATGCAGTCTAATTATATTGTCTGCTACTGTTGCTCTGTTTTGACATTTTACAGATTCTCAATTAAACCACTTAACTTGTGACATTGATAAGTCCATAAGCCAAAAGTCATTACATTATGTTGTTCTGTATTTTCCTTCAAGATCCAAACATTGGTGAATGATTGAGCAAAACTTCAGAAATATTTTAGGTAAAGTGCCACAATATTATGTGGTTTCAGGAAAAAATGTGTGGTTAAAAGCTTAAAAAAGGAATTTTCAGCTCAGTGTGAATGGCAACTCATTTTCAAATATTAATATATGGCTTATTTGACAATGGGTAGTTTTAAAGTTTTAATTGTGTCTTTTAAAATAACAATACATAATATCTATTTGAAAGGATTTTTGAACCCTTATTGACTGAAAAATTGGATTCATCACATCTGGAAGTTAGATGAAGAATGAAGAATTCAGCCCTGTTTCAAAAGATGAAGAGCATGTTAAAATCACAAGCTATAAAGAAAAGGCATCTATATATTTACAGCAACTGTTATGAAGTATCAGTACATTTGCTTCAACTAGATTTCCTTGTGACTTCTGTTGTGAGGCTTTTGGTTTATGTGTCTCTGACTAATTTACCTTTCACAGGACTGGGCACTCCCAAGCTGTAATGGGCTTTGCAGGGAAAATATATCTGAGTAACAGGAACAAAAATTATTGTACAACAAGCTCCAAGCTGTTTGGACCCTTCAGGAAAATTCTGTGTGAATATATCAGGCAAAATTTTAGTTTCACTGACACAAAAATTGCGTTTTGGCATTTCATGAATCTAAAAGCTCACATGGAGACCCCTCAGTATATACAGGTGTCCAAGAAATTACAGCCTTGCAGGACTTTTCTAGGTCAGCTGTCTGTTCTGTATCTCCTTCAGTATTGACACAGATGGATTCAAAATCCATTCATTCAGCAATTGTTCTCAGGCTACTTCTGTAATGCATCACAAAATACAAAAAATTCCTGGCCTGAGCCCTGCTATTATCACTTGGGGAAATGAAGAGGACAGGAGAGGTGGAAAGAAAGCGAAGGCAGTTTTGCTAAGGACGGAAATTAGTGATTTATCCCTATATCCATCTCTTCTTTTGTATTCAAGCAAAATCTGAAATTTTTTCTTCATATTCAGCTGATCAGTCTACCACTCATAATTAACTTACAATTAATATAGATTTATATAGGCTGGCTTAACCCATCCTGGTTATCAGCATGGTATTGCTGCCTTGGTTTTAAATCAGTTGCTACCACCTTTCATTAAATAAGTGAAAGTATAACTTTTCTACATCAATAGAAGTAATTCTGTATTTGTACTAAAAGACTGTAAAAATCAACTGACCTAAAATAATGTTTTCTCAAAGAAGTTTTCATTTTGTATTTGTAAATTAATAATAGATTGATGGACATATCTTTCTGATGTAAGACATATTTACCTGTATATAGCACAGGAGCTGATAATTATGAAGAATTTTTCAAGCCTGTTTACTGTATTGTTTCTGAGATGCTTCCATGAAGTAGTTAAAACATTGGTCTTGCAATATCCTTTAATATGAAATGACCTCAGGACAAAATGAAACACTTATATTTAGTTATTTAGTGTTTTTTTTTTTGTTTTTTTTTTTTTTTTTTTTTTTTTTTTTTTTTTTTTTTTTTTTGTTGTTTTGTTTTGTTTTTTGTTTGTTTGTTTGAGTTTTTTTTTTTTTTTAATAGATTAATTCTTTCTTGTCAATCTTTCTTAGTGTTCACATTACTGTACTTCCTGATATTCTCTCTCATGGACATGGGAATTCCCTATCCCTGTGATAGATGGGTAGAAAGTACAGAACAAAATACAGAAACTCATTCTGCAAAAAGCTTGAACATATAGAATTCAGCAATACAGGCATTTACTCTCCATGGACTTGAAATCTAGGCATAAGATAGAAAAATGGCAGTCAAAGAAGCAGATAACTGAGGTGATTATCAGAAACAGGTAATACCAGTCAGTATTGTAGGTAGTGTTTATAAGAAGCTGAGGAGTAACTACAAATTACTGACTGCTCAAGGTAAACAAACATGGCTTCAGTAATAACTGATATTCAAATAGAAAAAAAATAGCAAGCATATGAGCATTTTAAGTCTATAATCCATAAAGGGTTCGGGTGATGCCATGACAGGCAGGTCAGCTTTACACAGACAGTCACCCTGATGGATGCTAGCACTCTTGCTGCACCTAATACAAATTATCTGGAATCTCTCCAGGCATCCTCAGTCCTGGTCTGTGCCAGTGAAATGTTTGGGCTTTTTCTTCCTCCCCACTTTTCTCTTACTAGCATTGCTCAATGCACCCTTTTGCACTAGCACACTTGCCCTTTATTTATATGTAATACCAACTCCACTCTACTATGTACTGGGCATGCTTCCTTTGACTCCAATCTTTTTCAGGCTTTTAAACACTTCCCACCATAAGCTCATATCTCCCAAGCCTTGATGGTACAAAGAGTCTATTAGAACTCGTTTCTCTTTTGTGTTTGGTGGACTTGCTTTGCTATATGAAGTCATTCCTAAACTACAGTGCTTTTTCACAGGGATTAGGTATTGAACAGAACATTCCATAAACTATTCTGTGCCTCCTTTTAGAAATTTGAAGAGAGCTCTGTGAAACGTTTATAAGAGAACCTTGTATCATAGGAAACTGGAGTTGTATGAGATTTCAGGTAACTCTGAGATCTATGAACATCTCTGAGAAGTTTGGACATCAGCATGCAAGGTTCAGGCAAACTTTCAGCAGTGTGAGAAGGTTCTCCATTGCCCAGCAGATTTGTATGAAACCCCACAGAGGACTGTCTCAAGCAACCTTCTTTCAACCATCCCTAGTGGAGACAGGCTTTCAACCGTGGGATTTTCTTGCAGAAGGATGGAAATGGATATCCTGAGGTGAGTCCATGCTGCCTAAAGTTTGGTAGTTCATGGAGGCAGAGAGTCTCTCTTCAAGGGTGATCTGAAGCATTAGCCATTTACAAGACAAACAGCTTAAGGAGACAAATCTCCTGAATAAATTTGGAGCTAAATTTGGATACTGTATATACTACATACTGTATGTTTCAGATTTCCTTCCCTGTGGAAATAGTGATAAATAAACTCCTGCTTCTTGTTGCTAGTGAAGGGGACATGAAATTTTAAAATATTAAGTGGGGGTGGCAGATAATGAGAGAGAGCTGTGAGTTAATTAACTGGCATGTCTAAGAGAGCTGTGCCTGGAGGCCACTGCCAGGAGTGGCAACTCAGTGTGCAGAGCACTGTACAAGCACTTAGGAAGAAATAGCCATCAGCCCAAAGAACCTGCCATCCAAACAGGAAAGAAAGTTGAGAAGAACAGAGAAATGTGGAAGGGCATAATATTTCTGAGAGTTGCTTCAGTTGCCTACTCCCATACTCAGCAAATCCTGAAGAAAAATCTTGAACAACCCTCTCATTCAGCCAGAGGCCTCAGCAGATACTTTTCAGTGCAGTTCTAAATTTTTTTCAACAGCCATCAGGCAGTAAATGCTTTTAATGAGAGTATTTTGACTACCTCATGTATGTTTCTAAGTTCCTAGACTACACAGTTATCAGTTATCCTGGCAGAAACTGTAATTCTGACATCAGTGCTACCATTGATTACCATTCCAGAGGTAGCAAAGAAGCCTAAATTGCCAATAATAGTTGTAAAAGAGTTACTGAATGGACAGTAGAAGGCAGGCAGACAGATGCAGTTAGGAATTATATAAACTATAAATTGCCAACTTTTATCATGTTACATATTTCTTTTCTGGTAAAAGTGGAATACTATACAAAACAGGTGAAAATGGGATATCCAAAGTGACTTAATCTGTGGTAAAATACTAGGTGCAAGGAATTAAAAGTACAGTAATCAGAATAAAATATCTTAGAAGATGACAAAAAAGAATCAAAAGACTTTTTTTAGCTTTTGAGAAAGGGAATCCCATTGTATAATTAGATCATGAACTAAGGCCTTTCACCACTGCAAATTCACACTGTGAGCTGTTTAAGTGCCACCTCTTGATTCTCCTACTGCAGCTTCTAATAGCAAACCCTGTTCTGCTTTTCTTTGTGTAAAACCAATCACATCACATCAAATTATACAACTAATTAACACAAACTCCTTAAAAAATTGCATATTATTTTGGCAAGCCAAATTAACGTCAGTCCCCTGAAACCATGTTTAGTAATTCCTACTGACTGTAGTAACGCCTACTACTGAGAGAAGGGCTAATCAACTATGGGCTCTCCTGCTGATGAGCTGAACCAAGTAACCAGATGTTTCTGCCTCCTAGGCTAATGGAAATGTCATGCATGTTTTTCTCTCCACCTAGGTGAAGAACTAATTCCACGATGGCCATGGTCTAGATGGCTCTTACTCTGGTGCTGCTTCTAACAGATCCTGCTAGTTAATCCTGGGCAGACAGGTAGAGCCTTACCAAAGATGCTCTGGTTTAAGCCAGCTAATCCAGCCCATCAAGGCAGCTTGCTGCCAAGAAGTTCTTACTGAGGATATGGATAGCAAAGAGAGAGCTGCTGAGCATCACTGTAGAAAAAAAAAATAAATTTGTCATATTGTGCTGTATGTAAAAGCTGGGCAAAGTATGTTTTTTTGTGTATTGGTAAGAAGTCCCACTGGTATTAAATTACTTAATGAGATGTCTATTGCAATTAAAAGAGTCATAACATTTATATTAACATTTTAAAGCTTGCTTATTTCAGGAGTGTCAGTTTACATGAGTCTAAATAGGCGGTAATGAACATGATGAAGTATTCCATATTAAAACTGAGTACTGTGTAACTGTCTAGTAAAATTTTAATATTAAACTATACTATATAACTTACAGGGCGGTATAAAAGCTTCATATTTAGAGGTATCCCATCTTGAATCTCAAATAATAGGCTTAGAATTAAATATGAATACAAAATAAAAAGAAATGCATTTATATGTAATCTTTAAAAATACATTTACATGATATATCTATTTGAAAGGCTTACAGTGTACTTTGATGGATGATACAGTCATTTTCAGAAACAGCAAACCATAATTTAAAGACAGTGTGTAATTATTTAACAGCAATATTTTCTAAGTTCAGCTGACTTGTGCCTCTCATGCTAGATGCTAGTGCTAGATTGTGTTTCAGTAGGCCCTATTATTCCAGATTCTTACCTGGTGAAGGAAAAAAATATACGGTGCATTTAAAATAACAAGTACTTAAGGAGGAAGAGAATTCAATTTATTCATGCTGACTTAGTTTGAAAAATGCAGAGAATGTATTAATTTCAGACCCCACCCACAGCAGCTAAGTATACTCTTTATTTTGTTTTTCAATAAATCTTCAGTAGTATATATAGACTGTAAGCACAAGTTAGTCTTTTTATATTTTAAATTTCCTCTGCATGCTCATTGCTGTATTAACATCTGTTCTGGAACTCCCACCACCACAGCAAGGAGGCATCAATTAACATCAGTTTGGAAGTGACAGATATTCAGTCAAGGAGGAATAAAATTCTACAGCAATTTTTGCCAGCAAAATCTCATCATGTGTGCAAAGATGCAGTCTACTGGTAGCACCAGTTTGATATTTGAGGGGATGGATCACTGGAAGAATGAGGTTTGCCTCTCATGAAAGGAGACATGCATGAGTCCTTAATTGTAAATTCAAAGATAAGGCCACTGAACTGAGAGTGACCTGGCTCTGGTCCCAGAAAGTTGTGTTTCACTAGATTTAGTTTCTACAGCAGAGAAATCTAGCAGTGTGAGAGGCAGTCTTTCAGGCAGCTAGATGCACTTGCCAGTGAAATAAATATTGGAAAACTGAAATTTACCCAGGACGCTCCAAGCTACGAAAGTGGACCGTAGACTACCTGACACCTGGTCATCCTGTATCACTTAATGTGCAATGCAGTACTTACTAAAACAGTGGATCTTTCTGGCTGAATTTCAGGACTTTATCCAAGAACAGTGGAGTTAAAAAATCCTGCAATTTGATCGTGGAAAATATACAGTGTTATGCAAATATCCATGTCCAAGAAGTGAGAAAAGAGCCTTGAACCATCTTGGCAATTATACAGTCCTTCAAACAGATTCCTTTGCTTTGCATGCTATGACTTTACAAGCTAGAGTTTCATTGACTATGGTTGAGATCTCAGTGGAAAATGGAGAGTGAAAAAAAAAAAAGTATGCACCGTTAGTATATTACTTTCCTTGACAAACAAGAAATAAATCCTTAAAAAGCAAAGAGAGAGAGAGAGAGAAATGAAACTATACAGCAAGTAGGGCTGGGGTTTTTTTGGTGTGTAGTGGTAGGTTTTTTTGTTTGTTCTTTTTGTTTGGTTTTGGTTAGTTGTTGGGGTTTTTTTATTTTTTTATTTTTTTTTGAGACAAATATTTAGGCTGCAAACTAATTTGAGATTATAGGAGTATGAAAAATTTCAGAAAAATGTTTCCCTTTTTAAAAGGAAACTGCTGGTCTTCTAGTGAGGAAAAGGTTACTTTTATAAAGTGTTTTCTATTGATCAGATTGACATCTCCATGATGGAATGAGAAGAATTGAACAAATGTTGCTGAACTATGAAGAACTGAGATCAACTGATTTTGGGCCAAGAAAAGCTGTCATAAAGAGTGAGGCAGCACCATTGGCACGAAATACACTGATAGTACTTATTCCAGTGGTGAGAGAAATTTTTCAATAGAAGGGAAGATTCAGAGAAAAAAAAAAGTACATATATGTATATGTGTATATATATACAAAGACAAAGCAGAACAGTGTAAAATTATCAGACAGTTCACAGGATAACACCAATATAACTTTAATCCTTGCAGTTTTTATTCAGCAAAAGGTCATTGGACCTCATTCATCCTGCTCTGCAGATCTTGATTTTCTGTTAATGTAAGGTTGGAGAAGGAATAACAAAATTTTGTCCTAACCTCATCCATGAGAATCAGGCTTATCCTGGCACAGCTGTGTTCTGAATAAAGCCTTCAATTGCCACAATATGTAGCATATTCCCACAGGATAGTCTGGGGAAAAAACCTGAGGGTGATCTGTACAGCTGCAGATCTGGGACTGAAATCAGGCTGAGCTATAGGTGTTTGTTTTCGTTTTTCTCACTTCTCTCTGACCAACTTTCTATCACTCCATACTCAGCAGTATCATAAACTTTTCTGTGAGGCTGCATGCCTGGGCAGTAAACATAAATAAAGAACTATTCATAACAAAAGTAATATAGAGGAAGAACAACAGCTGAGAAATAGAGTTCACGGAGAAAGGAGAATGATTTAGGATATCTGTTCCTTCCTGAAATGCTCATAATTTTCTCTATCATGCTCAATGTCTTCTAGCATGAAGGAATCCTGTGGCATTCGGGATCACAGGAATATTCAGTTGTATCACACTGGAAGCCCATTTGGTCCACTATCCTGTGAACAGTGATCAAAGCCACAACTTCAAAGGAAGACGCAATGAAGTATGAAGAAGACACTTACAGAAATATCTAGCTTTTGGTTCTTCTTTCCTGTTCCAGACAAGTGATGGCTTATGCTTTGTAGCTAGGGAATTTCTGCCTCTTTCTACTTTAAAATTGTTTTAGTATCATCGTGTACCTTTTTTTCACATACAAAAAAGTTTCCATTTCATTTCAATAAAATCGAGATAAAGTATAGTCTTACTGCATTAATTTCTCCCCATTTTATGGACATTGTATGATTAACTTCCCATATACAGATTTGCCTATCTCAATGGATAAAATGCTCTTTTTGGCAGCCCAGTAGCCTTTGAAAGACTTAGGTGAACAAGTTATAACAATCTGTTCAAAGAATTTCATCCCCTTTGCTCTTTGCAATGCAAAATCTTCAAAGGTCAGTTCAGATAGACTTTGCACATTCCAGAGGTGTTCATAATTTAAACTAGTGGATACTTTTCTCATGCAGGCATATAAGCAGCTTTTAAGCTATATTTTCTATGTTCATATGTTTATTTCTTAATAATTGAGCAGGATGATGAAAACTCGTAGAGAAGGTAGTTGCTAGGAAGGGACCATCAATATCCTGATGGAGGCAGAAAGTATTTTGACTTGAAATGATACAGTAGCTGAATTATTTCTCTTTCTCCAGTTATTCCAAGTTTAACAAGCTGTGTTAAATTTCCTCAAGGAGGAAGAGAAATTCTTCTGTTTTGGGGACACACACTCATGTGTGTGCCCAAACTTTTTTAGAGGAGAATATTTCCTCCTTCTGTGCTTGTACTGCAGCTGAGGATAAAAAAAGAGATAAAACCCCCCTGCTAAAGGTTCAGACCATCTTTCTGTAAAGTTCTTACATGATAGCAAGAATACAAGAAGGTCTAAGTCCTAAAAACACCTGAATTTAAAAGTTTTTCTCAATTTCAAGTGTATGAATTACATTGACTGGAATATGGTGTTTTCCTTGCTGTCCATAAGACCAAATCATGTCCTGACTTGTCCACCACTGGAATTTTGAATTTTGTTTTGCAGACTGGGATAAGGTTTCTTAGGGATTTCCAAATTTTTTAAAAGGAAAAATTTGTAATCTGACTGTGATCACTGATTAATTTTATGCCTCGGTCTTGAGTTTGGCAGAGCTTTCAAGTGTGAGCAAGGGCATAAATGAAAAGCCATTGAAGAAGTCAGATTTTCTATGAGGCTGTGTACCATAAAAATAATAACAAGGGGAAATGGAAAACCACTAAAATAAAAGACTGTGATCCAGTTTATGTCTACACATGGTAAGGTATTATCAAATAGTTATTTTCTCCCAGTTAATCATTAAATGCACTCCTACACTCTTAAAACCTAATGTGAGGAACACATTTAGGACAGAAAAGTACACACAATGGATCTGTGAGTAAGAAGCATGTGAACTAACAAAATAACAGCTCTGTCTTCTGTATAGTTTTATATTCTTTTACAACTAGGTTGTTTCATTAATAATTCCAGAGCATTAGAATGTATTGTGTTATTCTGTAAAGCTTGCTGTACAGAAACAATTCAATAAATGAAAACTCTGAATTCTAAGTATTATTATTATTTTTGTTCAGATTTTCTTTGTGGTGCAAAATTCTTTTGATTGCTTCAGACCTACAACAATCCCCTGTTGTTTATCATAAATAACAAGTTGTTTTATTTCTCTGGGCTTGCAAGTTTCATTTTCTTCTGTTGCTATAATTTTAATTCATTTTTAACATGAGCACATTTTCCTACAGAAGTAGTCTTGTATCTAACCGTACCTTGTGATTTTTTGGCTGTGAAAAGCATTCTAGTTGATGAGGAGAAAAGGGTGAAAATCATTCCACCCCCTCACCAGAGTGAACTGAACTTTCTAAGGATATATTTTTGCCCCTTTTTGAAAGGGAATAGGTAATGCTTTCACTTCTGACTGCCCACTTGCTAGACATTTTTTATACTGAATTCAGAAACAATTCAGTGGTAATGCCATTAATTTTATTTCTGATAGAATTCTTACTGTCATCTTGATCTTGCACTGTCACAAAAGAATATAGACTTTGAATAAAAAGCACTATTTAAAACACTAAAGTTGGTGCTGATTTTACCAGTGTTACCAGTTTTGCAAAATCTTTGAAAACTCTGCAGTCTTTCTTTTGAATTGAATTTCTCTGTGATGGGTGAGGAGAGGGAATTATGGCCTCCATGGTAGATTATAATATTTTTATCTATCTTTCTTCCCTACTGAGGACTTTGCATATTTTCCATACTGAAGGTTTTTAACCATGATCTTTCAGTCTCTTCTTTTTCACAATCAGAGCCCTGTAGAGACCATAGTCAAGGATTCACTGGTTGTATGAAATTAGGCAGACTGGATCACGCTGGTCATCTGTCCCCTCTGCCATTCTGCACTAACACAAGAGAGTACATGTGATTTACTTCAATGAACTGTGACCCCCACAGTTTCCCAGTGTTCCCCCCGCAATCCTTAACAAAGATGTAATCAATCATTTTGGTCTTCATTCAATTGGGAAAAATGTGCTAAGAGGAGTACCACTTAAGATGACCAGAGTTTATCTTTCTGTCTAACAGCCTGATAAATCTGTATAACCAAATTATACAGTTTTTCTGACTGTACAGGAAAATGAGTTACAGCTAATAACATGCCTCTGATAAGAGTCTATTGACATTTTAACTGCTGAAGATCCATTTTAAACAAGCAGAATCTAAATATGCTGGGGGCAGGGGAGCTGAAGTGTTACATCTGCCATTTCTTGTGGCTGGGAATCCCTCTTCCAGAACCACAGGGGCAGGCTGCACAGTCAGCAAAAGGTGAATTAACAGACCATATCTTTATTTTGCCAACTCCACAATGGATGTCTAAGATGCATCTTTCTCTCAGTTTCCACCACTTACCTACAACTCACCTTAACTTCTACCTGGAGAACTGCAATTCTTTTCCTTTTAAGCACTGACAGCTGCTGTTGTTTCCTGCTTGTATCTGTTAAAAATACAACTACAATAACCATTTTCCAAGCTCATAGAATTATTTTCTTGAGTCCTTCTAGTGTTTCCTTTCCCCATCACATTATGTTTTTCATCTTCTTGACTTAGCTTGTAAGTATTTCATGGTGTTGTTCTTGTCAGAGTGTCTGGCAGATATCCACCACCTACTAGTTACAGTTCAGATGGGATATCAGTGGCATCCTCCTTCTGTGTGAGATCACCCTCACCAACAATCCTAAAAAACACTTCATTATCTTTTTCAGATCTTTAAATTTCTCTATATGATTGCTTGTGAGTGAAGGGGACATTTGTTCTCCTTATTAGGTGTCTTTACCTGAAGCAGTTTTCTGTTATCCTCAGTGGAAAACGATACACCTTTTATGGTGTAACTTATCTGACTTATTTCAGGCATCTAACTGTGGATTGAGATGAATCTCACTGTGCAAGTGGTTATTCCTCCTTGCTGATGACAAGGGGAATGTATGGTCCCAGTTCAGATGCAGATGATTTTACAGCTATTCCAACTAGCCTACCTGGTTATCTAATGATGGTTAGATATAAACTATATGTGAACTCTCTATATATCTATGAATTGAAGCACTCAAATTTAGGTGCTTACAGTGTCAACACATGACGTAGAATCTCCATTACATCAATGGAGCTCTAGCTAGTACAGCTAGAAAAAATCCAACTGAACTAGATCCAAATCCTTCCCCAAGACTGTGGAATATTTAGGGTCAGAAAACTCTATCCATCTATCTAGTAGGCAACTATGCTTTGTTTCATATTGCAGCTGGTGAACCTACTATTACCTCCATTTACTCTAACATTGGATCATCAGAGCCAGTTAATGGAACTACTATTTCTGCTAAATATTCATTTATTTGTTTTTTTTTTGCCTTGAAATATTTGCAGTATAAAAATATTAAAAATACGAGATTTATTGCATGCAGAGTACTTTTAGAGACTCATGAGGGTAAATGCAACACTATTTGTGAACTGCAAATATTGACGTGTCTTCCTGCAATTAGCATCCCAGAGAGGTGTTATCAATTTGAGTTTGAAACTGACTTGTGCTGTAAGACAGAAAAAATCTTCATTAAGCTGAATGGTGCACCACTTTCACTTTTGTATGAAGTTAAAGAAACAAACTTTCCCCTAAGAAAAGCATATTAAATCCTAATGCTAGTTAATCCAACTTCCCCTCTTGCACACAAAAGCATGCTATTTTATAAAGGATCTCCTCTCTTAAAACAAGAGACTTTCTTTTTCTCTTGACTCCCCTGCTTACATCTGATACGACCTCCCGTAATTCCCAGAATATAAATCTAGCTGTCTAATGACATCAGAAAAAGAAACGTTTAGTGAGATATACATCAAGTATCTTTTCCTTTAGACAAATCATATCTTGAAATGCATTCTTGAAGAAGTTATATTCTTTTTCCTTTATCATATGCAATGAAGTCAGAGCTTCATATTCACCTACTTTTTCCAAGCATAATACCCAGCCATGACCTTGAAAACCACAGTCCATGTTCCTCTCCTAAACTTTTCCAGCTTATTTAATTTGACTTTAATTTTTTCCTGTCCTGTTAGATTTCAGGGGCCACCATGGACAATCTCTTGAAAAAAAGTTGGATATTTTTGACTTCTCTGTTTCAGTCTTCGAAGGAGAAGCTTTTATGTCAGAAAACTCATCCTGTTTAAAGCAGAAAGAAACCACTTGGCAATGTAATCTCTTAGTCTTCTTTGGTGCATGTGGGAAGGCACTGACTGTGGAGCAGAGTGTACCTGTGCTTAGCAGCTTTATCTGTATTAGAACAATTGTTCTGGAGTAGAAAAAGAAAAGGAGTTCAAAAAGTTATCACAATACCTTGACAATGGGTCTTTTGTAACACAAAAAGTAGCATGTACACACCAGAGGATAGTAGGGATACTGTGTGCTTTACTACAGCTGGTGAGACTTTGCCTATAAGAATTTTGCTGGTTTTAGCAGCCATCCAGAATTATACAATTCCTCAGAAATATGGGGTTAAGAATAGACAAATAGAAAAATAGGGTAGTAGGTAAAAACAGAGTATGTTTGGAGTTTGACTCTAGCTGACATTATACATCCTTGCCCTTTTACCACAGATTGCTCACGAGGGGTACCTAGTGTAGACATCACAAAAAACTTCTGTATAGACACATGCACACACTACCCCCTCACCCCCATTCCACTCACAGACACATACAAGGGTAATACCACAGTTGTTCATATCTTATAACAATCATAAGGGGAAATCTGCATAACAGAAAAAATGTATTCATATTAGTGGATAGTTATAGCTGGCTTTACTTGGATATTTTTAATGTACTCTGAACTATGGTATATCAGACATGAGCTGCTTTATTTTGGGCCTCTTCTAGCTCCAATGAAATCAATGGCAAAATTCCTACTAAATTAGGTGATGCGTGTTCATTGGAAGAGGAAGTTGCATAACCATATATATATATATATATATATACATTTTACATTGTAAAATGTCACTTAAATATTCCATACTTATCACTTGAAGAAATTTTCTTCACAAATCTGAAGAAATTCCTCCTCATAAGTTAAAAATAAAATTGGTGTGAATTATACTTTACTGAAGACAAAATAAGAAGCTGAAAAACACCCTCCTTACAGTAGTGTACATGTATGCATGCCTGTATTTGCCTGTATGTGTATATGTTCACTCATATTTTTAAAAGAAATTTACTTTTATGTCTCTATCTCAGCAGACTGTCCAGCGTGGAATGAAAACATTGTCATATGCACATAAAACATTCATCCAACTGGCCAGTGTTTTCTCATTTGCTACAGATTTAAGATCTTTAGTTCTACACATTTCAAATTTATCAAAACCTGAAAACCAAGGAACAAGAATGGTGCACAGGAGAAAATCTCCTTTCATCACACTGGGATTATTTTTGTATCCCAGGTGCTCGAGCCTGGGCTTTCTCTTAGTCTAATTGATAACTGTCGGGCTCCTCCCCTTAACCCACTGACTTTTGTGCATTCCCTTCCCGGGTGACTACTGTTTCACTGTTCTACCACATTCACTTATGGTTGACCTGGAGCTCCTGGGTTAAGCTTCCCCACTGGTATTCAACCTTGGACCTTATTATTGTTCTACTCATCTGACCTCTGATATACTAAATTCTAACAAGGTGATCTGAAAAAAATCACTCATTTTTTTTCTGTGTGGTTTCATGGCTCGTCTTTTTACTGCTCTTGGCTGATGTTCTTTTCTCCACTTCAGACCACCAAGTGCTCTGCTTTAGTTTGTCAATTTATAGTGCTGTCATGGTTTCAAATGCTGTGGCCATTGTGTGGAATATACTCTCCTGACCTCTGAAACAACTTTCTGTATTTCAATTGTTAACTCATTAGGGTTTGGAAGAACAGCTGAAAAGGGAATGGCCTTTTTCCCACAATTGCTTCCAATGAGATGCTTGAAGAGTCATCACAGTCCAGGATTAAGAGAAATCAAGAGGATGCTGTTAGAAATTAGCTCCAGTTATTTTGCATTCTTGCCTAAAGGAAACAAACTAAACCCCTCAATGCCCAAAAGTACTGCTGTTGTCATCCTCAGTTCACAACTAAAATGTTAGGGGAAGCATATTAATAAAGCTAATAATGAAAAGATGAATCAGATGAATCTGATTTGGATAATTCAAGTACTTTACCAAAGTATTCCAAAATACAGACAAAATATATTCTTTAAACATAATTTTTATATTTTATTACTTTCACTGTCCTCACACAATCCTTTGTTTGCAGTGGCCCTTTGTCTGGCTTCTGAGCCTTGAACTGGCTTCTCCCAATGAAGTTTTTCTAATAAATAGTGTTTTAACTCTCTCCCTTTGAAAATACCTTTTGAAGAGGAAAAGAGAAGGGAATGGACAATACCAGCAAAATTTATTCTGAGGTCAGCTGCCTAAGAAAAGTGCAGTCATAACCATATTTATTACAACCCCCCCTACTCCAACAAACTCCTTCCTTTCTTGCTTTTCACTGAAGTGGGGAAATCACTCAGTGAGCAAATAAAGAAGTGCTTCTGTCATTTATGGAGAGTTTTATAGCACTAGCAAAAAGTTAATAATTTTTATACTCTGAATTTTCAGATTGATGCACATTTTTTAATGAAGTTTCTCCAACCAACCAACCAAGTTTCTAAACAGCAAAAATAGCATATGGTTTTGCCATTTAAAATAATTTAGGGTAGGTTAGTATTTAGCAGTTCAAAACATTTAATGTCTAGTTACATGCACACAATTAAAAAAATAATTTTATCTTTTGTCCAGCATCACTGTTATTTAGATCAACCACAGATTTTGATTTCAACAGAAAAAAAGAATATCTTTTAGGGCTTCATGGGAACTATGCCTTTAACAACATCCTTAATTTTGAGAGACTACTTGGTACAGCATTCTCCTTGGTAGCATTAATCATGGCTGCACAGTTTTCTGATAACATGAAATACCCAAATGCATCCTTCATTTTTTGTGTCAGAGAATCATAATAACAAGAGCTTGCATTTTTGAAGGTCTCATCATCAAGTGTTTCAGAGAACTTTGCAAACACTAATTTAAACTTCACATTTTTCTGGAGAACAAGTCCAGCTTGGATGTATCTCTACTGATTTCATTTAACATGATACAGAAATGACAAATTTTCTCTAGATACTGTAATAACTTTTTACAGGTGGGTAAATTGAAGCATTGGCTCACAAGTGCCCTATCCAAAAAATACAGACTGAATCGGTAAGACAATGAAATTGGTATTTCATATCTGGTTTTCAGCCCTCTGAATCACTTGCTAATTCTTTCATCATGCTTGATGACTTAACATTTAACATTTTGCTCCATTTAAGTCCACCTGTTTCAAAAGACACTCCTGTAAACTGTGTCTTTAAACAATATTAGCATAAGTTTTAAATAATTAAAGCAACAGAAATTAGAGATTATTTTACCAGAATTAAAATGATGGAATAAAGAGGAAGGAATATAATCATTATAGAGTTGATGCTGCCTAAAAACTATGAATGCATTTGATTGCCTATGTCAGACATCATTAGACTATTTACTTTAATAAAATAGTAAAGCCAATACTATACAGCAGTTTAAATCAATTTCCCTGGAATGATATTACAGCTCCCAGCTCTTCCAAAATTAAAGATTATTTCTTTTCGGAAAAGGTAAGAAGCCTTTAAACCTTACCGTTCCATTAAAAAAAAAAAATAAAAAATTGCATGGATGCTAAAAGGATATGAAAAAGCAAATTGTGTTTGTACAAGCAATTGCAAAAAAAAAAAAAAAAAGAAAAACAAAAAAGCTGGCTGCCTGTGTTGCTGTGCTTCTTCTGCATCATTGTTTTTAACAGATGGTTTGCTATTAACACTGCCTTTACTTCAGCAAGACTTTATAACCTTGCAGGTTTAGAGTTTTTTGTTTGCTTTTCTTTTTTCCTTGGTGTGCACCATTCGCATTTTAAAAGTTTATGTGTGTTACTTTCTTGGTGCTTTGAATCTCAGTTAATTCTGGTCTCTTATGCTATTGGGATAGTATTTACTATCTGTGCTTGATCTGGACCAAACATATTTTGATTGTAAATAGAAGGTCTTCTTTTATGAGGATGTTCACTTCACAGCTTGAGCAGTGTAATTTTTATACAGGTCTCAGCAATCAATAAAAAAGCCACAGGAGGAATGATTTATCTTGTTGGTTACAGAGACTGTCACCGAGAGAAATTGTAAAAGATCAATTTACACAACCTGGTGTGAGAACGTTATTGATATAACACGGCTGATCAGTTTCTGGTAGTCTGTGGGTAGGCAGAGAGAGAGCCCTGCCCTCGGATAGGGCCACTCACCAAGATCTTAATAGACTCGCTGGTCCATAAAATGGACATGAAGCCAATGAAGGGCGAGATTCTGCCTGCTCATGGTACACTGAGTGGCCTGCAAGAAAATGGATTGGCTCAGCTCCGATTAGTTAGTTAAGCAGTGTCATGCATCCTCTTTTTTTTTTTTTTTTTTTTTTTTTTTTCCCTTGCTTTTTTCTTCTTCTTCTTCCCCCTGCTCCCCCTCCTACTGTGAGAACTGTTCACTTGGAGGCTCACTGCCTTAATTACAAAGGGCCCTTTTAACTACAGGTCACAGGAGTTGGCTCACTTGACAGGAAATAAGGAAACAAGCTACCTTCCTGGAAAAAAAAAAAGAAAATCAAACTTCCACTCCTCAAATTAGTTAAATGAAGCTTATCAGCACTTGTTAGTTGATCCTTTGACAGTCTGTTAATTGCAGCTGGTACATTAAGTTATGTTATAACCAGCAGGACATATGATTAAAAAATAAATAAATCTACGGATATGCCACGCAGCATTGTTGGTGGAGAAAACAAAGTAAGAACAATGTTGATATTAGCTGTAAATATCACAGCACAAAAGACATTTACAGACTATTTTCTTTCTTATTCTGTAGAATTAAATTGCATGCTAACTGAACGGGTTCATTTGGATCAGAAAAGGACTTCTCTATACAATGAGATTAGAAAGGTTCTTATTGCATCTTAATAAAATCTAACATTGGTTGCTCTGTCAATATAAGCAGTCTGTACCTACAGATGGTATACATGCAGCTTTTAACATACTTCTTCTGATATATGTTCCCCATTATATTCTTTTATTTACAGACAGTAATTTCTTACTGTTATTACTGGAGGGAAAGAAAAGAACATTAGCAGCATTAAGAAACCCCACGGCAGTTGTTTCTCCTTCATAGGAAGTGACTCTACAGTATAACTGCTAGCAAAAATAAAGGATCCAAAGGCACATCAAGGGGAAAAAACTGTTTTCATGCATTTAACCTGTTAATTATAGTAATCTACACTACAGTGTAAGTATTGTAACCTGGAATGGGAAATGGGTGATTGAAAGAATGAGCTGACTAAGACAAAAATGATTAAATCCACACTTTGAATGGATGATTTTCATATGTAATTTGAACTACACATTCTTAAGTTGTTTCATTTTCGCATTTCTGTACTCATTGGCACGTATCAAAGTGAAAGACTAGCTGAAATTAATGTTTTCTTACCTTCATCTGCCAGAGTAGTTCAAATACTTCTTAAAGACTGAAAGATGTATTCTTCTGGACCCATAATATGTGCTTTAAGATGTGTTTTATGCTTATTATGAAGTAATATTTTGAAATCCTAGGCATCCCAACAATATTGCTTCTTTTTATCTGTGGAAGGACACATAAAAAGACAAGGTTACTTTCATACCACTGAATATTCGAAGTCCCTATTAGTTATTATTGTCTTTTAATATGATTGATCTCACTGACAGGCCTCTCACAGTTTTCATGATATGTCCTAAGCACAGACAAATGTCTCACATCCCCTCTCCCCTGACCCTCTGTGGGGGGAGAGAGGCCCTTTGCTCCAGCTTCTTCATATCTCAAAGTCAGAGTCTTTGTTCTGAAAATGGATGAGGTTCAAGTGCTGTCCCTCTTTGTATACTTTCCTGTACTCAGATCAGAAAAGAAATAAAACAATTATGACCAGAATGAAGAAATGGAGCTTGTTAGTCCAAGAGAGAGGAGTGAGTGGGGGTAGTGTTGGTGATGTCCAGATGTGGATGACAGCTGGAAGATAGGGGTAGTGGAGAAAGGACAGAAGGGAATGTGGAGAACACAGCATGTTCATGATATAATAATATCTTGACTTGATCTTATTCTACACCCATGTGTGCCGGTAACCCCTCAAGGCACACAAACTTCTGGAGTGGGTGGTAGCCTGATTGACCTGTGGGTCTTGTTCCTTTCCAAACACAGAAAGAAGCAGGTCCCATTTCTGTGGATATCTAATGAGGTGCAAGGATGGCCACAGTGCCTGTTGACCTGTCTTCCTCATCCTTGGTTGTGTTCTAAGCCAAATTTGGTCATAAAGTAACTGGTTATACCATGATTTCAAGTGGTGGGTGGGCAGAGAACGAGTTGCTTTTCTCTGCAGCTGCCAGGACACTCACTGCCTCAAGCAGTCTGGAATCATTAGCCAGCCATATTCCTCCCCTGCCCTTCTCATAAGAAAGTTGGGCTCTTCCTAGAAATCAGACAAACGCTGTCCCTCTCTTTGACACATGGGTGTTACCTTAGCAGAGTGAGCCTGGACACGCTGCCACCAAACCATCCAAGTACAGTGGTCATCTCCCTTTCTGCTGTGAATCCTTTTTTATTTCCCTTCCCTGTGTTCAGGGCTTCTACTAATGGTACATCATGGTCCCTGACTGAAATTCTGACAACTCCAGTGACTATCCCTCAAATAGCTCCTTGAATTGCAGAAAAACATATTGAGAAAGTCCTTCACCAAGATTTTCCCTGATTCAGTGGAAGGGCAGCTGGCAACAACACCCTGTCGTTAAAGCCTTTCTATTATAGAAAATCCCTGTGACCTTTTATTTTGAGAATCTCTCACATTTCTGTTGTTTGTAGAGGGTGTTTGGCATTCAGCAAAGGAAATCCCTTCGGGCCGCAGAAGTCTCTTCTCTTTGTCCCATAAAATTCCATTTAGGATGCAAAGTGACAAAAATTGTCATTACCCTTCTCTTATTTTTATCTCTTGGGAAAACATTAGTAGACTCCAGGCTGCAGGCCAAACTCACACTGACACTGCCAACACCAAGAGACACAGACTGAACCAGCTGAAGACAAGAAAATGGAAAGGTGAGTGAAGAAGAGGGTGTCTGTGGTCTTACATTACAAAAGATTCCAAGCTGAGCAGTTTCCATCCCAAATCATCCCTAAAATTCTTAGCTTAAGGGGTAACAGAACAGGCATCTTGACACTGTAGACTCAAGATATTTTCCTCATTCACACACACACACACCCACACCCACACCCACACCCACACACACACACACACCCTTTCTCAGATAATGTGCATCTGTACAGTGAAAGATCTCAACAATCTTAACAATAACATCCTGCACTGCAATGCAGCGGGTTCAAGATTCATGTGTAACTTCTGATGCCAGAAATAAGAAGGAGTGTAAAATAACTCCCAGCAGAGTTATCTTTAAATTAAGTTTCTGGCAGTTTCCAGAGTTAGTATTTGAGAGTTAAGAAATGCCTCTGAACCCTAATTTAGCCTCTTTTACATGAATGTGTTCTGACACGAATATGTGTTACATATGATCATACTACATTTTTCAATTGATACTGTTTAAATCATTATTCAGGGTAGACTGTTCAGGGGATAGGACAAAGTTAGCACATACAACCAAATAGCTGATATTTTAGTCCTACATGCTTGATTTTACAGTCCAAGTAACTATTTTAACTAGCAGTTTGTGAACCTGGAATGTCATATGTTCTTATGCTCAGAAATAGTGTGTGTTAGCCATTAAAGTCAATCTTAGATCATGTATGTCATTCTTTTGTTAAAAAATTACAGATTTAAGGATTTTCAGTAACTGCCTAGAATCCATGAAAGCCACACAATCCATGTCATTAGTGTAGATTGTGAACTCAGTCATTGTGAAGATGTTGCACACCCCTAATATTTTACTTATGCAGAGAGATCTTGAACAAGACTTTGCAAAATAATGTTCATTGTCCTGGAATGAAAACCTGGAATATGCTTCTTCATAATTTAACAGAGATGTATACAGATAACTGTACTCAAGTATGGATTTTACCCAGGACTCACAATTATGGGATTCTGAAATGAACCCCCAGCTCCACTTACATACACATCTCAAGAGAACCATATTCAGCTTCAACCCAAACTCTTCATAGCTAGAGTTGTATGAAAAAAAATTATTCTAGTTTAGAGGCATTTCAGACTTTAGTTTTGAAGCAATTCAGAGATCAGCAATATTTTGCTTTCAGAATTTCTCCTGGTAGTAGAATTCTGAGATTTTTTTGAACTTTCTCATGGGTTTCTGAAATGAAATATGCTCTCAGGAGCTTGGAAACTGATGGGTGAAGTCAACAGTGTTCTTGCTAGCTTCCCTTCAGCTCACTCCAGAATAGCAGCAGTTCAGAGACTCATGTGCAAAGCTTAAAATGTTTTTAACCAAATGGAGAAGTCTTTACTGGTGTGATATAAAGGTCCTAATATCTGTATTTTAAAAAAGAGATTAGCTTCTTCAGTCCTTTATTATGGTAGCCTTTTAGTGAGGTTACTGGTAGTACAAAAACGTTAACCAAATTTCTAATGGCTAATGCATGTAAGAGTTCCAGCCAGGATGGTCTTTTGTAGCATAGGGAGGCACTGAGCATTGTGCCAAGCCTTGTGGGAACATGCCTCCTCCAGCTTGCTATTTGCTTTCAGCAGGGACAGGATTGAGACTGTGCTGCAAATCCTCAGCCACGCTGATGCTGGGCAGCACGTGACACACACTCACTTTCTGCACCACATTAAGCAGACAAACCAGGGCTCGGGTGATTACCCCAATTCTTACCACCTGTTAAAAAGACATAAAGCTGGAGACGCTGGCACCAGGGCAGAAGCTTAGAAGCAGTGCTGCTTGGAGGATTGTTCAGCCTCTCTGTGGATCTAAAGAGGGCAGAAATCAATTTTATAATTGCAGTGATATCATGAGATCTGTATCACCACTCCTCTGGAAATGAAATGGAGATAATGAAACCAGCTGAAATGAAGACATTACCAGCTTGTGACACTTATTCATAACACACACATGAATAGAAATGTCTCAGGTGGAACTTAGGACAACTGTCAGAACTGCTGTTCAAATCACCTGGTCCTTTTCTTTCCCCAAACAATTCACTTTTCCTATGGCAAATGCAGTTGTCAAAGCAAATTTCCATTCTGATGCAGCATGTGCGCCTGTGTTTGTATGCTCCTTTTTTTTATGGCATGGCTGGTGAGTTTGGGTGAGCTATACCCAACAGAAGGTAAACTTGTTTTAGGTGTTTAATTTAGGACAAAATGCATTACGCCTCAAAATTGTCTTCTCCCTTCCATCCAGGAGCCAAAGTTAGTGAGACATAAAAGGCTGCATCTGTGTTACCACAAAAAGCAGAGTGGTAGTATCCACCTGGGTGCTCTCTAAAGGCTTTTATTTTGTCAGTATTACTAACAGTGATGGCATATGGTCTTGGTGCTGGTGATGTAACCTCTGGCAGTAGCTATGCTGCTAATGTGGAGAACTTATGGCATTTTTGTCCTCATGTTTGCTTCCTTCCAGTTTATGTGTATTTTCTTTTTGAAGCTAACTTAAGTTTAAAAACCTTTTATTCAGAGAACTTGTTTTGACACCAACACATGCCTCTGTGATCAAAATGTTCTAACCAAGAAAATGTGGGCTTTTTGGTTGGATTGTTGAGTTTTGGCTTGTTTTATCTTGTTGTTTTAAGTTCATTTCTCCTTGGAAAAAGTCTTTTTCCAGAATACTTGGCTGTACATAGCCAGAGTTTACAAGGTGCACTTAAATTGAAATATCAAAGAGAACTGTTGAAATGACGTGCTTGCAAAATGTGTGCAATTATCTGCTATTAACTCATCTGGAATCCTGTGATGAGCAAACTGTGATTTTCAATGTGTCATTACATTGTTGCATCAATGGGCTGTTCAGCAGCTCAATTTAAAAAATACTCAAGAAATAATCATTACAAGAGGTAATCTTTCCAGTTTGATTCAAATAAATCTATTCCTACACTAGCCTGACGTGATCATGGATCTCATGAGGTTTCAGTGCTTTGTTTGCACTTGCTTTACAGTATTTACTGGTGATTTTGTTGTTGCATGTTTTATTTTTGATAAGGCATCTTGGATTCTGCTTCCTAATTACATAGAGAAGAATGGGGGATAATGCTACAATCCCTGATTTCTTGCCTTTAGCAAAAATGACATAGTGGTGTTCTTTACACACTGTCAAAGTGCTTGCTTTGTCATTATGGTGTTACAATATTTTTATCCTGCAGATAATTTTGCCTCTTCTGGTGAATATTCAGCTGGAGTTACCCTCTTCTAGCACTGAAAAGGTAGATCTGTTTTGTGTTTTCATTTGCAATTAATTTGTGTGGAAGATGGTCAGCTCTGTGCTGGACTTATTATTTTACTGTGGCTTTTTAATTTTCTGCTCAATAGACAGGTACTCTGGAAAGTTTGTCTTGCAGAAGAAACTATCAAGTATGTTAAATATGTAAATAAACTGAAAGTTTTCTATTCTTAACAATATAGCTTTATTTCCACTGCTTTTTACCTTTAAAAAAGAATTTTGTAAAATGGTTTCCCAATTTCACTATGATCAGACACTACATATTTGAACTTGATTAGCTTTTCTTTCTTATGTATTCTGAAAGAACTGCTTTTTGACAGAAATAATTGCAGGATTCTTTTTTTTCCCCCCTCCCAACAGAGCATATTTCCTCTCGTTTGTGACTTGGGACATTTTTCTATTGGGTAATCAGCTTGAAGAAGTTTGTGCTCATGTTTCAAGTTCTATACAAACGTAAAAATATTTCAGTATTCTTGCTTACCTGGTGATTTTTCTTCTAGCTAATCACCTGCAGTAACTGTAATGTAATCACACTTTGCATATGCTGGCTCCTTCCTCTGTAACTGGTGTAAACACCCAATTGTTTTGGCCAGAAACAGGCTTTATTTCGGTGTGTCAGATGATGAAAGGCATGAAGAGGCTTCTAGCAGGTGAACATGTGTTGGTGCATGTGTGTGGGAAGGTACTGCCAGCAATCATTAGGGGCGAGGAATTAGCCAGCAGTAGTTTGTGTGCTGCGGTAGGTGGGAAGAGTCAGCCTACTGAAATATGAGAAAGGGAGTGGAAGGGAATAATCCAGCAGTTGTCTTTGAGCTGGAGGTTATGATAAGGTGGGTGGAAGAGAGAGAAGAAGAATGGGGGAAGAATTAAAAAAAAAAAAAAGAAAAAAGAAAAGAAAAAAAAATGAGTGCAGATGTTGCAGATGAAGAAAAAGAAGTCCAAGGAATAAAGAAAGGGCAGAAGGTAGAGATACTACAGGAACTGCCTGTAGCATGAGCCATAGCCAAAGAAAAGACAGAATAAAGAAGTCATCTATTCTTCTAAGAGATCAAGTGCAACCAGGTGAAAACTGCAGGACAACGTGTACTATTAGCTAGCATTGCCTTTGTGTTAGAATATGTGTTGAGTTGTGAAACTGTCTGAGATAAATTATGTTGAACAGCCTACAATGATTTGATGCAAACAAGAGATTAGACATCAGGTAAAGTGTATCAACAGGAAAAAATGAAAAAAGTAAAACCTTAAAAAATAAGAATTTTTCCAATTCAAAATGTCATATCCTTCCAAGACATTCCTACACAAGAAAAACACCATGAAATACTCCAGACTGTCACCTTTTTAAATACTGGCAGCTCCTCAACTATTTCCTGTGTGAACACTGAGCGCACGGTAAACACAAAGAAGCCCCTTTCACTCATCCAAGTGGACCAAGTGATCATGAAGATGTGTGCTATGTATGTTTATTTGAGAAGCTGGAATAGTGTGGCTGTAAAATCACAGCCAGCTTTCTGCATGTCATCTTTCTTGTCCAAGGTGGCAATCCCTCCACAACATAAATTACCAAGAGTTGGCCTCCCTCTGAGCGTGCTAATGGGGTGTAGGTGCAACTCTTTGAATAACAGCTCTAATGTAATGAAATAATGCAGGTGTTTGAATTGCTAAAGTACCCACAGAGGAGCTGCATTTGCCAAGAATAGGCAGAGGTACATGAACACATACTTTGTGATTGCATGAATGAATACCTGGTAGAGACCCTTTTAATCATTTACCACTGCATCCATGCAACAAAGTGTCTTACACTGGGAAAAGCAACCAAGCATGAAAAGTCAAAAAGAAATAAAGCCTGCTCAAGAAAGGTTAGTTGTCTAGGAGAAAAGCTTTGTTTCTATCCGTATGTTGCTGAGCACTCTTCACAGGCTGTAGGTAAAGAGAGATTGTTAGGGACTTGTCCAGTTATCAAAAAATTCAGCTGCTCTGTAGTTTCAAAAGTGCCAATGCTTCATTCACCATGAAATGCAGGAAGAGGAACTCAGCTTGCCAGAGCCATCTACCACTCCAAATTCACACGGTGCTCACAAATATATTCCAGGGAATCATTCTTAAATCTTAATGACAAGAAGGAAGAAAAGCTGAATCATTTTAGAGCCTGTAGGGAAATACACAGATTTTATCCTCTAGGATGCTGGTTTTTGTTCAGCCCAGGCTATCAGAGAAAGATGGTTGTTTCTGTTGAGTAAATTAGCCATCCAGTAGTTTATATTAAGTGAATTTGGTAGTCTTAGATGAATGTATAGAAATGGATGTTCCCCACAAAGTCTTGCTTCTCAGAGGCAGCTCCTGAAGAGACAAAGAACAGCAGCAACCTCTGTAAATATGTGCAGGGATGTCTGCAGGTCTGAGGTTCAGAAGGCAGAACAATCTGCCTTGTTGCCTGTATTTGCTTTATGCAGAAGTGGCTACTTAGATATTCGACCACCGGGTGTTATTATGTCTTTTTGTTTTCATTAAGTATTAAGTTTCTTCTCCTTCATCCCCATTTATTTTCCTGTTGTGAAACAACAGTGCAGTAAGGTCAGACACATTTTGGCAATCCCAGTAGAATCAGTGCCCTCATTCATAAACTGTGATTATTGTCCTGGGGAAATGAGACTGAGTTATATTTGTGGACATAAAGATCTGGTAACAGTGACTAAAGCAAAGTTTAAGAAATGCATTTAAAAAAAAAAAAAGAGTGATAGAGGGTTTTTATTTTGCTCTTGGCTTTGAAACTAGTAGAATGAAATGACTCCATTTAAAAACAAAAACTGCATAATGATATTTCTATCTCAAAATAAATCCTACACTAATAAGGACCACTGGTAGTATAGTTAGAGAGGTCAAAACTTCCTAACCTCCATAGTCCAAAAAAAAAATAAAAAAAAAAAAAAAAATTAAAACAACAAGAGAATTTAAAGTTCCTTTTGGAAATAAAAGAGAAGAAGGAGCAGGAGGAGGAGGGGGAGAAACAAAAGAGAAACTCTGTCTTTCAGTTCCAATAGTTCTTGATGTTTAAAATCTCTGAAGTTTTCTTATGTGTTATGAAAAGCTACAAATTTATCTTTTGCCATTTTCCCAAGGGAAGCTGACCCAAATCCACCAGCAGCAGTTGAAAAGGTTTTTCCAAGCTTTATCAAATGGCCCCAACAGAGACCAGCTTAAAATTAAAAGCTTCCCCTACCAGAGGGAATATATGTGACTTTAATAACTGAAATGTGTTTTTACTTTCTATTACAGGGGTCAAAAGGTTTCTAAACAAACCAAATTTATCAATTATTTAGAGCTGATTTCTTCTGAAGTGGTATTTCTAAGATATTATTTGGTGGATAAATTCAATGTTCTAAGGCCAGCAGCAGCATTTTATTCATAACAAATTTTTCCTAAACTGAATTTGCTGGGGCAACTTAATTTCCACTATCGTGTTTGCACTGTGGAAATATCAACTGAAGTGTTATAAGGCCTAACTAGTGGTCTTTTCAAAGAGAAATTCCATATAAGCATGCTTATTCAGCACCACCCTGCTTGCCATTTATTGCTTAAGAAATGAACTGGTACATTGTGTCTGCAGTAGAATTTCTTTAGCTGCTGAAATATCCTTAAAAACCACAAGGTACCTTTAAAGTCAGGAAACAATATCTTAAACTACATTCTCACCCTTGCAGCAAAAGAAAATAACTGTCAGAAGTTTTGTTAAAGACATTTTAAAATGAAAGAAAAGACCTACACACACATGTGAGTAAATGCACATTTTCTTAGCCTTCTCCGAGAAGGGAGCACTTCAGTTAGGTTGTTGCGGAAGGGAATTAACAGTAAATTTAGAAAGAGACCATTCTTAATGCCTAATAGGGTCCACTGACTATGTAAATACTCTGTTTGTTATACATTAGCTAAACATACATTGGGTTTCTGCCCAAAGTCTGCCATTTGGTGCAGGGAGAAGATGTTATAGAACAGTTCATAAATTCATGTGGAGCCCTGTTAAATGAAACCAACCATCCAAGAGCTGACATTTTGCCATCTTTAAAATAGCTGCCTCTCTTGCAGTAAAACGTCAGGTTTATTTATGCAGGCAAATATGAAGTAGTAATGCAATCAAGGTGCTATGGAGGTGGTTTTTTTTTTTTTTTTTTAAGAGAAAGAATCTAACTATTAATAAATAAAAATGTCTTGTATAGCTGCTCCTTACTTATACTTGAAAATATTTTCTTTCTGAAAAGTCACATTGAGGAGGAGTAAAAGCATCATTTTGTGACCACTGAAAATGATTCCTTTTTCTTAGCAATACATGCTTCCAGACATATGAACTATTGCTACAAATAAAGAACAAACAGGTGAAAGCTCTTCTCTCTTCTGTCTCCCTTTGCCTTTGGGGATTCTTCTCAAGGATAAGAGATTGGCAAAAAATGATCAAAGTGAGCCAAATTTGATTGAGGGCTGGCTAATAAGGTGTTGAAGAGCTTTTTACCTCCAGGGGCCTGACTCTGCTTCTGTTTCGTTTCTGGCTCAGATTATTACTCAGGTTTGGAGGTGGCTTGAGGATGCTGTCAGATGAGGGCATGAAGTTTGGTCTGGGGACCCTGTGCCCTGAAAAGGCCAGATTTTTGAATGGAACTTGAATGGAAAGCCTTACTGAGATTGAACATGTTTCTGAGTACACAAAATGGATAATGTGACATTTGGGTCATGGTCAACAAGGAACTGGAAAGATATTCTGCACCCCAAGTATTTGCGTGTCTGTGTGGCCTTCCCCTGCCCAAGGTTAGAAGGTGTTGAATTCACAGTTCATTTTTAGCCCACTGCTGACAGTGATTGAAAGCTACACCACTGTGGCTATTTAGAAGCTTGCATGAAACTGAGAGGATGAGCACCAAAATCACCACACTGCTGTCCTTAATGACTGTTAGATTTGTTTTCAATTCTTTATCTGCATTGGCTTTGCCTTGCTGGGGTCTTTGTCACCAGGGGAAGAAAAGAAGGAAACAGCAGGTATGACTATGAAAATATAAATGTGATAATGAGGAAAGCCTGTCAGATTAGCATAAAAACCTAATGTTGCTGAAAGGAGTCTTTTAAGGCATTGGATGGTGGTACAACTTCAGATCACTCCCCAGATATTTCAGACTTCGTTCTGGAGCATAGGACGAGAAGAGTAATTTGAATTTGCTCCTTCAGGGTAATGAGGTCCTTAGGAAACCTCAATGTCAGAATAAAAAGACCACTAAATTTTGCATTGGAAGGTGCTCTATGAAGTAGTTGGAGGCTTATTTGAAAGGGGAAAGATCTTCAGTCATTTCCTTACACTGTTTCTAATGTCCTAAATACTACCATAGTCTTGCAACCTCTGGTAAGGCCAGATGAGATCTGAAAATCCAGAGTGGTGGCATTGGTTCAGAAATTATTTGTAACGCAATAATGGGGAAATGAACTTGTTCTGTTCTTTCCAGCTTTGCTCCTACCCTGTGACGCCAATAGACTGGGAATTCTTCTCGGCACATGGAGCTGCTTTACATGTGTGCAAGGGACACCATCTCAGCTTGTACATATTTATGTAGTCATGACCTACTGGTTTAACTTTTGTTTATGCTGTTCCTTATAGTTCCAGCACTGTTAAAAGCAAGGAATTTACTTCTAAATAAAAGGTAAAAAAGGGAAAAAAAGGAAGGAAAAGAAAAAAAACCCTAATCTGTCCAAACTGAGTAACCCAAGCATACCCTCGTAGACAAAAAAATGGGTGAAAGACAGCATAGGGAAGTTGATCTTGAATTCATTTGTTCCAGACCTCAGACCAGATATGCTCAGCTTCATCCTTCGACCTCATAAAACCAACTCTACTCTACTCTTCAAAAAAGAGCTGGATATTTCCAGCTACAGCTGAGAAACTGAACACTACTTGCAGAAGATATATTGCCACCAGGGTTTACAGTAACATTTTTGCCTGCTTAGCCCTGATAGTTTACCTATCACATCTGTCAGATTCTTCAGAGGAAAAAAAAACAAAAGCCCTCACTAGCTTGTTTTTTTCCAGTGCCTGGTACAAACTGGCTTGGGGAAAATATATTAACGCCTATATTTAAATTATT